>NC_136489.1:17648014-17990514 GCF_053919585.1 Euprymna scolopes | reverse complement strand
ATTATTATTATTATTATTATTATTATTATTATTATTATTATTATTATTATTATAATAGAATTATTCAACTATTGATTATTATATAATAGACGAAATAATTTGCCCGATGGACTCATTCGTAAAAAAAAAAAAACGAAAAAACGATAATAATGCTAATGACATTCATCGAATTCCATCTGTTTTTGTTTACAATATCACGTCAGCTGATATTAAGGCTTGATGATGAATACTCCGGAAAAGTCACTTCTGATTAATGTTTAAATTTAAAATATGCAAACGAAGATATGATTTGCGGCGATTTTAAAATCTTTTATCATAAATTGAATTCATTAAGAAAAAAAAAAAAAAATATATCGTGATGGGGACCCTACGCTTGAACAGGGGGATCATTCGATCTGCAGCCGAATTCTCTACCATAGTGCTATATCTTTGGACGTCAATAATTCTGTTTTTTTTTTTGTTTTTTGAAGAAGAAATCATTAGCTAAGATTTTATTGTCTCCCTTGCCGGTGTAACGTAAAAAATTCCCTTGTAAAAATTCTTCTTTTTTATTTATAAGAAAATAAATATTTTTAGGATCGTATTGGTTTGATTTTCGATAATTATCGGATGCATTTCAAAACATATCTAAGAGCACTGCCAAACATATAAATTATCTTTGTGTGAAATTTGCTCAAGATAAGCTCAACCGTTTGAGAATATATGAGGAAGTAACCCACGCATACACACACACACACGCGCGCAGGCATATATATATATATATATATATATATATATATATATATATATATATATATATATATATATATATATATACACGGTGGTGGGAAACAAATATTCGTACACTAGAAAAATTGTATTGTTCTATATGTAAAGACAAATTTAGATATATTTTTATTTCTAAAGATACATACTATTAGAAAATAATAATGAATTTAATAAATTCTTATAATGTCAGAATTCCCAGAACACTTCATAAAATCTTTGTCATTCCGTAGAAAAAGAAAATAAGAAAAATAACAAAGGGTTTTTCTTAGCGCCATTGATTAAAGATCAGTTTTTATTTTTTTTAATTATGGATGGGACGCTTCCAATATTTTCCCGATTCCAACACAATTACTGATTCCGTACTACATTTCTGATTCCTATACAACTACCGATTCCGATTCTTTATAAATCTCTTAATATTTAACTATAAAATGGTTATTTTGTCCCGATTATAGTAAAGACGCATCTTAAATGGGTATATTTTTTCTCCAACGTAAAAACACACATGTGAGTATTTGATTTATAGATTTTTGTTTTACTGGAAGTTTAAATCAATAAATATTTATTATTTTATTATTACTACCAGCAGTGGAAGATTTTTTTTAAAACAAAATCAAATAAAGAAGGATAAATTTGGCATCGGACAATAAGCACACATTTTTCCGATTCCGGTACTGATTTCGATACCCCAAAAGTTCCGATTTTTCCGATTCCCAATTTCGATTCCGATTAATCGCCCCAACACTAATTATAATACATGAATTCAAATCAGCCATACAACCTCCCTGAAAAGCAATCTAAAAAAAGAATCTTCCGGTGAACCGGTGTTACTTAGATAGTAGTCCACCATTTAATGCATTCCTCGTTTTATTCTCTTGAATAACAGATTTTTAAATTATCTCTTCTCTGCAACCTCTTTCCTACAGCAGAAACGTTGCGAGCCTGTCTCTGTTCTATCGTTACTTTCATCGCAAGTGCTTGTCTGAGCTCCAATCTATGATCCTCCTTACCAATAATAAAAAACAAACAAACAAAAAAACACTCGTCTAGTCAAAACTACTATGAAATTTTCCCCCATTCTCCATCGGTGACTAAACCTAAACGTGGATTCCAGCTTTTTTCCTAGAACTGCCCGCATGCGGAACTCTGTTTCACAGGCATGCTTTCCAACTGACTACACTATTGTCGTCATTAAATCCAACGTAAACGAGTACTTGTACCATCCTCTTAAATAATCTAATTATACCATTATTTCCATTACTAACAAGTACGAATTATTGTCCCAATGACTACAGTACACACATTATCCTCGAGTGGCTTTCGAGATTTGTAAAAAGTAAGAACTATTAACCCGACCAAATCCGTAAGTCCAAGAAACGCAGTCTACTAGCTAAGCCCAAGGGTCTATCTTGCTTAGAAAGGAACACAGACCTAACTGTCACTCCAGAAACACAAAACCCCAATCTGTGAGAATATATGTACTTTCGACCAAAAATCCTAGATGCTCGGCATTTTCTCAGTCACTTTCTGCTGGTCAGTCCATCACCATTCGACCACCCAGAAACTGACCACTTAACTAATGACCAACCAACAACCACCTGAATCCGACCGATCTTCTACCAATCAATGAACACCCAACACCCAAGGCTCAGAGGATACCAGCAAAATTTGAAATTGTTTATTACAACGCAGCAAGGAACTGTTGTTTTAAGATACGCTTACGTTTTTTAAGAGACATTAATCTCTATGTGACCTAATTTAAAATCAGAGATTTCGAACTTCATGTGTTGCCTCTTTTCTCCTAACCAAGCATCTCTCACCAGCAGCAAGTCTACTACTCTCACGCACCGCAATAATTCACTAAAATAAACATATGAATATTTGTGACATGAAATAGTCATTAATTTTTTTATGTTAAAACTAAAAAAATATTGGGAAAATTTTAACTTTTATAAGCCAGGATTCTGTTTTCTGTGATAGAGCGTTGATTGTTTTTAAAATAAAATACGTATGAAAGACGTCTGAAAACTAAATTACAACGCAATATTATAAAAATAACAAATATTTATTTGTTTTAAATACATATTTCGGAGATATACTCCATCCTCATAATTTCATATATTTTTCTTATTTTCTCGCCATGGTGGCAAACGGGGGAAAAACAGTTTGTAAAGAGTCTGTTGTTGTCTTCCGTGTTATTTTTAAATGCCGGTAGAATGTGTTGGCAAACGCGACATGAAAGCGTCTCCCGTGATAGAAGCATTGATTGAGTTTAAAAGTAAAATATATATGAGATACGTTTGAAATGAAAATAAACAAATATTTACTTGTTTAAAATAATCTTTCGCAGATATAACCCATCCTCAGAATTTTATAAATTTTTTCTAACCCTGACTTTTATATCGCGTTCGTCAAGGCATTCTCCGGCATTTCAAAATAGCACCGACAAACAACAACACGCGGACTCTTTCCTACCTGCCTTTTTTTTCTTCAGTTTAATATCATAGCGAAAAAAAAAAAAGAAAAAAATGTATAAAATACAGAGGATGAAATATATCTCCGAAATATTAATTTTAAACAAATAAATATTTGTTTATTTTTATAATATTGCGTTGTAATTTGGCTTTCAAACGTCTCTCATACGTATTTTATTTTGTTACTTTTATGTTTAACATTGTTTATAATTTATTTTCATTTATCTATCTATCTATCTATCTATCTATTTATCTATGTACTATTATATAACAGTAACTGTGTCTGTGTGTCTGTGAGTTCGTTCCTTCAAGCCATTAACACCGCACAACCAGTAATGCTAAGCATATAAAATCAACAGTAAGTTCTTTGATATGACAAGAGCGCGATCGAATGACTGTTTCTGTTTAGAGTACAATTGAAGCATGATACTTGACTTTGGTATTTTAAACTTTAATGCAAGCCATTATATATAAAACAATTTTATAAAATCAACAGTAGGTTCTTTACAGTGCAAAGTAGACTGCAATATATTGTGAACTTAGCCACTGCAAGAGGCATGTGAAGCTTTCATCAGTTTCATCGCGATGGGTCAAAATTAGAGCAGACAATCAATCGATTTGATTAATAACTGGGCTATTTCATGGATTACAATAACAGTAAAAATAATGGAATGTGAAACATTCGTGGTTCATCATTCAAACCCAACGGCAACGTCGCGGCACCCTGCAGTTATTTGTTTATTGTATTTCATATATATATATATATATATATATATATATATATATATATATATATATATATATATATATAAATGTATTTCATATATATATATATATATATATATATATATATATTTAAATAAGGGAGTAGTCACCAACAATGTGTATTTTTTAACATTATTTTATTATTCCGTGTCTTGGTTTTTCATTGAGAATTATGTTTGGATCATTGTAATAATGTTTTTAAGTCATTGAAATCGTTTATACGCGCGTTTCAGACGTTCTGTGAAGCGTCCTCGTCAGAAATTATTTTCAAATGTGTTGGAGATGTAAAAATGGTAATTTTCGTAGTTCATTTGAAGTGTTTCCAAGGGGTGGAGGCTTGTAAGTGTTTATTATTCATTGGCATGTTCAATTTTTATTACTTATTTATTGGGCTTGTCCAGGCTGCTGACCTGGCTGTAGTCACTCTCTCTTTCTGCTCACGTTTTTTTTTCCTTTAGAGTGGGGTAGGGTGTGTGTGTGTGTGTGTGTGTGTATATATAAATGTATTTCATATATATATATATATATATATATATATATATATATATATATATATATATATATAAATGTATTTCGTATATATATATATATATATATATATATATATATATATATATATGAAATACAATAAACAAATAACTGCATTAATTTCGTACACTGAAAATGAAAAATCATTAGCAGTTTTTTTAAGTTTCTTTTCTGAATGATGCAAATGTTATAATTAAGATATATTAAAGTTCATTGTGTCACATATTCTGTGGTGCGCTTTGGAGGTACCTAATGTACATGTATATAAATAAATGCACATTGATTTTTATATTGAGTTAAGATATTTATGATACTTTCACACGTACTCTTTCAGATTTACGCAGGATTTTTATCCTCACCATTCCGCTAAAGACCGGATCCCCGTTGATTGGTGTAATGCTGGTTTTGTGCAGTTCTAGGAGGTTCACCATCGTAGCTTTGCCTTCTCTCTCTCTGAGAAGGGGTTAATTTATTGCTAATCACCTGAAGTGCCGTTACTAGGAGAAGCCGATGGGCCTGTGCAGGAACTTTTTGCAGGTCAGAGTGCCCCTCCTCGGGAGCGTTGCCTTCTCAATCCCACTTTCCGACCCTGTTGCCACAGTTATTGGAGAAGGAGAGCAAGAGCACTGATCCCCACCCCGAGACTAAACTGTAACTCAACGGGTCACATTTATCTCCCTTCCTCTCTCCCTCCCTTGTCTCTCTCGTCTCTCTTTCTCTCTCTCTCTCTCATTCACTCTCTTTGTAGTCGTTATATCAGAACATGGTTACGAATCTTATTCCGACATAACCTGAATTATCAAGCGAAGGCGACGTTACTATTTGTGACTCGCGGTTGAATTCTTCAAGTCTTTTCTTTTGACGGTGGACGAAACCATCATTTTTTTTTTTTTTTTTACAGAAGGGAAAATACTAAATTGCCCTCCAAAACACATTGACGGGTGTACTCAATTCATTCCAGTGTCAGTTGAAAACGGTCGCCTCCCCAAATTATTATCCCCACCTACTACTTGGGCCATTCATCAACTGAGGGCGGGGTAGGAGATCGCGTGCAATAAGCGACACCCCACCGGCGAAAGGGCGTGGCGAATAGGTCAAGTTGTCTGTCAACCAGATGCAAGCAATTAAATAACAAAAAAATGTAACAAAATCAAAAACAAAAAAAAATAAATTACTACTACTACTACTACTACTACTACTACTACTGATGATGATAATAATAATAATAATAATAATAATAATAATAATAATAATAATAATAATAATAATTTATAATATCTATTATATTCCCCTTCGTTTGTCTGCTTGTTCGTTTCGCTTTTTCTCAAAAACTATTCGGCGATCTGGCTGAGATTTTGTATGGACCTTTGTTATTATAAGGTGCAGCAAAATAAGTATTATGATATCCGTTCCATGCACAGAGAGAGATTAACAGGAACTAATTATCACAATACTAAATGTACTCTAAAAGTTTTAACGGAAACTACTGATCTAGATGAAATTTTGTATAGCTTTTTGCTATGATAATTAAGGTGCATCGAATTGATTATGTTGGTATCCGTTCGATTTGTTCGTTAGGGATTAATACACATTACTCACCACAATACCACGTTTACTCTATTTCTTTTTAAGGATTAATAAGTATTAATATTTCATGTAAAAATGAGTACGAAATGAAGAATTCATTTTGAGTCAACATTTCTAGAGCTATAATGATAATAATAATAATAATAATAATAATAATAATGATAATAATAATAATGATAATAATAATAATAATAATAATAATAATAATAATAATGATAATGATAATAATAATAATGATGATGATAATAATAATGATGATAATAATAATGATGATAACAATAATAATAATTATAATAATAATAATGATAATGATAATAATAATAATAATGATGATAATAATAATAATAATAATAATAATAATAATGATGATAATAATAATAATAACAATAATAATAATGATGATGATGATGATGCTGCTGATGATGATGATTACAACAATAACAATAACAACAACAGTAACAACAACAATAACAATACTAATAATAATAATAATAATGATAATAACAATAATAACAATAATGATGATGATGATGCTGCTGCTGATGATGCTGCTGCTGATGATGATGATGATTACAGCAATAACAATAACAACAACAACAACAACAATAACAATAACAATAACAACAACAATAATAATAATAATAACAATAATAACAATAACGATGATGATGATAATGATGATGATTACAACAATAACAACAGTAACAACAGTAACAACAATAACAATAACAACAACAACAACACTAATAATAATAATAATGATAATAATAACAAAAATAATAATAATGATGATGATGATGATGATGATGATGATGATGAGAATCTATCACAAATAAAGATTTTGTAAGTAATCAAAGTAATAGTATAGTTTCGGCTTCAGACAGACATATACTAAATCTCCATTGGTAATAGACTAGCGGGTGTTAACTAATTTATTAGTATTATTATTGTTGTGATTGCTATGATCTGCACCAATCGAACACTGGCTGGTGATAATTAACACATTAGTATTATGATTTGCACTGATCGAACCCTAGCTGCTAACAACTAACTTATTAGTATTGTGATCTGCTTTGATCGAACACTGGCTGGCGATAACTCATTTATCCATCTTAATTGTTTATTGCTCGTTTTTTTCATAAACAATATTTATATATATATATTTTTTGCTTACAACCCCCCCCCAAATACGCTTAAAATAATCATCTTAAACTGAACAAAACATATTATGTTGTTGTAAGGGATGGGATTATAGATTAAAAAAAAAACTTGTTTGCATACCTTATTTTGATGTCTGAATATCAGAACTTCGATTGTGTTTAATTATCCCGCTTTTGAGTTTTGACGTGTGAAATTCTGTGAATATGTTAAGTAAAATAATTAATTTAAGTTAAGCAAAACAAAATAAATTTTTTTAAAAAAATATTTATACGAAAAAAGCCATTTTAAAATCTTTGATAAATAAATTAACAATTTCTTTTTAGCGAGCCGAATAATGCATGACCATTATTAAACAGGGCATGCTTTGAAGAATCGATAAAAAAAATCGATAAATATTGTGCCCTTTGTGTTAAAAAGATCATTATTTTTTCGATCGAGTTTGGAAACGTTTGCGCCTTTCGACTACGGTGGACCAAACGCGCTGAAATAGTTTTTTTTTATTCTGCTTTAAATTGCCCCTCTCCCCATTTTGGAGAGCCTGGCCCCCACACATTAAAAACCAAACTCATACAAATGGGTACCCATCTGGTACTGGCCAGCCTCAGCGTTAATAATACATTAAAAATTTTGTTACTGAAAAATAAGTTTTTTTTTGGCTTTTTGGTCTTCCGTAGTTTGCTTTTTTCAAGTACAAATGTAAACAGTAATCAAATCGACTCGAAGTAACTGGTTGCCTATATGAATAAGTGGAAGTATTTGAAATGCAGGTACTTATATTATAATATTTTTGCATATTCTCATAGAAAATCACCCTAAATCTTAGTTAGACAAGAAATAAACAAATTAATTCTTTCAAAAATCTTTTTTTTTTTTTTTAACTATTTATATACGTTTTTTGTGCAAAACAAAAAACGCCAATTGTTAACTTTTGGGGAAAATTTAACATTTAAAATTTAATTAAAAATAGTAGAAAAAGTTATACATTATTTTGCTTTCTATATGATAAAATTCAGGGTTTTATCTTTCTGGGGGAAAAAAGTTACTCAGAAATAATGGATTTTAATAAATGTAATTTCGTTTTAAAAAAAAAAAACAACTTGATTTTTCGGCCATTTTTGGCGGTGCCTAGTTAAAACAAAATGAGATTTTTTTCTGTTGCTTATTATGGGGTGCCTCAAATGTATTTGATCCACAAAATTACTCCGCGCGCTTAGCTATGAAAATGAAACTCGAAATAAAACGGAAACCAGACCCGCCGACGGACAGTATCCCTGAGAGCGATGCGTGGACGTGCTCAAACAAAACTGGTCGGCACCAGACGAAACACTTTATTTCCAGGTAATTTAAACCGGGAGAAAAACAGATTGTGTCAGTAACTCAATTCCCCGACGCCATTTCTCAGAGTCACAAACGCGTCGCTACCCACACGGGCGCCGTCAGGTCGTAGACACAAATGACGACTGCGTCTAGTTCACCCTCCCACAACGCTAGTCTTTATCAGGGACCGGTTGAAAAGGGGCGTACCGATTAGAGGGTACAGATCAAGTGTCTTCTTCACAATTGCACCCGTCTGACAACAAGGGGGAATTATTTACGCTCTGAGAGACGCTAGCTCTTTGCTCTTGGGCACACGTGCGATATGCCTCTAAATAATAACTGAGTCTATTTACAGAGTAACGATTAGATAAAAAGAATAAACTGTGTAAAGCACGGAGCTGAATAGATAGTTGGAAACCGTTTAATATCAAACGAATCATATGCGTCGTATACATATCATAATTTTATCTGGAATACAGAACTTTTGGTACAAGTCCAAAATTCAACATTTTTTTTTAACAAGGGAGTCGCCACTTATCAAGACCCGAAGGCCACTCGAGGATAGGGGGGGGTTTAAATTAATGTGTAAGTTGAGTACAATTCGATTATTTAAAGGGAACGGTTCAACAAGAACTTGTTTACATTAGACTTGAAGGTTACCATGCTGTAGTCGGCCGGGAAGCAGGCTAATAGAACAGTGTTCCATAGGCAATTATGACTTATTATTTCTGGAGAGGTTTTTAAGGAGGAGTAACCACTTTATTATTAAATATAGCGGATCAAGACACAACCTTCTCGCTTCCTCATTAAATTTGATTTACTTAGTTAAAAGATACTACTTGGTTAATTTATATGCTTTTTGGAATATGACATTTTCGTTCCGCGACGGGTACGTTTACCATAAAAAATGTAATGTGTTTTTTTTATATTTAGGTTACATTCTGGACTTGTACCGATCTTTATTATTTGCAACGAGAGTACACTGCCCCCCCCTTAGAAATACTGCAAAATAAAAAATTATGCTCTGTCAGTGTTCCCACTAATATCCATATTCATACAAAACAACGTCTAAATCGGCAAAGTCATTGCCAACAAACTGAGAATCAAAACAAGCCTAAGAATTATGAAACTTGTGATTCGGATGCTTTTTTCTATTTTTAGAAACGGCGAACTTTAACTTGACAACTTTATTTGCAGATTTGGCAACTATCGATGATTTTGAGGCTAGCTTGGCTTTGCATTTCATCATGCGGTTTCAGCAGGATGTAACCACATGCCACACAGCGAGCGATATGATGAATTTACTGAGAGAAACTTTTGATGAACGAATAATTTCACGAAATAAACCTGTTAACTGGTCACCTCGTTCGTGCGATTTGACACATTAGATTATTTCCTCCGAGTTCATGTAAAGCCCCATGTCCATGCTGATAAATCAGACACAATAGACTATATGGAAGACAACATTATTGCCGAAATGTAGCCTAATTTAATGCGTAGTGTTTGTGAAAATTAGACTTCTAGATTATGCCATATACGCGCGAGAACCGGGGGTCAGATTCCTCAAATTGTATTCAAATTATATATAAAAAAAAAATTATCCATATACAACTGAGTTTTTTTTTTCGCTTTGACATTGCTATTATAAACCTATTTTCTCTATTTAAAAAATATCAAAACGAACTTTTTAATATACCCAGTCACGAATATGCAAGCGACTTCATGAAAATTAACGAATTTGCGTATTACTTTTAAGTAAAAAGAAAAAAAAAAAAGAAAAAAAAAAAGAAAAAACGAGCGTCATTTAATGAATTATTCGTTTTTATGGTTTCTTATTAGATGATCAGTTTCATTTAATGGTTACACTTAATTCTGTTTATCCATAGTTTCTATATTTTGCATAGTTGCGTAGAATTTAGAATGAAAACATTCAAACACACTGACATGCTTTTATATATATATTTATACACCTATATAAAACTGACTTTGTCTCTATATGTGGGAAACTTCTCTACCAAACTCCTCTCTGAATATTTGGTCTACAGATTTTAAACTAAATGTATAGTTTAAAGACATTTAAACTCCGGGAACACTTTCCATTTGGTCTTTAGCCTGTAGAAATATCTGAAAAAATGTTGACTTTTGCAGGAATAAATAGACTACATGTATATGTACGCATGCGTACATATACATGGTTAGTTCAAACATGCTTAATTTTTGGCTTTTACCTATGCAACGTATGATCGCTCAGACAGTAACGACGAAAGCTGAAGTGCTATATAACGACTAACGCAAAATATTTCGGTTTCTATTCTAGCTGATAGCACCAAAGTAATTTTTAAAAACTTTTGAAATCATTACTATATATATTGGTACTATATGACAATCAGTAGAAAATTTGTTCTCTAATAATAAATACGGAATCTGCATGAATTATATATAATACTCCCGTTGGGTCAGTGTGTTATATTAGCTATGGAATTCATGTATGAGCGTGACACTTGTGACGTAAAGAAAATAGGGTTTTTTTGACATAACAGAAACATTTCTATGAAAGTATATTGAAATGAAAAAAGAATATAAATAGATTTCTATGAGTCGTTTTGTTTATTATAATTGATTATTTTTGAAAAAGCAAATTACAGTTACTGAATTATAAGTGGTTGGTCATACTTATAGGTAAATGTGCACTGAACAGATACCATAATACTTGTTATAGTTAAATTCAAATTTTGATATATCTGCTTTCTTTTACATCGTTCATTTCTGTATTACGTTTAAGTTTTTTAAAACCGCACTCTTCCCATATTAAATAATAATTTCGAAATAATAACGTTAATATTTCAGCGCGCAGGTTATGCGCGCATGCACAACCGGATGTCGTAAACCGGAAAGTGGGTTACATACATCGTTACAAGTTCATTTGAGTTTTATAATTATATAGATAATGTTTGAACCTATTTTACGACTTACGGCCTGCTAGTTTTTGAAATAAACCACATATTTGTATGATAAAAATCGTTATACTAGCATTTCAGTCCGGCGTTGCAAAAAAAAAAAAAAAAAGGATTAATTTTTTTAAACTTTGACCCCTATTATGACCTAAAACAATAAATTTTTACGGGTCATAATAGAGGTCAAAGTTAAAAAAAATTGACCGCTTTTTTCCCTCAATATACACCTCCAAATACCCGGGCAACACCAGGCACCCAGCTACACGTCCACAACCCCGCTACACCTAAAATTTCAAGTGTTTAGACCCAAAATTGGCGAAGTAGTTTGATAGAGAAAGTCAATTGTTTCATCTGAAAAGGAGTTATGGCCCTGGCGATATCAACTATTTTTCTTCATTGGGCATTTTTTGCTCTCCTCCCTCATAAACCCCTCTTTTCAATATTGATCAGAGATGTTCAATGAGGTTTAGGTCTGAAGAATACGGTGGTCAGGTCATGAGAGGTTCTTCACCGAATTCCATAGATTCCAGGAAGGCTGCAGTCGCCCTAGTGGAATGGGATGGTGCATTGTCATACATAAACATCATCTGAATGCGACGTAACAATGGTAGGTTATCTAGCCATGACGACAAATAATTATCCAAAAAGGTCGTGTACCCATTGCTGATAAGCTTTAAACACTCTGGCACTTGAAATGTTCCAACTAACTTATTCCCAATGATTCCCGCACAAAACATGACGCCTCCACCTCCTTGTTGGTGATGAACTCTGTAAGGGGTCGAAGTTCCGTTCGGGTTCCAAACTTTGGCCTATCCATCCGGTCCTCCAAGAATAACACGGGCCTCATCCGTAAATAGGACACGTTGAAAATTCATTTTCGTGTAATTCTGTGTCCAAGCCATTCGTTTTCCCCTACGTTGTTTGCTTAATGGAGGCTTTGGAAGAGGTTTGATGTTCCTTGTCATCATATCCTACACATTGCATCGGCCCTGCCTGGATCTTGAAGCGATTCCAACTCTTGCAAAAATTGAAACAATGGTGCTGTTTGAGTTTCGGTTGACCTCCTAACGAATTTTCCGAATATCACGACCTGGAAGGTTTCTCCTAGTGCCCTAATTTTTTCTGGATTTGGTGTTGAGGTTGTTCACAAATGACGCCAAGGTTCTTGGATCCTTTTCCAGCCCCATGACAAAATCTTTGATAGACAATCCTTCTGCGATTCCAGCAACAATTCTTTGCATTTCGATAACCTTCAATCGCCTGTTTTTTGGCGTTGTAAATGATCTGCAATACAGCGATGGACATTATAAAATACTTGATAATAAATAAAATGTCATAGCTTAGCGAATATCGCGTGGATTTGAAGAAAATTTGTGAACTCACTAACCTTGAAGCAGTCCTATGATGATACAATTTTAATTTTTTTGTGACGTATCTGTCGTAATATACTGATATTTACTAATCTGCAATAAAGCGATTGACACACACACACCACATACACACACGCACACACACACGTGCGCGCACACACACACACAGAGGCGCGCACGCGCACACACATACACACACATATATATTTTGTATTAAGGCAACGTGTTTTCATTCAGACAGATCATGTTAACTAGCATGGAATGTTTTTGCTTAATTATCTTTTTTTTGTTGTAATTTTTCCATTTTTCGAATGGTCATTCTTTAATCTCGGTCGAATTTGTGTAGAAAAGTTCCGTAGTCGTTTTCGCGCATCTGTTATTTTTTTTGCAAGTACTTTCAACTGATTTGCTTCAGTCTTCTTCAGGCAGTTTTTGATTACTGTTTCGTTTAAAGTTTGGATGTTTTATATGCTTCAGTTTAAATTACATTTAAATTACTTGAAATAGCGAAATATAGTCTTTTGTCATATATGTGTGAGTGTGTGTGTGCGTGCGTGTGTGTGTGTGCAAGTGTGTGTTTAGACAGATAGAGATAGATAGAAAGATAGATAGAGAGACTTAGTAAGGAATAGCAATAGCGAAACTTTGTAATATGTAAAATAATGATTGATGTTAGTGTATATTAGAGGAGAGATAAGGAAAGATAGGTAGAGAGAGAGAGAGAGAGAGAGAGAGAGAGAGAGAGAGTGTGAGAGAAAGGAAGGAGAAAAAGGAAGATAGATAAAAGAGAGAGATATAGAAAGGAACGAGAAGTTTTCACAAACTCCATAGTCACAGGCAGACATCTCCGTTCGATTCGACTAAATGAACTGCAAATAACCCCGCGGAAAAGTAAATATCCACCACCACTAATACGTAAAGGTATTGAACTGACAGAAAAAATTCCAGGAGATCAACTAAGAAACCATCCCCCAAAACACAACAAAGAACAAATCCTAGCATACTTCTCCACACACAACACAAACAACCCAGAACTATTTACACATAACGAAAAACCTTGTCCTTCTCAGTCAGAACGATAAACTAAATAACATACTTAAAACAAAAAGAATAAAAAGCAAACGCCAACCCCAAAATTTAAAACACATCCTACTTCCTCTAAACTCGTTCAATACACTACAAAAGGAGTCACAAAATTCAATAAACAGCGATGTGGAGTTCGTGACATAATAATAGAAGGAAATACATACACATTCCAAAATCCAACACAAACATTCAAAATAAAAAAAAGGACTTAAACTGCACCCCAGAAATGTAGTGTATGCACTAAGATGCACAGCGTGCGACAAATCTTACATCGGCGCCACCAAAAACCTCAGCAATAGAGTGGCCTTACATAAGAGCAACATTAAAATTGCAGATGACAGACACCTCTATGGTTCAAAACACGTGCATACATGAAGTGGAAATAGCTTCAAAATAATGCCAATCTTCCAAACAGACAATTACTTTTATTTACGTACACAGAAAAAACCTTCTATAACAAGATTCACTCCCGAATTGAACAGAGCTTAATGTCAACACATAAACAAATGAAATGCAAAGCACACCCGCACGCACGTTCATACACATGTACACCCCCTCACATAAATCAAAATCGATAAATTAAAACTTACACACGCGCATACAGCCACACACAGCCACAACACCTCTATCTCTAATATAACACATTAAACAATACCAACTTATCTCGAAACCTACAACACTAAAAAATATCTAGAACCACAGTGTAGTATCTGTTCCAACACTGCACCCACCCCTTCTACCCCCAGTCAGTGGAGAAGAAATCCTTCATGACTGAGATAATTCAAATTCTTATACTTGTGCCTTCCCAGGTGTCCCCTGCCTTCTAGGGAGCGAGATCTTCCCCACACTTAAAAGCGAGCCTGGATCTGGCCCTACCCACACGGGGAGACAAATAAATAGGAACATTAGAAAATCCCCAAAATGTCTATTTATAAATAAGCCTTTTTATTTAAGCAAACATAATATTATGAATGCCCCATCCGACTAAGATTAAAACAAAGAACACAATAAAAGACACTAAAATCTAAAAATTCAAAAAATCAGAATAAAAATTAAATGAAAACATCCCAACCAATTACCCCGGTTTCAGAGAAACTTCCCTCCACCACACACCACACACACATTAAAAACGAACTTGTATCACATTTGCTTTCTTAGGAAAGCAAATAAATTTATAATGCTATAAAACTATTAGACATATAACATGCATTCTACAAACCAATACAAGGAAACACACACAAGATTATATATTGGATGTTTTATTATTTCATGGAAATAGCTCTAGACAGCGCATTAAGGAACTTTATGTAGGGAGTCAAAGCATCACTTTAAGATAAATAAAAACAACCAATGAAAAGTGTGAGACGATTATTTTAAAACAGTACAATCTTTTACGCACACACACACACACACACACACACACACACACACACACACACACACACACACACACACACACACACACACACACACACACACACACACACTCCCCTATGCACCCATTTGTAGCAAGTACCAACACGGCCCTCACTTCCACCCAAGTAATAAAAAAAATAAAAAGTAGTAAAAGGAGAAAAGAGAGGGAAGAGCAAAAGACAGCAATGACCATGGTCTGACCCCCAATAAACAAGGGTAGGGGTGAAACACACCCGTGAAGACATTTGGAATCATTTACAGACGTCTAGAAACATCTAACCAAAATGGACTGCGAAAATGCTTTTATACATTCTGAACACATTTTAAATTTATTTTAAATGTTTTACACTTTGAATACTTTCTGAAGAGGACGCTTCACAGAACGTCTGAAACGCGTAGAAAAATATTTCAATGATTTAAAAACATTATTACAATGATCTAAATATGATACCCTTTTAAATAAAAAATCAAACCACGGATTAATAAGATAATGTTAAAAAATACATAGCAATTGTTGGTGACCTTTCTCATTTAAATATACATCTCTGTCTCGTTGAAACCTCTCAACCAATTATACATATATATATATATATATGTATATATATATATATATATATATATATATATATATATATATGTGGATGATTGCATATATATATATATATATATATATATATATGCAATCATCCACATACAGTACTGTTTCGTTGTAACACAACTCATCAGTGCGGCTAGACTAGAACCTCTCTCAAGTCGATTATTATTATTATTATTATTATTATTATTATTATTATTATTATTATTAAAGTCTCTTTTAGAAGTAATAAAGTTGAGTACTGTCTGAAAATAATAATTAAAAAGTAGTCAACTAGCTTTCATGCATAGTTCACGATTTTCGCTCGTTTTAATCCTTACGACTACTGTCTACACCCGTATTTGGCATTTATAAATTGTTAATTTATAAATTGTTAATTTCCCTTAATTTATAAATTGTTAATTTCCTTTGATTTATAAATTGTTAATTTCCTTTAATTTATAAATTGTTAGTTCCCCTTAATTTATAAATTGTTAGTTCCCCTTAATTTATAAATTGTTAATTTCCCTTAATTCTTATGGCAATTGTTAGTGGGCCGGAGGTAACGGCTTAGTAAATAGAATCAGAGGTTGCTTCGTGACTAGGTTCAAATCTCCCGACCGGTAGGAATTATCACTTCCAGCACTGATATTTGCGAAAGTATGAAACACTAGTATCCGCAGATCTAAAGAATTCTTATCATTTATGATTCTCTCTCTCTCTCTCTCTCTCTTTCTATATATATATATATATATATATATATATATATATATATATATATATATATATATATATATATATATATTAGTGTGTGTAGAGTGAAAGAGAGAGACGTAGCAAGGAAAGGAAATAGGAAGATATTGTAAAAATGAATGGGGAAACACTAATGAGAAATAAAAACTATGTTGAAAGAGAAATAAAGAGAGAGAGAGAGATAGAGAGAGAGAGAGAGAAGGGTAGAGAGAGGAGGTATAAAAAACAGTACACGCTTTCAACCTCATGCTGTGTCTCGATGTTTAGTAAAAACTTCTGTTCGTCGTCTCCGTCGACTTCCCGTCATTGGCTCGTCATTTAAAAATAATATCTCGTGCCATGAGATATTCCTCTGCCTAGAGTGAAAGAATTATAACCAGTCAAACACTAAACGGCAGCATTGATTATTTTTACAACTCCAGCGCCATTTTTATTTGAGATTCGAATTTGTTGCTGTTCAGAAAATCGTGCAGCAGCCCTCAAGTTTGTCGTTTCCTGTGCAGATTATAAAAATCGCTAATTTGTATCGGATGGCAATTAAAAATGTTATCAAAAATCAAAACAAAATTTAAAAATATAAAAGAAAACTAACAAAAACATCATAAAAAACAACGATAAAAAAAAACGACTGTAAATACATTTAAATACTCATACAAATAAATAGAAACAAAAAACACAAGCACAAAACGGATCATATTAATAAAAAAACGTAAAAGAAATTGAAATTAATATTAAATAAATTGTCAGCAGGAAATGCAAATAATAATAATAATAATAATAATAATAATAATAATAATAATGATAATAATAATAATAATAATAACAACAACGCATAACACCAATGAAAACGACTAATAAAACGTATAACAATAATGGAAACGACTGCAATATTAAGGAAAACCCTTGAACGCAGAAACTAACACACATAAGCTACTGGCACAAGTCGAACACACAGAAACTATTACAGATGTAAAACACAAAGAAAGATCACATGGAATGATGAAAACTGAAACGGAATGATTGTAAGTTAATCCCCGCATCCCTGCCGCCCATCCTCTTTCTTTGTACGTCATCACAAGTTGATGCCACACCAAATAAGGGATGAGGATTAGGGAGGATGGAAAGACCGAGCAGAGAAAGCACTAATCAGACCATTGAGAGGACTGGGACATTGGGGAGGCTTAAATTTTAGCAAAGGCCAATGATCGCTGCCAACAAGAAATCAATGGTAAATGGCTGTTGGGATAACGCAAATTCATCTGCAAATAGTTATCGAAAGAAGTGAAGAACACTGGAAATTTGAGAAGACATGTTGTCACCCAGACTCCAGGGGACACCACACATTGTTATCAAAGAGAAATCTTTGATGATGGCCTCTGTGACTACTCTTAATGAGTAAAAAAATAAATAAAAATAATAATACAAAAATGATGTATTGCTACTCGATGGCAAACCGGGACAGTTTTTGTACGTTCCTATAAATGCCCATATGCTCCATGTTTAAAAAGGATGTGTTCTCTTTAGTATCCGACTTGACAGATTGACTAACTATTGGAATAGAAAGCTATATACCCTCTTAAACATTTCAACTTAAACCAAATAACCAACCGTGCTACACTCATATAGCTACCTTAATTGCTTTAAACAAAACAGATGTTCAGAAAGTAAACCCGCCTATAGGACTGCTAGCAACTACTGCAAAAAGGTTATTGAAAACGCGAGAGTCTTTTGCCCTAACTGTTAAGTCTAAAGTAGCCGAGGCTTGGTTCCCACAAGTTTTGGCGCATAACAGTGTTCTGGACAGATGCGTATATTCCATCCCAACCATCATTAACGGACTTGATGTGATTCTTTAGCATCCGACAAAGTCAAACTCTTCGCTAAGAAATTTGCATCAAACTCCATCCTGTGTGATAATGACCGCCTACTCTATAAATTTCCTCCCAGGACTGACAATAATCTGAGCAACATCATACATCGGTTCTAGGCATTGCCAGATTATGAAGAACCTCGTCTGAACTCCAATCTCTGGTCCCCCCTCGCCAATCTTTCACGAAAAACACCCGTCTAGCTGAATCCACTATCAAAAGTTTCCCCCACTCTTTATCTATGCCTAAATCAAAACGCGGATTGCATGAACAAAGCTTCTTTCTTAGAACTGCACGCCTGTAGAACTCTGTTCTGTCTGCCTGCTTCCCACCGGACTACAACTTGTTCAAGTCCAACGTTAACAAATTCCTAATGAACCGCCCCCTTAAGTAAACACTTCATCAAATCTCCACACTAACGTAATGTACTTGCAATAACCCTTATCCCTGAGTGGCTTCCGGGCCTTGATAAGTGGTGATCACTATGTAAAAAAACAAAAAAAAAAAAAAAACAACTGGCCATGGAAACATTCACACCATTGTGCTAAAAAAGCTGCAACGGAAACTAACTCCAATATTAACAAAGTTGTTCAAACGTTGCCTTAAGGTAACATCCTTTCGAACACCTTGGAAAAACTCGACAGTCTGCACAATAATTAAGATCGATCTCATGCATCTCAGTTAGTCACCTGTGCGTCATGAGTAGGTTGCTCGAGTCTGAGATAAACATTGTCAAGCACCTCGGCAAAAACAACATATACAGCGACATCCAATATAGTTTCCGTTCTGAAAGACCAACAGCTGAAGTGCTGACGGTAATATCACATAAAATCAGGAGGATTGCCGAGAAGATACAACGGATAACAATAATGAAAACGACTGGAATATTAAGGAAAACCCTTGAATGCGGAGGCATTACCTTTGGAACATCCCTCGTATTAGGATTATTAGCATTACTGTTCTCATATTGAGTGTTATTTTCACAACATTTTGCCCGTAGTAACCTCCGACCTTCTTCAGATGTACCTTATCAAACTCGGAAATTTTCTGTCGAATTCGGGGAATCTGCACGGATTTTCCAACGGAACCGTTTATTTAATAACGTGGGATATGTGCTCTCGTTTCGTCTGCCATGACCATCTTAAATGATTCGCAGTTGTATTATGAATGTCGCCTGCACCGAGGATTGATCAAAAGAGTGTAACTTACAACTGATTTTTACCATGTACTTTGTCCGTTACGCCATGGATCCTTGCGGACAATTCTAGCAGGACTTTGGAGATGATGTCGGAGAAAGTTTTCCTTAAAGGAAAAAGTCATAAAAGCTTAAATATAATGAACACAGTGGCTAACACAGGTTTCTCCTTAAAGGATTGAACACATTAAATATTTCCTTCAGAAATCCGTGATCATTGATAGATAAGATGAACATGATGAATATATTTTTTATAATAATTAATGAAGAAATTAAAAATTGTAGAGCATATATAGCAAGATTATATATTGGATGTTTTATTATTTCATGGAAATAGCTCTAGACAGCGCATTAAGGAACTTTATGTAGGGAGTTAAAGCATCACTTTAAGATAAATAAAAACAACCAATGAAAAGTGTGAGACGATTATTTTAAATCAGTACAATCTTTTACGCACACACACACACACACACACATACACCCCCCCCCCACACACACACACATATATATATATATATATATATATATATATATATATATATATATATATCAAAATAAATTTATTTTAAGTAAATGCATTTTTGCTTTTCTCTCGTTTAAAAATCCCTTTATACAGATCTGTTGAGTAAAGGTGAAACTGGTCGGTTGTTTTTTTCTTTTTCGTTTGTAGTTCTATACTCCCCAACCTTAAAAAATTCATGAGATTTTAAATAAATATTTTTTCCAAAATAACATTCGTTTTGTTGATTAAAAAAATATTTTTACAATAAAAAGAAAAGGACAATTTATTGTTTAAAAAGATTGAAATTTCTACCATGTTTAATAAATAAATTATTAAGAACATATTTTAAGGTCAATAACAATTAATTTTACGGACGAAAAATGAATAAAAATAGCAGGCATTAATTATTTCACAAGGAATATTATACAGACTTATAGTGTGTTACATACCATAAAATTTACGCTCACGGTATGTTAATGTATAAGAGACATGCTGAGTTTATGATCTGTAGAAAGGAATCGTTTCCAGTGATGAATAACTCAAAGTTGAAGAAGGGGACAGCAGGTAAAACGCCAAGAATAAATCAGAGAGAGAGAGAGAGAGAGAGAGAGAGAAAGAGAGATAGAGAGAGAGAGAGAGAGAAAGAGATAGATAGATAGATAGATAGAGAGAGAGAGAGAGAGAGAGAGAGAGAGTACAAATAAAGAATAACGCCACATTTTGGAGCAGAGAGGAAATTATGGTTTTCAGATCAGTCTCCCCGTGGAAGCCGTGCGACAACAATATATACAATCAAAGAAACGTTTTACCTCAATCTCTGTCCACCTACATAACTCATTTAAGAAAGTTAAGTAATCCAGTAGTTAAGTAATTAACCAACTAAAATAACATTAGAGAAAGAAAGAGAGAGAGAAAGATAGAGAGAGGGAGAGAGAGAGAATGAGGGAGAATAACAATAAAGAATGACATCACATTTTGAAGCAGTAAGGAAACTGGGTTTCAAGTCAGTCTCTCCGTGGAAGTCGTGTGGAATGTTATCACAAGTCTCTGTCCGCACGCGTCACTCATTTCAGTAAGTTAGAAAGTTAATATTAATCAACTAAGATAAACATTATCCTCTCTATCTCTCTTCTGAGTCCATTCTCTCCAAATAATCTTTGAAGAAGACTCAGCGAACGCCTGTTTAATTGAGCAATGTTGCCACATCTGGACAGGCGCTGCTCAAAGCACCCTATCGTGCTTTGGCAATGTTCAAAACCGGTTTTGAAATCTGGTAGGGATTTCCTTTTCTTCTTACAACCTTTTCTTATAGATATGCCGTTGCGATTCTATTTATCCTCTATCGCTAAGTGTTCGACCGAACTTCAATCTAGGTCCATTGCAAAACATTTACCCCAAACACTCGTCTAGGTACAACTACTGTCAACACTTTCTTCTACTCTCTCTCTCTTTATCTCTCTCTCTCTTTCTCTCTCTCTCTCTCTCTCTCTCTCTGTCTAACACTAACCGAAATTTCCACGAAAGAAGTATCTTTCCTAAAACTACCCACACGTAGAACTCTATATCGCGTGCCTGCTCCCCAGCTGACCACAACATGGTCATTTTCAAGTCTAATGTAAACAAGTTTTTTTGTTAAGCAGTCCTCTTACGTATTTAATTTCTACCCAATTTACACCACTGCCTATCATTACGGTGTTGTTTCACTGATCACGTGGAACTCATTTACTCTTATCCTCGAGTTGCCTTCGCGTCTTGTTTAGCGGTAATTGCCTTGTATTAAAAAGGGAACTTATTTTTATAGTAACCACTAGACGAAACGATGACGAGGAGAAATAAATGGCTATTAATAATAGACCACATATAATCACCTTCAGCATGTTACCTTTCTGAATTATTTAGATGAGTATTAGTCATATTATTTGGAATTGTATTTCTAAATTGTAACTATTCTCCTGAAGGTTGAAGGTTCAATCCTCAGTGTGGGCGACCGAAAAATACAATTGTGAATTACTTAGGACCTCTATTCCGTCATAGCTGAATTACGAGAGAATGCTATCTGCGTGAAGTAAATAAAGGGTTCCGTCGAGTTTTACAGAAGCATTCCAGAGTTCGACAAAAAATACCGGAAAAAGTTACATCGACCGAAACATTGTGAAAAATACACTCAAGATGAGAACAGTAGTCCAAAGATTCCAAACAATACGGACCATCAGCATATGTATAAATATTTTTTTTTGATAATTAAAATTATGAAGGCACCATGGAATTTCTACAGGGTTCCGCTAGTAAAAATAAATACTTTATTTTCATAATTTTGATTAAAGCCTTCCGCGAAAATGGTTTTTCAACAATTAAAAATTGATTCCAACCATTTATTTTTATAACCGGTAGCTTTAAATGTAGAAGAGAGAAGTAGCACGCCACAGATGCAATGTTTAAAGTTCGGGTTTCGTGCGCTTTTTAAGTTTGTCGCGAAATCAAATAAATCAAACGACTCAAATAAATTGATAATATAACAATTAGATTTTAAATTGAAAAAGGGTAAAACGGCATTCGATTAAATATTAACACGAAAAGAGCGGGAAAGAAATAGAAAATGGCGGTATTGGAAATATGATTTCTAAAGAATAGGTGAAAATAACGAAAGTAGAAATAAAGAGAAAAACGTTTCGATTAAAATTAAATTAGGGTTGAGTAAGTGAATATGAATATTAATACTTTTTTTTATAAAAAAAATTAGAATAAAACAAAACGGTATAAAATAATGAACAAGCAATAATGTGGAAAAAAGAAGAAAAAGCCGTGGGGAAAAGAAGAAAAAGAAGAAGTAGAAGAAGAAGGAGAAGAAAAGAGAAGGACAGTAAAAAAAAGGAGAAAAGGAAACGATGAAGTAGAAGAAAACAATGAAGAAGAACAAAAACGAAGAAGTTAAAAAGAAGAAGAAAAGGAATAAAGAGGAAGAAAAAATGGATATGAATATTAATATGTTTTTATGAACAAAATTTAATAATAAAACAAAACGGTATAAAATAATGAACAAGTAAAAATTTGGAAAAAAAGAAGAAAAACCCGCGAGAAAAGAAGAAAAAGAAGTAAAGAGGAGAAGAGTAAAAAAGGAAAAACGAAAAAGATGCAGTAGAAGAAAACAATGAAGAAGAACAAAAACGATGAAGTTAAAAAAGAAGAAGAAGAAGAAAAAGAATAAAGAGGAGGCAAGCAATGAAATTATAAAGAAAAAGAAACAGAAAACAGAAGGAAAAGAAAACGAATAAAAAGGAAGAAAGAAGAATAAAAATGACAAAATAGAAAGAAGAAAAAGAAAGTGAAGAAAAAAAGAAGAAAAATGTAGAAAAAGTAAAAGAAAAATGAGAAGAAAGAAAAAGGCGAAATAAATAACAAAAAATAAAAAGAGAAAAAACAGAGTAGAAGAAAAACGAAAAGTAAAAACAAAATTATAAAATAAAAGAAAAATAGAAGAAAAATGTCAGACAGGCAGAAGAAAAAGAAAAAAGAAAACAAGAAAAACAATAAGCAGAAAACCAAGAAGAAAAAAGAAAAACAATAGAAGAAAAAAGAAAAGTAAAGAAAAAAGGAAAACAAAAAAGATAAAAACAATAAAAAAGTAAAAGAAAAAGGGGAGAATAAGAAAATAAAAACTATTAAGAAAAAAGAAAAGCAAAATCTCAAGAAAAAATGGGAAAAAGAAACAAGAAAAAAAAGTAAAAGAAAAAAGAAAGAAAAACAATAGAAAGGAGACGAAAAGGAAAATAAAAAAAAACAAAAAACAAAGAAAGAAGAAAAAAGAAATTAAATTAAATCTTAAGCGATTTCGAACATAAAATACACGAGAAAAAAGCGGAGAGAACCCGTGACGTAGTGAATGACAAAAAGAACTTCTTATAGAAATGTATAAAGCGCGGACGCCTCCGTGTAACTTAATTGCTATTAATATAATTTCATAACTTACTACTTAACGTATTGAATTCTACTATAACAATACTGGAAATATATAAAATATAAGTCCATTAACATTATACGTGGATATATACATATATATATATATATATATATATATATATATATATATATATATATATATATAAAACTCTATCCTTCAAGCATCCAACATATACACAAACTTAAATACATAAAACATACACATACACAGACATATCCATATATATACATATATATATATATATATATATATATATATATATATATATGCATACACGCAGACACATATACATTATATAGAGTATTAATATATATTAGTACTCTATCCTCCAGGCATCCATTAGATATACACACACATCGATATATAAAACACACACATGTGCACAAAACGAGCACACACGCACACACACACACATATATGTATACATGCACACACGCACACACACACACACACACACACACACACACACACACACACACACACACACACACACACATATATATATATATATATATATATATATAAGAAAGAAAGAAACAGAAGAAAAAAAGTTAAATATTGAATTCAAGTACAAACGAGTCACGGAAGTTTATGTGAACGGAAAAAGAAAAAATAAATTCATTGTTTTTTTTTTCAAAGGAAGATGAAAGCTTCAAATAACGATAAAATTGAAATTAAATTAACATAAATCGATATGAGCGCAGAAAATAAATAAAACGGAAAACTAATAATTAAAAATCACTCGATTTTCAAAATCTAATGCAAAACCGAGAGAAGAACACGTAATACGTAAAAGAAAAAATCTTTCGGATGAAATTAAGAACACAAATAAGAAATATACGATTAACAATTAAGACTACGGAAGCAAATCAGATGTGCATTTGAATTAAAATACAGTCATAGAAAGGTATACGGCAAAAATTTAGAAATATTGAAATAACATTGCCAAGGCTGCTGCAAAAAAGTACTAGAAAATTATTCACACAGTGAAGGGGTGAGCTCTTATTGCTAAGCGGGTTTGTCGGCAATATGTACGTCGAGGGGTACAAGTGAAACAAGTTCATCAGAACACATTCCATTAGAATATTTGTAAAACAGGCACATTAATGCAACATTGCGGCGACGGGAAAGGGGCTGGAGCTTAGTTGATAAAGCGGAACCGATTAGATTAACAACTCTTTTTTGAACTCTATCTAAGAGTGAGAAACTAGTGGTAGATTCACCAGCCCAGATGAGGCAACAATACTTCATGCCTTGTAGAGGTACAGTATATTCTTAGGTGTGAGTAATCTTCTAGCTTGATAGCAGCCTTTTCAATGTCCTCTATGTATTTGCTCCAGTTCATATTGCCTGCAAATGTTAGGCCGAGGAATTTGAAGATGGAATTCTCAGGTAGGGTGCTATTTGTCATGGATATCGGTGGTTGGAGAGACGTCTTGTAATTGTTAAAGGAGAGCAGCTTAGTTTTACTAGCATTAAATGTCACCATCCATTTGTGGCCCCATTCCACTATAGTCATTTTCTAACAATTCTGCCATTGTCTTAGATTTATGTACATCTGTTCTTCCCTCGTGCATATTATAGAGCGTTGTATCATCAGCAAATATACCGATCTCAGACACAATATTATCAGAGAGGTCGTTTATGAATATCAGGAATAATAATAGTCCAGGGATCGATCCCTGAGGCACCCCGCATTACTGTTATGTTGCTTGGATGTACATCTGTCAATGACAACCTGTATGCTTCTATTATCTAAGAAGGATCTAATTATATTTAGTATATGCCACGTTATACCGTACGATTTAATTTTCATGAGCAGCCCTTTGTGTCAGACTTTTAAAATGAAAAATGTAAGACAATTTCGAAAAGTCTTTGAGGATATTTATTTTCATTATTGAGAATGTTCGATAAGAATTTCGAAACCGTTATTCTTATATTTCCTACCTATTTCAAACGTAATAGCTGATGCCCTTTTCTCTTCTCTGCAACCTCTTTCCCACAGAAGAGATGTTGAAGCCCGTCTCCGATCTATCGCTATTTTCATGGAAAGTGTTCAACTGAACTATAATCTATGATTCTCCTTTGCCAAACTTTTACAAAAAACACCCTACTAGCTACCACCACTATAAACGATTTTCTCCACCCTCTATCTGTGCTTAAATCTAAACACAGATTCCATAAACAAAGCTTCTTTCCAAGAACTGCACACATGTGGAACACTGTTCCACTGTCCTGCTTCCCGGTTGAATACAACATGGTAAACTTAAAATCCAACAAAAACAAGTTCTTGTTGAGCTGTCCTCATAAATAATCAAATTCTACATAATTTAAACCATTAATGATTACTACACCACCACCTTACATTTATTAACCCTTATCCTTGAGTAGCCTTTGAGCCTTGATAAGTGGTGACTTCCAATCAAAAACAAAAAATTCTTGAAGCTCGGAGCACTCATTATTTCGATTGGAAATGTAGAGTAAATAACAGATTATGATACTATTGTGTATTCCATGAAAAATTAGGTATCGGTGCCATTCAGTAACGGTTAGAGAAAAAAATCAATAGGGAGAAAATGGCAGCAAACATTGTTTAGAATAAATATTTGTGAAAAGCGAGTAGTGGGGATAAAATGTAATAAATATTGCAAGGTAAAGAAATTAATTTATCATTTCTGGAAACACATATGATACTTAACTTTATATATATATATATATATATATATATATATATATGTGTGTGTGTGTATATATTTACTTATATATATATATTTATATATAGACATATATATATATACACACATATATATACACACATACACATATAAAGACATATATTAAATTGAAATATTTTACAATAGAAAACTACACATAAAAATACAATTGGCTATTTTAAGAAAATTTAGTTTTTATGCGACCTTATTATGCACACACACACACACACACACACACACACACACACACACACACACACACACACACACATGATGAGAATAAAGGTTGAGAGAAGAAAAGGAACACACCAAATTATAGGTTCATCACCGTTTCGTCTTTCTTTCAAGACTTGCACGGAATGATCAAATTGAAGAAAAAAAAAATGTAAGGCGCAGTTTTAATCAGCTTACCTGAACAATATGTACCTTTTCATATATATACATATATATATATATATATACATATATATATATATATATATATATATATGTATATGTATGTATGTATATATATATTGATTTTTGTTGTTAAGAGTGACTCGTATTGAACAGAATTAAGAAAATCGAAGAACGATCGAAAGATTTGTCACTTTGAGTCACTTATCCAAATGCATTATTGAAAGTGAAAAATCCAAGAAAGAATGTCGAAGTTCAAAAGTAGGATACGACATTTTCGGAAAGTTTAATATTTTTTTCTTCTTTCTTTTTGGCTGCGTTCAATACAGACTAAGCCAGTCATTTCGTGCACAGAAAGAAACAATTCACATTTTTTTGTAGTTTTCTCATTACTGACGTCTTGCATTTCGATACAATCATGTCTTTACGTACGTACCAGATCTATGAAATTAGATGTGGCTGATGTGGCTTTTTGTCTTTCTAACGTCACTATCTAACCATTGTACTGGATTTGATTAGGTTTCATCTTCTGAAACATGCTCGACTTAATCGTCAGTCCCGGAAGAGTGATGATTATGTGTAATGAAATTTTAATTAATGATAACACGTAACAATTCTGAGTTTATTAACATTTCTATTAAAATAACGTATTATATTTTATCATACATTAAAGATATATATAGTTTTATAACTGATATAAATGAAATCAATAAGTACGAATATAGTTTTATAACTGATATAAATGAAATCAATAAGTACGAATAAGTCTTCAGACAATAATATTGTGCTACTTAGTGAAATACAAATAATAAAATTAAATTAGAAGAAAAATCTTTAATCTATTCCTTCGTTGCAGTACATTTTTACAATGTTTTTGCCTTGTTTTTTCGAAAGCTTTGTTTTTTTTTACATAACGTTTCGTCGACTTCTTTCTTCATTGAAGGACGGCTGCCAGGGTTGCCAGATTGGTCATTTATAGACCAAATTTTGCGAAATTGGCCTTTTTTTTTTTTCTTAAGCAGTTTGGCCTTTAAAATTTGTATTTGGTCTTTTTCAAAACCTAACGTACGGAAGGTACACGTAGAATTATATATAGATTAATAACCCAACCATAATTCGAGTAGGAACCAACCCCGGAATTAATGCGATCCCGATAGAAAGCAGGTTGACTTAGGTAAATAAACTCATCCATAGATAAGAAATCTTACAACTAATAAAAACAAACAAACAAAAAAACGTGAAAATTGTATAGTCAATTAGAAAGGTAAATTTTCTTGCGTTTGATAACAGTTATTTTTATTTCTTTTTTTACATGGAAGTCACCACTTATCAAGGCCCGGAAGCCACTCGGGGATAAGGGTTATTGCGTGTACAGTAATCAATGGGACAATATCGTAGCAATCGTTAGTAATGGAGATCTGATAAAGTGTCTTACTTAAGGGGGCGGTTCATCAGGAATTTGTTTATGTTGGACTTGAAGACATCCAAGCTGTAGTCAGGTGGGAAACAGGCAAGCGTTTTCGTCTATTTGTTCTTTGCACCTTTTAAATCTATGCAGCACAATCGCGAAAATCGAAAATAAAACTAATTATGCGAGATGGTGTTGCTTTTGATTTTCAGATATCAGTTGATCAAGAGAATGGGTTAAAAATAATTAAAAAAAGGCATCGACTCAAAAATTAACTGATCTTCGTTTCTCATCAAATCTTTCTTGCAGTTCATATATTAGATCCGTTGCTCTTTCTGATTCTCGTAAAATTGGTTCTCTTTATCGCTCTAAACACTTTCTCAAACCTGAAGTGATTCTCTATCTCTACAAATCTACTATCAAACCATGTATGGAACATTGTTGTCGTATTTGGGTTGGTGAATCTCTATACCATTTGAGGCTTCTGGATAAATTGTAGAAACATATGTAATTTGACTTCAACCCTTTGTTCTTTTCTGCAACCACGTGTGATGTTGTTAGTCTCAGTCTTTTCTATAAACATTATTACGGTATGCGTTCTTGAGAACTATCTAATCTAGTTCTGGCTTCATTTGCTCCAGCTCGTTTGACTCCTTGATCTAGTGGTCTTCATCAATTCACTGTTTTAATACAGCTTACTATACCGTAACTTTTCTCCAAGATTTGCATACTTGTAGAAATCTCTTTCTGTAGACTGTTTTTAATTCATTTGCTAATAGGCATTTCTTGTCTTTATGATAATCTTTTGTTCTTGTTTGCTCTTTACATCAAGTGGATTCATGCCTTATCCGAAGAGATTCCACAAAAAAAGGGAATCGTCGGAATTATGTCAACGATCGCGAGAGTATCAGAGAGAACAACAGAGAGCGAGACTTGCAGTTGAAATGATCGCCCGTTTCGACCTTTTCTACCTTTATCTGAGGAATGGACTTAATCTGTAAGGCAGGGAATACCGGCAATATACTACAAATAATTTGTAAACAATAAGAAAACTTTTTTCTTATTTCGATTCTTCATTTTTACTGCCACATCGTCTGCACATATCAGCAAAAAAGAAACAACAAAAAAAAAAAAAACGGCACAAAACGTTAGACGTGATTTAAATATGAGGTAAAACCTAAAAATAATAGATGTTATTTCCCTTGGACCAAAAAAGGCAGATTCGCCATAACAGTTTTGGGAGGTAAATAAATATGTCTTGCATCACAAACTTTAATCATCTCGTACTTAATACATGAGTATTATTGTTATCTTTTCTTTGTCAGCTCTGTTTAACTGAGTACTTTGGATTCTGACTTCTAGTAAGGTTGCTTCCTTCTCTGTATTGTCTCATATCACTATATCAGAATTAATAGTTCCGTATAGGTACGTAGCCGCGGAAATTGCGAAGTTATAGTGGGTGGCGTATGACGTATTTCAAACTGCTCTTTCTGTTACATATTTCCAGGACTTACATCTATATTCCATATTTAACTTTTTATAGATGGTACAGTGGAAATATTTACATACTTTAGTGTATAGTAGTCGTCTCCAACAGAATCTTACAGCTACCAGATCGGGCTGTCTGAAGATATTGGCTTCCTGGGACGCAATACACCTAACATTGATGCGTTTTGTTTTTCTACTTCCTTTTGCAAAACTTAATTATGTTCTGCACCCCATTTTTTCCGATTTCATTTTCCCCATTCCCCCTTCTCTTTCTATCTCTCCCACTTCCTAGCTGGTTTCCTAACTTAAAATGTACCAAACATTAATACTGTAACTCTTTTCCTACTCCCATTGTAAAACTCATTCATGTTCTGCAGGTAAGGGAACAAAAACGATAAAATACACTGTACAAAAACAAACCAAACACTACAAACTAGCGATTGAAGATACAAAGAGTTTGAAGAATAAAAACTTTCTACAGAATAACTGGATACAACATGATTATTATTTCCAAAATAACTGGATTCGGTATTAAACAACCAGAAAAGGGTTGATATGCCGTAAAACAACTAAACAAAACTCTACAAATAAATATTTGAAGATACAAGGAAGTTGAAGCATAAAAACCTGTTTCCAAAATAATTGGATTCGGTATTAAATATCCCAAAAAGGGTTGGTATGCCGTAAAACAAACCAGGCTTGCACTTCTTAAAAGTATTGGTCATTGGCAACTATTATAATGTTCGCCTGATGTTAGTGGAGCTGTCCTCTTTTTAGCCATTCTATAGACATTTATATGATTTATCTTCTCAGATCTGTTTTAGCCAGCATCATTAGGGATATTGACTTCAATAAAGGTTACTACTTTCTCTTGTCCCCTATAATTATGTCATGTTTACTAGCTTTGTATTGTAAATATGTAGATGCTGCTTACTTGCCCAAAGACCCGTGGCATAGTGAATAAAGTGATTGGTTAAATCCAGTTGTAAATTATACTTTTCTGGAGGTTGAAGGTTCAATCGACAGCACTGACGACACTTAAACTACAATCGCCAATTATTTAAGAACTATTACCCAGTCATTGCTGACAAAACAAGCGCATGCTATCCTCGCGGATTAAATAAAGAGTTCCGCGCAGATTCCCGAGTTTGACGTCAGAAGAAGGTCGGAGGTTACATCGGGCAAAACGCTGTGAAAATAACACTCAATATAAGAACAGTAATCGGAATAATCCTAATACGAAGGACGTTTAAAACTAATGCCTCCGCATTCAAGGGGTTTTCTTAATATTGCGTCCGTTTTCATTATTGCTATACGTTGTATCTTCTAAGCATTACCCCCTGATTCCAATTTCTCCAATTCTGTTTTCGAAGTGTTTCAGGATTGCTCATAGTGCTCAAAATACGCTTGAAGAAAGTCAGAGGTTACATCGAAAAACACACAATATACTAAGAGTAGTCCAAATAATCCAATAGGAATTTGACTAGTTTCTCACCACCTTCCTCTTTAGCCTTGTGTCACATTTAGTATTTATTTTATATTTTGTATAAAATATTTTTGAATAAATATACAGTAAACATGTCTCAAATATTAAAAAACTGATATAACAAACGGAATTAAAAGTAAACAAAACTGAAGAGATGAACGTAATAATATTTAAAAAAACCGTTAAGTTTTTGTAGAGTAATGCATGCAAATGTATTTGATAAAATTAAATAAATTGAAATATTGAAGCGAATTCAATTAAAAAAAAATATGAACGGATAAAAAAGTCTGAATGAAATTCGCATAAAGAAATAAAGAAAAAGAAAAAAGATAAAAATGAGTCATAAAAACAAATTAGAAACAAATTAAAATAACGATAATTGTCATTTCTTAGTGATGGTGTAATTGAAAACAAACATCATATTAAATATAATGTAACTTGTGGCAAAGAAAGTGAAAGACCGAGATAAAAAGAAAAAAAAAAGAGAAAAAAGGGAAATAGCAAGGTACAAATATGGAATGGAATGGAAACGGTATTAACATTATGCGGGTTTAACCGGCTTCCTCCAAAGGAGGAAGTTCCATGGTAGTATGAAGTTCACAAACGGTCTCCAATCGCATGTATATGCCCGTTAGGGGGAGATGACGACGTAAGGTTTTTGCAACTCTTGCAGGGAGTTGTGAACGTCCTCCTACATAAAAAGCCTGAAATCCTAAATTGGTCACTCATCTGGTACTGACCAAACTCAACGTTGTTTAACTTCGGTGATCCAGCGAGAACCAATGTTGCAACGTGATTATGAGATAGAAATATAAATGAAGATACACACGAATGAAGAGTAAGTAGGGAGGAAGAAAGAAAAATGAAGAAAGGATGGCGAGTGCATGTGTGTGTGTGTGTGTGTGAGTGTGTGAGTGTGTGTGTGTGTGAGTGTGCGTGTGTGTGTGAGTGAGTGTGTGTGTATATGTGTGTGAGTGTGTGTGTGTGTGTGTGTGGGTGTGTATGTGCATGTGTGAGTGTGTGAGTGTGTGTGTGAGAGTGTGTGTGTCTGTGTGTGAGTGCGTGTGTGTGAGTGTGTGTGTGTGAACGTGTGAGTGTGTGTGAGTGTGCGCGCGCGTGTGTGTGAGCGTGTGTGTGTGCGATAATGTTTTCGCCCAAAACAAAACAACGCTACAGCTTTACTTTAAAACTTTTATTGAAAAAATAAATTTAGGTAACTTGATAATGTAGTAGAGTTTACATCTATTCAATGTAACCGGCTTCAGCTTCAATCACCGCCTCGGTACGGGTCTGGAACTAGGAGCATGCTTTTTCACAAGCACCGGCGGGAGCTTGTCGGATTGTTGCAATCGGGCTGGCTTCAGTGTTGTGGGAGGACATATTGGTGATTTTCTCGACGTATGACCAAACAAAGTAGTCCAGGTCGGGAGAGGAGAGATACCAGGCACAAAGTCGAAGCAATCCTTCTGAAGCCAAGCCTTGGTTTATTTGAACTTGTGGGTCGACGCCGAGTCCTGCTGCCACACACGGGGTCTACCAGCAGCTTTTTGATTGCACCAGGGCATCACCACACTCTTCAGCACATCCAGGTACACTTTGGTGTTGACTTTCAAGCCAATTACGAAGATGTGAGGTGGCATGATGTGGCCCTCACTTGAAACCATACCAAAGATCATAACTGTGGCCGGAAACTTTGTTTTCATCACTCTGGGCATCTCCCTGTTATTCGTGGCAATTTAGTGGTGCATTTAGAGGGTGCTGGCAATGGTCCTGTTGTCATAACTTAGATCGGTAGAGAGCATGAGTTGTAGTACAGCGGCGCATCTCCAATCTCGCTCGTTGAAAATTGTGTCACTTTCAGATATGATAAAAGGTTCTTATCGCACTTGCGATTTGCACACAACTTGCCAACTAGTAGATGGTTTGCAACAAGAAAAAAAGGAAAAGAAGAAAACCGATTGCATCAAACGGAAATAGAATCATGTCGTCTTTTCTATGGCGACAATTTTATCGTCCCACCCATGTAGATAGATAAAGATATAAACGAAAAGAAATGAAGTGTGTGTAAGATGAATAAAGACAGAAATCGATGAATAAGATAATTGTATATAGAGAGAGCATATTATTTGAGAGAGAGAGAGAGAGAGAGAGAGAGAGAGAGAGAGAGAGAGAGAGAGAGAAAGGGATAAAGAAGGGATAGAAAATATGCAAAAGTGAAAAGAGAGAGGCAGAGAGGGAGAGAATAAACTCAGAGATAGATAGATAGATAGATAGATAGATAGATAGATAGATATATAGTTTGAGAAAGAGCGAGTTGGCGAAATATAGAAAAAGCAAAAAAGTACAGAGAAAAATAGGAAAAGACGGGAAAAGAGAATAAGAAAGAAAAAAGAAAGAAAAAGTACGAGTGTGTGTATGAGAAAAAGAGTGGGAGAGAAAGAGAGAGAGAGAGAGAGAGAGAGAGAGAGAGAGAGAGAGAGAGAGAAAGAGAAATATTGCGTGTGTGAGAAAGAGTAAGTAGAAAGAAAGGGTAGACAAAACAACTTTAAAGAGGAATATAAAACGGCAGTTAATACAATTATAAAATTTATTAATTATTTTACATATCAAGGCCCAGAGACCACTAGAGGTTAAGGGTTAATGAGAAATCAATGGGATAATATCGTAGTGATCATTAGTAGTGGAAATTTGGTAAATTGGATTACTTAAAGGGACGGTTCATCAAGAATTTGTTTACGTTGGACTTGAAGACGACCAAATTGTTGTCAGCCGGAAAGCAGGCAAACGGAACAGTTCCACAGGCGCGCAGTTCTAAGAAAGAAGCTGTGTCCATGGAATCTACGTTTAGGTTTAGGCACAGATAAAGGATGGGGGAAATTATTGACAGTGGTTTTAACTAGACGAGTATTTTTCATGAAAGTTTGGCGAGGGGGGCATAGAATAGAGCTTAGACGAGCACTTGTTATGAAAGTAACGATAAAGCAGAGACAGGCTCGCAACATCTCTTCTGCGGGAAAGAGGTTACAGGGAAAAGAAAAGGACATTCCCCACTAGGTTACGAAGTCTATTGTGAGCTCTGTCAAGGCAGTATAAGTCTTTCTTTAGATTAGATATACATGCCCCATTTCAGATCAGGAGTAAAGGTCAAGCCCAGAAGCTTGCCAAAACATGGAGCTTATATTGTCCGATTACCGTAAAGACACACGTTAAATATGCATATATTTTCTCAAACGTAAAAACATATGAGTGGGTGATCTATAGATTTTAGGTTTAACGGAAGTTTAAATCAATAAATATTTATTATTTTATTATTACTACAAGCAGGAATCGTGTTTGGCATCGAAAAATAGGATTCTAGTGAGAGAGAGAGAGAGAGAGAGAGAGAGAGAGAGAGAGAGAGAGAGAGAGAGAGAGAGAGAGAGAGAGAAATAAAAAATATCGAAAGTGTGAGTATGTATTATTGCGTGTGCGTGAATGAGTGAAAGTAAGAGAGTGAGAGATAGATAGATAGATAGAGCGATCGAGCGAAGAAGATAGAGAGGGAGAGAAAGAAATTAAAAAATGAAATTATTCAGGCTGGAACGATAAAATTGTCGCCCTAGAATAAACGACATCATTCTATTTCCGTCTGATGAAAACTGGTTTTCTTTTTTTTGTTTTGTTGTTGCTGCAGACCATCTACTAGTTGGCCGTTGTGTAAAAATCTCAAAAGCGATAGGGGCCTTCTATCATGTCTGAAAGTGACACAACGTTCAATTAGCGAAATCGCATATTCGACGTTATACAACTCATGCTCTCTACCGATCCAACTTCTGACAACAGGACCATTTCCAGCACCCTCAAAATGCAATTCCGGACGGTTCAACGCACAGCTCAACTAAGTTTTCGGCCACGGTTATGGTCTTTGGTGTGGTTTCAAGTGAGGGCCATATCATGTCGCCTCAGATCTTCGAAGTCGACTTGAAAATCAACACCAATGTGTGCCTGGATGTGCTGAAGAGTATGGTGATCCCCTGGTGAAGTCAGATGACCGCTGACAGACCCTGGATGAATCAACAAAACTCGGCGCTGACCCACAAGTCAAAAGAGAACCCAGGTTTGACTCCAGAAGATGTGTTACGATTTTGTACATTCTCTCACTGCCCCCCTCCCTTTCCCCTGACGTGAACCCGTTGACTACTTAGTTTCATCCTACGCCGAGAACATTATCAACATGACTAAAGTGTTGTGGGAAGTCATGTTGTTAAGGTCATGATCACCGCCATCCGCCAAGTATTCGCCGAGTATTCGCCGAGCTTTAGCCGGCGCTTGTGGAAAAGGCCTGCTCCCAATTCTGGACCCGTATCGAGGCGGTGATTGAGATTGAAGGCGGCTGCAGTAAATAGATGTTAGCTCTACTAAATAATCAAGTTACCTGAATTTACTTTTTTCAATAAAATGTTTAAAATAAGCAGTAGTTTTCCTTAGGGCGACAATTTTATCGTTCCACCTAGTATATTGATAAAGAGGAATCAATTGTGAATATTTATATGTGTGTGTGAATAAGTAAGAGAGTATCAATCTATCTTTCGATAGATTGATATCTTTCGATAGATTGATACGAGAGTGAGAGAGAAAGAGAGAGAGAGTGAGAGAGAGAGAAGAGAAGAGAGAAAAAGGGAAGAGACGGCTGAAGATGGAGATGGGATAAAACAAAAAATAGCCAAAACAGTTCGACGGAGTGATGGGTGGGGAAACAAGTACAACCGCTTATTTATTTGCTTTTAATTTGCCGAGTTCTCTTTGCGCGTCTTTCTCGATCATTCATTGAAGAGCGGCGTTTAGCGTGTCCTGATGACCTGATGACGATTGCGTGTGTAGGCTGTAAAAATCGACACCTGCGGCGGCGAAGAAACAAATCAAAATTAATAATAAAAAATAAATAAATAACTTTAAATATCGAAAGAAAACGATGGTGGAATTCAAACTCATCTCAATATTGAATTAATCGTATTAGAAAAAAAAAATAAATTGAAGCGTCAGGTTCAAGAAAATGATCAGTTACAGTTAAGAAATTATATTTTTCGCACGCTAATTTTTGACATCGGCATTGCCACCATCGCCAAGTTATGCGCAAACTAATTTTGTCAGCCAATCACCACACCCGACTTCTTCTTCTTCTTCTTCTTCTTCTTCTTCTTCTTCTTCTTCTTCTTCTTCTTATTATTATTATTATTATTATTATTATTATTATTATTATTATTATTATTAATGAGTTAAGCGATTTTTATTAAAAACGCGATAGTGCCTTAAAAATTTAGCATTATTATTATTATTATTATTATTATTATTATTATTATTATTATTATTAAGTTAAGCGATTTGTATTAAAAACGCGATAGTGCCCCAAAAATTTAGCATTATTATTATTATTATTATTATTATTATTATTATTATTATTATTATTATTATCTCACTAGGAGTTTTCAAACAGGCCATTATCAAAGAATTCTCTTTGAGAACAACCTGTGGCATTCCCTTATGACAACAAGTCTCCTCAGATTCCCAGTACTCTTGACCACTTTCGGTAACATTTGTAAATTAATTTGCGTTATCGCAACAACGGTTTACCATTGGTTTCTCTTTGTTGCAACCATAGGTGTTCATTGGAATGTGAGTGGCAATAAACCTCTCCAAGCTCTCAGTCTCCAGTAGAATTCTGATTAGTGCTTTCACTCCTCTGTCTTTTGATCCTAGGAGAAAGGGGGTTGTTTATGAAATTAATTTCAGCTTCAGTTTATTCGGTGTTTTGATTTTATTTCTACCGCAACTTCCATGTGACCAATTAGCGTTTTCACATTCAACCATTTTCTTAAAATTTCTTCTGTCGCATATTCTACGTTTACGAACTATAATCGAGTTGTAACAGAACGGACTCAAATACTAACTCTTGTCTCACTTGAACAGCTGAAGGGTGTGAGGAGACTTGATTCTGGTGTACATCATCATCAACAGAAATTCAAATCTACCTTTCATGGGGTTTTTCACCTCAGCGCGAGTTACAGTCTTTGCGTACACTCGAAACAAATGTACCACCGTTGCTTTTGAGGAGGAAATGATGGCTGCGACTGGCAGTATCATTATGAATGAGTATATACTACCCCTAATAGAAAAGTGGAAATATTTGGGAAGGCTGCCTAATGTCAAGGGAATAGATACCACACTACACCCAAACGAACATGTAAGCCCAAGAGGATGGCATCATGATACAGAACAGATACTGCATTACATCACTCATTAATTAGACATTGGAAATTGATTGACAATCTTATTTCAGCTCTCCTTTGTGCGCGTTGGTGAACAATTTCCTATGCCTTTTTATTGCTGATAAACTTATTTCTTATTTTTTGGTTAATATTTTTCCTCTTTTTTTTTTTTTACATCTTCCCATTTAATGGCGGGAAGTGGGGTACCATTGATCAACTAATGATTCCTTACTGTAAATGTTCTTCATTCTAAAATGGACGACGTTACGATTTGCTACGTGACAAAACCTGTGTTTTTCTTTTGATCTGAAGAATATTAAATCCCCCTTTCCCCACGTCAATCTTCACTAGTTTATTTTTTGTTGTGTATGCCGACAGTTTCTACGTACGAAAAAAACAAAACAAAAATAAAACAAAACAAAAATAAAAAACAAAAACAAAACAACAACAACAACAACAACAACAACAAAACGAGAAAACCTCAGCGCAGGTGAAAATCGTTTTCCCTGCGTGCGTGTAATCACCTGTTCTACTTTGCAATTAAAATTATGCGTTAAACATTTCAGTCACACATCTTCTGTGAACGTTTTTAATGAAATAAAAAAAAAACATGTTTCTTTTATTCTGAAGTCGGATTTTGTGAAAAGCGATATTAAAAGTGATTTAATTTCCAATTTAGGCATGAGTATTCGATTTGCAAGTTTACAAAAATAAGCCGAGAAGAATAAAAACATAAAAAAATGAAGCTATAAATATACCGTATTTTCTTTTTCTTTAGTTTCATTAAAATTGTAATTTGGGAAGTGAAATCTTTGATATGCTCATGCGATACTTTATGTTTGTTTTTCAATTCTTGTAAATGAAAGTCGGTTAATTGCTGTTTTTCCCAGTGTTCTGCAGTCATATACTACATACTAGAGTAATATATGAGTTCTAGGGATAGTTCTTTTTTTTTTTATTATAGTCACCGCAAAGAAGGCACAGCGCTATTTAGTTGTGAGGGGCTACTATTTGGAACCAGATTTGTAGATATACTATGTATGCAGTTGGGCAGTGAGATGTCTGTCCACATTACACTTGAATTTCTGCATGTCGGGGAGACACCAAAGCAGTAGAGGGGGTATTAGTGCTCAGAGTTTGGCAGAGTACTTGCTATTAAAATACTTGTAAAACAGGCACTATTTAGATAGCTAGGAGCCATTTTTTAGTTCATCCGTCGGAATGACGATCAGATCATGCTAGGGATGATGGATGATACGTTGGATGTTTTAAAGTGAATCTGCTTTGCGTAGAACCAGTTTCCACTCTCGCGTCCAACCCAACCTGATCTAGCGGCAGGATAGGATCGAAACAATTAAAGGGCAAGTGGAATGCAGGAGCTGCTGGAATTGTCGATGACATTCTACATACTGGTATTCCTAAATGGTCATCCATTTGCTACTAGCCAAACTCAACCTTGCTTAACTACATTGATCTAACGAGAGCTGGTGTACCAACGCGATAATCTCGTATATTTTGGAGCCATTTTAGTACAAATAGCATACCTCTGGTCTTTCTCAGTGCATTGTAGAGTATGTGTATGTAAGTTGGGTAGTAGTAGCAGGGAAATAAAGAATATGCGATGAATAAAGTGTGTAAAGGTATCAGTAACTTGGATGGAATTGTGACCTTTTTCTAAAACCTATGTGGACTATAAAATATTGACGTTTATACATACACGTACATCAAGTATGCTGCCAAGATCGCTGGAAAAATTCTACTACCGCTCCAGAAGATATCTCACTGATGATGCAATTCTCTATCTATATAAAAGCTAAGTACGTCCAAGGATGGGGTACTACTGCCATATCTGGGCAGGAGCTGCTAAAAACAACCTATCCTGCCTTGACAGAGTACAAAATAGACTTCGTGGCTTAGTGGGGGATGCCCTTTTCTCTTCCCTGCAACCTCTCTCCCACAGAAGAGACGTTGTGAGCCTGTCTTTATTTTATCTTTATTTTCATGGCAAGTGCTCGTCTCAGCTCCAATCTCTGCCCCCCCTCGCCAATCTTTCACAAAAAATACTGAAACCACTGTCAATAATTTTCCCACCTCTTTGTCTGTGCCTAAATCAAAACGTAGATTCCATGAACAAAGCTTGTTTCTTAGAAGTGCACGCCTGTGGAACTCTCTTCCGTTTGCCTGTTTCCCACCTGACTACAACTTTGATGTCTTCAAGTCCAACATAAACAAGTTCCTAATGAACCGTCCCCTTAAGTAAGACACTTTATCAAATCTCCATTACTAACGATTGCTACGATATTGTCCCATTGATTACCGTAAACGCAATAACCCTTATCCCCGAGTGGCTTCCGGGCCTTGATAAGTGGTGACTACATGTATAAAAATATACACTCATATATATATATATATATATATATATATATATATATATATATATATATATATGAAGGTTGTTCCAAAAGTAAAACCAATTTTTTAAACACAAAATGTTGAAGAACTACGAGAGTGACGTCATTAAAAGGAGCGACCTTTTGTGATCTAGAATTAATTTTCAACATAGTTGCCACCATTCGCAATGCGCTTTTCTCAGCGATGAACAATGGCTGTACATGGGCGTCCGTAGCGCTTTATCATACAATGGCCGTCCAAAAGTAAAGCCTTCCATTTTTACACCCAAAAAGAAATAAAGACAGGGATGGTACGATTAAACCTTTTGTGCTTCAGAATTTTTCTTTCCACGCAGTCACCACCATTCTTAATGCACTTTTACCAGGAATTCAATGAAGCATCTCTCTTTGTCTGACGCACGTCCATAAAAGGGATTGCTTACTTAGAGTTTCACTTTCAATATCTACAACAAAGAGATGAAATATTCAGGTCCTGAAAGAACATGATGCTCAGTCATCATAACAATGCAATTTGCAATCCCTTCTGATTCATATGGACGGAATAAAAAAATAGGAGGCATTACTTTTGGAACAATCCTTATATATATATATATATATATATATATATATATATATATATATATATATATAATTATTTACTATAATAATTATTAAATTATCAAATACCTACAGACACTAGTGTTTCATCCGTTCGGGTATCTTCAGTGAAGGGTGTCATGATTAACACCGGTCGATAGATTCGAACCCGGCGACATATATATATATATATATATATATATATATATATATATATACATATATATATATATACATACATATATATATATATATACAGACATATATATATATATATACATATACATATATATATATATACATACATATATATATACATACATATATATATATATATATATATATATATATATATATATATATATATATATATATAAGTGAATGTGTCTGTCTGTCTTCTGTCTGTCTGTGTACATTTCCCTGCACAATAACTCTATCAATTTTCAGTCTACAGACTCGAAATTTGATATACAGACTACTGAGATTTGGGAAAATCTTTTTAATTGGGGTTCAGCAATAAATTTTGCTCTTAAAAAGTCAAAATTCAACGATTTGACCTTTGAGGACTCTACGAAACTCCTCCGACAATTTTGGGTCTAAACACTTGAGATTTGGACATGGATCTAACTTAATAACTTGATTTGAGCCCAAAAGAATAAATGTTAAAGGGAGTCATAATAGGGGTCCAAGTTAATAAAACTTTGAACGCTTCGGTCTCTACCAAATTACTCAGACAATGTCTGGTCTAAACATTTGAAATTTTACATAAAGGGTATTCAGAGATAGGGCAATCTTTTTAATCGGTTTGGGTCGAAAATTTGAGTTATCAATATATAAATGTATGCATGTATGTTTGCATGTTTGCCTAAAACTTTCGACAGAGGCGACGAATTTTTACAAGATAAGTATCGTTTTGAAGATCAGCCTATCATACGACAAATATCGAAAAATTGGCTAAAAATATTAATATCTTCATCTTCAACTAGGCACTACAGGGGGGGGTCGCTTTTTTCGCCGATATTTTCGAAAGTCATCCTTTCCTTTCGAGTGTCTAGCCTTAATTAAAATCCACGTCAGTTCCGGTTTGGCGGTGGTCGTAACAGCAAAGACGTCAGGTTTATTCTCGTTCTTTTCCTCCTTTGCGGTACGGGTTCGAGCCTGCCTTCCTACTACCACTTTTTTTTCCTTAACACACACCTCCAAACACCCGGGCAACGCCGGGCACACATGCTAGTTTAAAATAAAATTACGTTGCGTTACGTTATGTATGGGGATTTTTTTTTTTAAATGTGGGAAAGCAATTAAAATAAAGCGACGTTATATTGCTCGACGATCATAGAGGCTAATAATGCTCAAACCCAAGAAGCATTCGTTCTGCTTATAGAGAGAAGGCCTTCTCAACCGAACGTGAACAATCTCCAAGATCTTTAAATGGAATAATGAGTGAGCAAGACTCAGGATTGAAAATGAGTTCGTGTTAAAGTTTGCTGCACATAACGGATTTTTAATGAGATGTTCAGTGATTGAAGACCTGTATGCGTTGGCAAGTACGTCTGTTGCTTGGTATGTCCCATTTGTGATGTTGCTAGGTAGGTATGTTTGATTCTTCCATTCAATCTCAATGTTGTTCGCCCCACATAGTTGGCACTGCAACTGCATTCAAAATTGTAAATTACATTATTATTATGATGAAGGTAGAACATCTTTTCCAGAGGATGGCATTAAAGTTCTTGTAGAGAACACACACACACACACACACACACACACACACACACACACACACACACACACACACACACACACACACACACACATTATACATCCATCTCTGAGAGTGGTTGTCGTACGATCCTGTATCACGAAACAAAATATGTACTTATGATGTCGTCGGCTCATAAACACAGGAGCACTAACCCTCAGTCTCAGTGGCTGCACTTTTATCTTCTAGTTATGGGCTCTTCAAAATGTAACCAGATAGTACTAAACACTACAAATTAACACGTTGATACTCTGAGCGCACAAAACGCATAGCAAAGTTTAACACGTTAGCTGGCCGCTCGTTGTCAGAAGCTGTGGTGAAGTTTTTTCTTCGTAAGTTCCCATGGCTGTAGGTGGGACGTCAGATTCAGGATAGATCTGAAATTACCTGGTTTACTCTCAAATCAATGCCATCAATAACACTGGTCAACAAAAAGAAACTTTTTAAAAGGTGTCTGATATTTTTTAACTGATTTACTATATTTTTGCCATGCTAAATCTAGAAATAACATCCATTTTGCTCTCGGAGGTCAAATATTTTTGTAAATTTGAATTTAAAATTATGCGACTTATATTTTTGAAAACAATGTTTTCAAGATTTACTAATAATGTTTCAATGGCAAAATGTCAGTTTTTATGATAAAATTGCTGTATTCTTACAAAGAATCATGTACACTTCATGTACAGTACATGTAACTAAAAATGAAAACTTAATGTTTGCATTATTACGGTCTAATTTTTCGTTTTATTGATTGTCGCGAATATTTTGGTGCTTGCGCATCTCTTTTTAAATTCCAACAGTAGTCCGCCATCATCACCATGTCCCACCTTCCCTGGTAGCGTGATTCCATTTCTCTCAAGTCCTGGTGAAAGCGCTCTCCATGCTCATCGCTTAAAGAGCCAAGATTTTCGGGAAAGCGGTCTATGTGCGAGTACAGGTAGTGCATTTTTATGCTCATATTGCAGCCAAGGTTCCTAAAGGCCACTAACATGTTTGCTACTAGATCTTTATAGTTCTCTGCTTTTGTGTTGCCTAGGAAATTCATCACGACCTGAACAAAGCAATTCCACGCTTGTTGCTCAACAGGATTCATGGTCTCCTCAAACGCGGGAGAGTTTTTGATCAGCTGCCTAATTTGAGGACCATCAAAAATACCAGCTTTTAATTTTTCAGTTGACAAATTGGGGAAGGTTTTACACAGAAACTGAAAACACCGTCCATCTTTATCCAGGGCTTTTGTGAATTGCTTCATCAAACCGAGCTTTATGTGCAGTGGAGGAAATAAAATACGTCCCCTGTCAACTAGAGGCTTGTTTATCAAATTTTTGCTCTACAAATTACAAGCTCTTCACGTACTGGCCATTCTTTTTTCACGTAATGTTGAGTACGATCCCTACTATCCCAGAGGCATAAAAAGCATGGGTATTTGGTAAATCCAGACTGTTGACCAAGCAAGAAGCTGACTATTTTTAAGTCAACGCAAATCAGCCATTTATGTTGGCCATAAGAAATTTTTTCTAGGACGTACTTAATTGCTTCATGCTGTTCTTTTAATGTTGTCGAATGTGCCAATGGCACAGATGCAAATTGATTTCCATTGTGTAACAACACACATTTCAAAGACCTTTTGCTGCTGTCGATAAAACGTCGTCAGTCCTCTGATTTGTATTCAGGTACGCCGAGATGTTTCAGTAGCTCTACTATGTCATTGCAATAGACTAATTCTTTTTCTTGAGATAAATATCTTAAAAATTCCTGGTGCCTGTTACGGAATAAACTTACCTTAACTTTACCATTTAGCATGTTCTTGTCCTTTAAATGAGATGCAAGAAGTTCGGCAGAGTCTTTTGGCAAATTTAAATCGCGAACAAGATCGTTTAGTTCGCTTTGGGAAAACAGTTTTGGCTGCTCATCATTGTCATCGGGAAAGGATGCATCATGATGATCATCGGTAGTGGTAATGCTTTGAGTTTCATCCTGGCTACTGCTGCTTTCTTCAATACTTGTATCTTCAATTACAGGTACGGGAATGTCTTCAGTATGAGGAGTAGGGCGCATAGCCGACGGCAGATTGGGATACTCCAGTGTTGTGCGATTTTTTCTGTTAATCCCCATGACATTGATAGCACAAAAGTAGCAATCGGTCGCATGATTTGAAGGCTCTCCCCAAACCATGGGGATGCCAAAGTTCATGGACTTTCGCGTGCCTTTGCTCCATTGACGGAGATGTTCTGTGCATCTTTTGCAAACCATGTGAGGTGCCCAACTTTTGTCTTGATCGCCGAGCTTCATGCCAAAATATGCATAGTAAACGCGCTTGATAAAGGTGGTGACAGTATTGCGATTTGGTGCAAGTGTGTATTCACCACAAACATAGTAAAAAACATCTGGCTTATTTACACACATTTTTCGAGTCGCCATGAAAAATGTATACCTGAAAAAAATAAAAAATTAAATTTGTGTACGTTGTCTCCATGAAATTTAAAGTCTGTATCTAAAATAATTCGGCGCAATTATATCTATGTCCTGCGAACAGTTTTAATCGCACAGTAATGAAATAATTTGACTCTGAAACACACAGAACCAATACGTAAGACTTACCTTCTCGTCTGCTTTCATGTGTTGGTGTGTTTTAATAACAAGTTTTACCATTGAATTCCCGTATGGGCCAAATAAAGTTTTGTTTTATCTTTAAATATCGCATAATAATCGCAAAACTTAGACCTCCTAATTAAAATTTAATCAAAAATTGTTTATTCAAATGCTTTCTTCTTTGTATTGCTAGTGCTAAAAAAATTAAATTTGTTCAGGTAATAGAACTTTAAACGGTAAATGGTTAATACTTCTGTTGTACCTTTCTCGTTTCTTAAGTTAAAAAATAGAAAATTAACGATAGCTTAAAATGTCGACCTGACCCAGCAAAAAGAGTGTTATTTTTGGATTCAGCACATCCAAATTGTCCAAAATCAGCTTACAAAACTGAGACACCAAATTTGCTGTTGACCAGTGTAATTAATAAAATCTTCGAAGATCATTTTCTTATAAACGAAAAATAATTATTGCATGAATAATTTCAGATACAAAAATATCATTTCAGTGTAAAAAAGTTAAATTCGTCATTTTCATTTTTCACGTGTTTAAGTAACAAACTGTTTTCTGGTGCAAGGTTTCAACTTGATTCAATTTTTATTACAAGATTCCAGACAAGTTTGGCAGTCTACTCGACCGTTCATGGCGAAAAGGTCTTTTTTCCACTTTCAGCACAAAAGAGATATAAAAAATAGCAATTCCATGAATGCGTTTTTCTTTCATTCCTTGCAACATAAGCACTATTAAATCGTTAAATTTATTAAAAAAAAAAAAAACCGACGAAGACATTGAATCAGCGCTAATCGCAAATTTCAACACAATTAAGCAGCGCGCAGTTTGCTGCAACATCGCTTTTAATGATTAAACTCATATTAAAGAAGCAAATTTTAAATTTATACACAGGTTAATTCATTTACACCATAAAAATATTACCTAAAATAATTAATATATATAATTAACAGTCAATTAATAACAAAACAAAGATACACTCATTTAATTTCAATTACACACCCACATTTGAATTACGAATAACAGTAAATTTCCCAAAGAACATAAATTGCATCACATCTTTTTAAATATTTAAACAACTATATGTTGCTAAAAATCAGACTCACCCAACAGCACTATATTTTGAAATGCCAACGACACTTTTTTGGTTCTGAAATAGAAGACATCCTTTTTACAAGTATATTTTCAAATATTGTATTGGTATTTTATTTTCTCCAATATAATCATGCGGAAGAAGTCTTGAAATAAAGACGAAACGTTGGTTGCTCCTTTTTTATTTCTCTCTCTCTCTCTCTCTCTTTCTCTCTCTCTCTCTCTCTATATATATATATATATATATATATATATATATATATAGAGAGAGAGAGAGAGAGATGTGTGTGTGTGTTTGTGTGTGTGTGTGTTTTAAGGTCAATTCATACTTTTTGAAAACATGTTTTATTTTCTCATGAGAGTGTATTTTACAAATCTGTTTCGTTAGCAATCTTCAACAAACAGAAAAAATATGTTATCACTGTAATTTTTAATGTAGCAAACTCTTCAGACAATTCTATGAAGAAAAAATATTCCAAAATACGGTATATATATATATATATATATATATATATATATATATATATATATATATATATATATATGTGTGTGTGTGTGTGTGTGTGTGTGTGTGTGTATATATACCGTACTTTGAGATAATTGCTCGAAGTCCGGGGTAATTGTGCCAACAAGCTAAAAGTGCTCTTCTGGCAACCATGCATATAAAGAGCACTTTTTTTAGTTGACGCAATTACTCCCGGATTTTGCGCAATTACCCTAAAGTACGGTATATATTAAAGTTCAATTCACAATTTTTGAAAACACATATTCTTTTATTTTCTCATAAGATTATATGTTACATACTTGTTTCGTTATCAATTTTCAACAAACAGTAAAAAATATGTTATCACTGTATTTTTTTAATGTAGCGAACTTTTCAAACGATTCCATGAAGAAAAACATATTAAAACATAATGTTTACAGGTTTACAGATTGCTAACGAAACAAGTCTGTAACATATACTCTTATGAGAAAATATAAGAATGTGTGTTTTCCAAAAAATAAAAAAAAAATATATGCTCTGAATATCATTGAGCATGAGACAAATGTATATTTCGTATTGAACTATTTATATTATATTATTGTCTATCCTACTATATATGAAAGAACATTACTCTTAGAATATTTACAAGAAAACCATAACAGTATATATATATATATATATATATATGCATATATATATATATATATATATATATATATATAAGTATATATATATACACATATGCATATAGTGGCGAAAATGTTTTGCAACATTAATTATTATTATCGCCATTAGAATTCAGGTCAACTATGGTATGGCGTACGATCGTTTCAGAGATTAATAGGAATTATTTTTTGTTTACGTATATTTGTATGCGTGCTTGAATCTATCCATTTATCACTCTATTCATGTAGCAAGAACAATAATATAATGCAAATAATTTGAAAACGTAAGCGGATATTATTAATATGCGCATATTGAACCTGCACATATAGCAATGGACGTAGTATATTAAACTCAAGCGTAACATAGCAACAGACAATCGCCGAAGCCTCTAAAACACTCAATTTCAATGTAAAAAGTAAGTGTGACAGATCGACAGACTGAGCCTCTTTTAAAAATGATTAAACGCATGTGCCAAGTGAAGAATGACGTCATGATTGTATGTAATTTGAGTTTCCTTCATCAACAACTCTCTCCCTTATATCTTCCCTTATTTCCGCGCTCGTTTTATTTTTAAACAGTTTTCTGTTTTTAATCTTTCCTGATTTTATTTTTTGTGTGTGGGGAGGTAGTGGCTAAGGAACGTTTTCCCTTCTAGGTCTCTTCCCCTCTTTCGCTGTTATAGGTTTGACAAGATTATTAATCGAAAACCTGAAAGTAATGAGGGAGGTTCGAAAACGGGAGATGATACCCTGTTTCCACTCATTTTTGATTGCGTGCTTCTCCCGTGTCTTTCGATTCTCACTTTACACGGATGTTGCGCTCAATCCGACCAAACAGACAGAACGCTCCTCATTTCCCTTCCTCTTTCCTATTGACAGATATTTAATTAATAAATAAAATCGAAACGTGATAAAATGCACGAAAAAAAAAATGCAACAACATTTAGAATAAATAAATTGACACTAAATTTAATGTCGTTGATTACTCAGCGTTACAAGAGACTACAACGACAAACTATTTTTAGAGGAAGAACTCCAAAAATAGACTGAACTGTGTGTTATAGATACGCAGTAGAATTTCACAAAGTGTAGGAATAAGTTTAGGGCTGCGACAATATGTTACACTTTGAGTAATTCGTAGCATGATTTAAATTAATGTTTCTTAATTTTTGATGACCCGTGACCTTCTTACTGTGTATATTAACATTCGCTTACCCCCCCCCCGCACTTACAAAATACAAATTTTCTTTTATGTTGTTTATTTAGTTACTCTGAAATTATAAATCAAAGTATAAATTTCGTTATAGTCAGCTAACGTATTTTTCTAATTTCCGGCGTAGCGCTACCGGAAGCGGTGACAAAGCAAATCAGTTCCTTCACTTTCATTGTCCTTCAGTATTTCTATTGAGAAGCTATTTATTGAAATAAAATATAAGAAACGTTTATTATTGAAAAGTATACAATAAAAATGAACAAAATTATAAAAAAGATAAAAATAACACAATTAGTATTTGTTTGCAGTATTTTATTTGTTTTCAGTAATTCTTAAAAAAAGAGCGCAAAAAGTGTTTTCAATGATTCTTAAAAAAATAAAACTAATGTCAATAATTTTTTTTATTAAACTAAGAAAAAAAATAAAATAAAACTAATGTCAATAATTTTTAATTAAACTAAGAAAAAAAATAAAACAAAAAAAAAATAAAACTAATGTCAATAATTTTTAATTAAACTAAGAAAAAAAATAAAACTAAAAAAAATAAAACTAATGTCAATAATTTTTAATTAAACTAAGAAAAAAAAAATAAAACTAAAAAAAATAAAACTAATGTCAATAATTTTTAATTAAACTAAGAAAAAAAAATAAAACAAAAAAAAAATAAAACTAATGTCAATAATTTTTAATTAAACCAAGAAAAAAAAAATAAAACTAAAAAAAAATAAAACTAATGTCAATAATTTTTAATTAAACTAAGACCGGAAAAAACTTTTCAGTAATTATTAAACATAGAAAGAGAGAAAAACGTAATAAAAAAAAAGAATACATGCACGAGGGAGATATAGACGTGAATTAAAAAAACCCGAAGGAACTGATTTACCGTGTTACCGCTTCCGGTAGCGCTACGCCATAAATTAGGAAGTACATAAGCTGACTATAACCACGAGACCTTTTACCCATCTTGGAACACATTAGGTTATTTATGTGTAAAACGCCTTACCGGATACGAAAATGTCAGGATACGCAACCGAAACCAGAACTAATTAATTTCGTATCTAGAGGTTCCACTATGCATAAAAATTAGTGATTTTTTTTTCATGGCTAAAATATTGTCACCTTATCAATAAATTGCAATTTTTACATTTTGAATTACATTTTTCCGGCGTCCTCTTTATGACTCCCCATCGAAGACCCGTTTCTACCGGTTAAGAAACTCCGATCTAAATATAGCAGTAGGGAAGACATACATAATATGCTCATGTCAATTCGCGGACATTTTTCTTATTCTCACTGTTTATCGGAACTAATAAACGTTTTAAAATGAATAAAACCCACTAAAATCTTTGTCAGAAAGGTAACGTATCTTACCTTTGATAACATTTACCTGTTATATATTTGTTTTTGAATACTTTTTCATATCGATGTGTATTGTAAAACAAACCCCTTATTTGTAAAAAATATAACAAAGAACAAGGCCATCAAAAGTGTGTGGAAGTGGAGATCGTTGGTCATACTCTATCGTACACTACCTGCCTTACTTTTAGCTAGAATCATTTCACTGACCATATCACGCTACCAATGTCAATATATTGAAAATGTATAAATATATATGTATGCATATAATATATATATATATATATATATATATATATATATATATATATGATAATTTTCTTATAAATTGTTGAAACTCGACTGAACACATGGAAATAAATAACTGCAACACAAAAGTAAAATAAAACAGTTATCTTGAAAGCAAGAAAGTATATACAGTATTTATATAGAGTCCATTGGTATAGTCATGGGGAGGCCGTCCCTGGAGAAGGTGTCGGCTGGTTAGTCGTCGACTCTCGATCTCGTTGTCTCTCTGAGTATATCGTTGGGTCTCTCCCATTTTTATATATCATATTTATATGGTTGACACTCCACGTATGCTAATAAGGTGGATCCTACCACTACATGAATATTAATAGATTTTTAATAAAACATATTTTCCATAAGATGGCTGAAAAATAAAAATAAATTGTTTGCCAATAATAAATTTATTCAGTGTTAGAAATCTAACCAATAAAACGTCATAAAAAAACATTTGCCTGTCTCTCCGTTTTCACCCAAAATTCTTCGGATTTAAGAAACCAACTCTTCTATTAGCTCGAATTCCTTGGGGTAGGATTATTTTAGATTCAATTTTCATGTGGCACTTCTAACCTTGTAATAAATGCATAGGTTTCTATCACATTAAATGAATTTATGATTAATACATGTTTCCAATGTGTATTTTGTATATAAATTATCGGTTAGATACAAATAAAAAGTGAACATGTCCATCATTTATAGATTTTGTTCCACCGCAAAATTATTAAACAGAAAGAAAAATAAAATTGACGTAAACAAACTCTTAGTTATTTTTTTTACAGATAACTTTGATAAATTTATATTTTAAACCCATTGCTATTTTCGATGAGTAGAGCTCAAAATATCGGAACATTTCTATATAAATTAATTCAAATCGACGCCATTTAATGAACTCTTTCGATAGGGGGGGTCTATATTACGGTTATGCTGTGATTTGTCTTTTTTCGGGTACTTTTGTTATTGGAATCGAAATCGGTAATTGTATCGGAATCAGAAATTTAGACGAGAATCAGTAATTGTATCGGCATAGGGGAGAATGTTAAAATGGTCTCATCACTAACCCCCCTCTCTCTCCCAACCCCCCTCTCTCTCTCTCTCTCTCTCTCTCTCTCTCTCTCTATATATATATATATATATATATATATATATAATGTTTTTAAAGGCGGCGAAATTTAAATTAAAATAAATTACAGGAAAAATATTGTTATACGAATATTGTTTGATTATGCAACAGTCGATTTAGAACATTATTACCATAATAATAGTCGATTTAGAACATCGACTATTATTATTATTATTATTATTATTATTATTATTATTATAAAAGTAAAAACATGAACATTATTTTGATTTGTAACTGTTATGTTGAAAAGGTAAGCAGAGATAATATTTGAAACAAAGGAAGATTTAGTAAAACATTTGAGGTAACTTAGAAACAATAAAAAGGAAAGAATGCGATGATAAACAAAATATTTTTCTAACAGAAAGTAGAACGTGATTCAAAAGTCACATGTTAAAAGATGTGAGTTGAATTACATCATAGCAAGGGTTCATTTGAGTATATACTAGAGAGTTAGGAGTTAAGAAGATACAGAACTAGAGAGAGATCTAGACGGGAGTAAAGCAGAGTCAATGTTGCAATCTTCCAAGACAATTGTGTAATCTTCCAACGAGGAAACATAGTGAAATAAAAACTGTCTAAAATATAACAGAAGGCTGCTGGTCGTTTCTTTGGAATAAATGTTAATTTCAGCTTTTGGCAGATTCATCAACCAAGACTCGGATGAACAAAAGTATGATTTCTGTATTGGCAAGATGCATAACAACTCAAAACTGTATTTCGTTTCCTTTGCGTTATCCATATTATATACAAACCTTATGCCCCCCCCACAATGTCACAATATATGGTTTATTCCGAATATTAACTTTTGGCATTCATAATTTAAATACGATTTCGAGCATATGGCCGGCAGTTCGCATGTATATGTCATAATCTAGAGGTCTAACTTTCACAAACTCTACGTATTAAATTAGGCAGTAATCAAATGTTGTCTTCCGAGTGGTCTATTGTGCCTGGTTAATCAATGTAGACACGAAACTTTACATTTCCGCAACGAAAATAATCAAATGGGTATATATTGCACGAACGAGGTGGCCAGTTACCAGGTTAATTTCGTGAAATTCTTGGTTCATAAAATGTTCTTGCCAGTAAATTGATCGTATCATTTACAATTTGCAAACACTTTCTGTGTATCAGTTTTGTTGTGATTAATTGCTAAACTAGTTGAAAAAATAAAAAAACGATGGTTGGATGACGAATGGCTCAAAGTCATTCAAGGATAAGGATTAATGAGATTTGAATGACGATGAATATTATGAGAGCATTGAATATTGAATAGAATGAATAATATTTGATAACTTATAAACACGATTTATGATAAGTATATGCTGACATAAGATTTGAAAGTGACCATATTGTAGCCTTCAGGGGAGACATCTTTTGGGTAACGCATTCCACTAATGAGAAGTTTTTGGAAATAAGCTTTGGTCATGGTCTAACGTTTTCTCTTTTTAAAAATGTTTAGATGCACGTATTTTCCATCATCAGTGGAGTTAGACAAATACAACCTTTTAATGTGTGCAGGAAAGGGGACTAATGCTTTCGTTTGAAATTTAGTATTAAGTTTATACTGCAGAGAAATAGCTTACACATGAGACAGAGAGACTAGTATTCTTTTAACTAAATTACTTAACTATCTTATTAATGATGAAAGGGTGGACACAGAATACAAAGATCTTAGAGGGGTATTTCGCTCCTGGCGATTATCAAAGTTTTCCTTTAAGCAATTACATGATTATTGATCCAATATCTACGGAAGACTGACTGAAACCCTAGTTTGTTTGTAAACCTCAACATCTGTGACGTCATACTCAAAACTACAATTGTGAATTGCTTATGACTTCTGCCCAGTCATGTCTGATGGAACGACAGCATACTACCCCATGGATTAAATAAATAGTTTCGCTTAAAAGCACTGAGAACAGTAGTCCGAAGAAATCAAATAATACGAATCATCATCTAAAAAATCCAGAAAAAAGGGAAATTCTTTTTGATAATAAAATAAATAATTTGTAAATTGGTTCTAATAAGACGAATTTTTTCACAAAGAGAAATCAGAGATTTAAGCTTTGTCTAACACTTTTCATGGAAATAAAGATAAAGTACAGAGTTTATACTACAGACGACCAAAGGCGGTACTAAGACGTATCCGAAACTGATATTGGTTGAGCATTATGCCAGGTGTCAAACAGTGTGCGTTCTAATTGATTATCAACATGTTAAGGAGTGACTCGTGCTGAATTGAAGCGAAAAAGATCGAAGTATAAGCGCAAGATTTAAAACTTCTAACCACTCACATAAATGCATTATAGCAAGTGCAAATCTATAAAGTCTCCCAAGCTTATGAACATACTAGCAAGGTAACCCGATGTTACCTGGGATCAACGAATTTTTCACACTCTCATATTTTTATTGTCATCGAAATCGATAAAATATAAATTTTTTTCAATCAAATCGATTGATTGCCTGCTCCAGTTAGAGGCCCATCGCGATGTATCTGGAGGAAGCTTCACATGCCTCTCGCAGTGATTAATTGTAGTCTACATTACACTGTAGAGAACCTACTGTTTATTTTATAAAATTATTTTTATACATAACTAGCCTGGGTTCCCAGCGTTGCTCAGGTGTTTGGAGGTGTGTGTTGAGCAAACAACAAAAAATGGTAGCAGGCAGACTCGAACATGTACTGGAAATGAGGCAAATAGCGTGAAAAAAAGTGGTTTTGCCATTTCGTCCATCGCCAAACCGGAAGTGGCGAAAATTTAAATTAATCTTTCAAAAGAAGGGACGACTTTCGAAAATATCGGCGAAAAAAGCGACCTCCCCGTAGAAAAGTGCCCAATGGAGGGCGAAGAAATTAATGTTTTTAGACAATTTTTCGATATTTCGCGTCCAAAGGGTCGAGCTTCAGAACGATTCTAATCCTGCGAAAATTCATTGCCTCTGTAGAAATTTATAGGCAGACATACATACATACATACATACATACACACATTTAAACAAACAGGTAAGATTTATATTATAGAAGACTAGCCTGGATGCTCGGCGTTGCTCAGGTGTTTGGAGGTGAGTGTTGAGCAAAAAAAAAAAAAGTGGTAGTAGGCAGTCAGGCTCGTACCCGTACCGCGAAGGAGGAAAAGAACGTGAAAAATAAACCCCTGACGTCTTTGCCGTTGCGTCCATCGCCAAACCGGAAGTGACGAAGGTTTAAATTAAAATTAAATCTGTGACGCGAAAGCGAAAAAGTGGAGATGTATGTAAGGGTGTTGATTGAGCAAAAAAAAAAAAAAAGAAGAAAAGAAAATTGCGAGGGCAAAAAAAAAGAAAGAAAAGATAGGAGTAGTAAGCAGGCTCGAACCCGTATCTTACCGATGTGCCTACGACACAGGCGGTCGAAATAATGCCTTTTATGCAACGTCGTGGGCACGAGGGTTGAATGACTTGCAAAAAATGCCAGCGATAAAAACCGACCCTCCCTGTAGAAAACTGTCCAGTTGAGAGTGAAGGAATTTATGATTTTGGCCAATCTTTCAATATTTGTCGTCCGAAGGGTTTAGCTTTAAAATAATACCTCGTGGAAATCTGTCGCCGCTGTCGAAAGTTTTTGCATACATACATTTAAACAAACAAGTGAGATTTATATAATAAAAGATGGCTTGCATTAAAGTTTAAAATGCAAAAGTCAAGTATCGTGCTTCAATTATTCTCTAAACAGAAATGTTCACTTCGAACGCGCCCTTGTCATATCAAAGAACCCACTGTTGATTTTATATGTCCGGCATTATTGCTTGTGCAATGCTGATGATTTTGATGGCTTTTTAAAGAAAACCTCAAGTATCATTGTGTTCTAAACAAAAACATTCATTTCAAACGCACCCTGTCAGAATTAAAGAATCTACGGCTGATTTTATATGTTGGACCTCTCGGCGTGTTTGTTAATACAACATCTCAAATGTGCTTATGATGCTAGGCTGCGTGAGATGTTAACTTTGGTTAAACTCGCCTTTTCCTTGTCTCGTCGGATTATTTCGATTATCGATTATTAGTATTTACTGAAGACATTCTGATAAAAACTTATCTAAGAACACTACCAGGCACATTAAGTACTTTCGTGTGAAATTTCATAAAAATAGACCCAGCCATTTTCGAGTCCATAGGAAATGAACTCTCTCTCTCTCACACACACACTCACACACATATTATTGATTATTTTCGATAAAAGTGACTGGTATGTATAGAAACAAATACAATCGATGACAGATTGAAAGATGTTAAACTTTTAACCAATTAGAAAATCAGCATCTTAAAAAGAATGTCGAAGTAGGGTACGACGTTTTCGTCGATGTTTGGTTTTAAATACTTCTTTTTAGTGTTCGATATGTTGTATGATTTGATGGACTAAAAATCTATCCCAAGATTGCGAAGAATAAAAAAAAAGAAGACTAATGCGAAGAGAAATGCGGCGAGAATGGTAAAATCTTTCTCGAAACTCAGTCGCAGTAATTAGAAAAAAAAGATAGTGTATATATCGATTACCGATGGATCGCAGTCAAAACCAGCATTCGCGAAATAAAAACTAGAACAGTGGTTTGAAACGTGGAACACGTGCACCGCGACGATGCAATTTCGTGTGGGACTTTTTTTTTTAGAGATGCGTCCTCTCATATCTATTCGAGGCTCTGTCGGACAGTTATGCATCAATATTGTGTGTGAGAGAGGTATGTTTGTTGATATTACGACGTTCTATAATAAGCACAAGAAAAAAAACCAAAAAAACAATGTATACATCTAATGCTATGGCAAAAATCTCAGAAAACGACCCGCAGTCAATAGTGGAATGGTACTGTAAATGGATTGTAACATTTAATGCTGCTGAAACTAAGCTTCCCTCATTTTCGCCCAACTCCCACGCATTCTTTTAGTCTGACATGCTTAATTTTGTCTATACAAGTTTTATCGCATCCAAATTCAATCGCTCCCAGTTATTAGTGTTGGGACAATTAATCGGAATTGGGAATCAAAAAAATCGGTATTTGTTTTGGTATCGAATTCAGTATCGGAACCTGAAAAATTATATCTATTTTCCGATGTCAAAAACGATTCTTTAAAATTTTTTTTTTAATTTGATTTTGTTTCAAGAAAAATCTTCCACTGCTAAATGATAAAATAATAAATATTTATTAATTTTAAACTAGCAGTAAAACTAAAATATATAGATCAATTCCATAAAATAGTATTTTACGTTTGAGAAAATATCTCTATAGTCAACATATTTAGAGATTTATAAAGAATCAAAATCGGAATCGGGAATTTACAGGGTGAACAGAAAGTCCTTGGACCATTTTTAGTTTTAAAATTAAATATTGTTAAAATCACCTTTTCTCTTTTCGAATAAAGTAAGTATTTAGTCTAACTATTGATCTAATTATTTTCAACAAAAATATTAAAATAATTTTGTTTAAACTTTCAGAAAAATGAGCAAACGAGAGGCCATAATTCAACTTCATTACGCGGGAAGGACAAACTCAGAGATTATTAAGCTCTTGAAAGTGGCTAAATCCACCGTGTACCATGTTGTGAACAGATTTAAGGAACTTGGTACATCTGAAGACCGTCCTAGCAGTGGAAGACCTCGCACTGCTCGAACAAAGAAGGTGATTAAAGCTGTCCGAGAGAGGGTAAGGAGGAACCCGAAGAGATCTGCAAGACAAATGGCTAAAGACATGAATGTGAGCGTGACCTCGATGAGAACAATCGTAAAAACGATCTCCAGTTGTCCCCCTACAAGATGAGAAAGAGACAGTACCTCACACCTGCCCAAAAGCACAAGAGACTTGAAAGAGCAAAGCTTCTTCTTGGAGAACTGAAGGCTGGCACGGCAGAGCGAGAGATTGTTTTTTCTGATGAAAGACTCTTCACAATTGAAGCGACTGTTAACAATCAGAACGCCAAAGTTTGCGCAAAGTCTTCAGCAGACATTGATGACTCCGTGAGAATAGTTTTCCGCCGACAAAAGCCGTCTTCCCTCATGGTGTGGGCTGCAGTCTGCTAATCTTGGAAGTCGCCTCTTATTTTCGTGGAGCAGGGGGTTAACATCAACACAGATCGCTACATCAACGATATTTTGGTTCTAGCATTTGAAGAGATGAAGAAACACTTCAAAGATCAGCCTTTCACCTTCCAACAAGATGGAGCACCATCCCACACCTCCAGAAAAACTCAGGACTGGTGCCAACGTTATTTTCCAAGATTCTGGAGTAAGTAGATGTGGCCTCCTGCATCGCCTGATTTGAATCCCATGGATTTTTCTGTGTGGTCTTTGTTGGAGGCAAAGGTCTGTTCTGTTGCTCATCCAAGTGTTGATGCTTTGAAGACATCTCTTCTGAGTGAATGGGCTAAAATACCTCAGGAAACGCTGCGTGCCTCGGTTGGTAACTTCAGACAGAGAATTGCACGTCTAATCGAAAGGAAGGGATATAACATTGAAAATAAATAATTTGAATTTATTCTTGGTTTCCTAACTTATAATTTTCATTCATGTTTAATTTATATTTTTGTAATTTTCTATTTATAAACCACTTTTGAATTGGTCCAAGGACTTTCTGTTCACCCTGTAGTACAGAATTGCTTATTGTATCATAACCGGAAAAATATTGGAATATATATTCGACTGAGCTTCACAAGCTGGTCGAACGGTTATCGTACTTAGCTCACTGTCTTTAGGTTTGGGTTTCGATCTCAGCTCGAATAATATTTTTATTTTATTCACAAGAAGTGAAAAACAATACTCTTATGCACATGTCTCAGTTTGTTTCCGTTTTTTTACTTCATTTTTTAAAAGGAATTTAAAGTTACGTTTAATACTGGACAACGCCGGGTACATCTGCTAGTTAATTAATAAAATGCCCTTTCCTGGAACCAACTTGCAAATATTAGGAAGTTGTGTCAGATGGTCTGATAGTTCGGCAGGCTGAGAGAAGGATCAAGCCATTTCCACGAATAGTGGCAATGGAGAGGTGCTCGTAAGCCAAATCAGTCTGAGTGCCATCCATGAAGAAGAGAGATTTGTGAATTTAAAATGCGTTAAGAACTGAACGTGTAAATATATGTAAAAAGACTGTAATTTTTGTGAAATGAATTTTTAGTAGATAGAATCCTGATTGTCTGTCTTTCTTTCTGACGTGTGAAGCTTCGCTTATCGCTTTCATCAGAATTATACACAGAATTTAATGTGGAGGACTCTCAGACGACTAGACAGCACGAGCCACAGTTTCCGAATATTAGTTGCTTGACCTGAGCAGGAGAAACTGGCCACAGAAAGACACATCTTTCAAGAAAGGCGCCATATTTTTTATTGTTTGCTGTTCTTTGCTGCTATTGCCGCATTCAAGGGTTTGTTGTCGATTCTATCAGTGACGAATGCGCAAAAATGTCCACACAAATCTGATCCCATATAAGTGGCCTGCCGTTTGCAAGGAGAAACACCATTACACCTTCAGGCTGTTTGTCATCCCTCTATTTAGGCTACATTATGGGAGAATTGACGGGAAGTCAGCAATCTCTACGGCCCGTCGGATAATATCATAGAGAGGAAACTTGTACATGAATGAGCATGGACTCCATATACGTCGGCCGCATGACCAGAAAGACACTTATGGGTAGTGTACACGCTAGAACCTGAGCGCAGGGCGACGGCGAATCTTCAACTACGTTCCCGGCAATACCAAGGTTTTCTTTACTATATGTAAAGTTAGGTTTACTTGTATTGAATTATACTGTACCTTGCTAGACCCTATAAAACTTATTATTGCGTAAAGACGGGAGGTAACACATGAAAAATATTTGGAATCAAGTCTCCCCTTGCTGTTATTTCAGATCATTTAAAACCATAGCAGCAAGTTTTAGTCTCTTCTCCATCAAGGCTAGAGGTTTTGTGGATATATATATATATATATATATATATATATATATATATATATATATATATATATATATATATATATATATATATATATAAGTGTAAGCTGAGCGGCCAGTTAGTTACGTCTGGTTCAAATTCTGTTATTTGAAAGGTGCGTATTTTATTGACTTTGTCTCGTTCAAAAACTGAACCAGTATTCAAATCTAAATTTAAAGAGATTTTTACACTGCAGGATAACATATCAAAAATTAAAAATATATTTCCACGTGTTGTAAAAGGGTCATATGGCAGAAAAGTAACAAAAAACAAAAAACAAACGAACAACTTTTCGTTTCGTTGAAAACTACAATTCATTTCGAGTTTCTACTCAACCTCTGTATTAGAAACAGGGGCACATATTTTTAAAACGTAACAATTAAACTTTCACTATTATATTGCCAGAAAACAAAACAAAAACAAACAACAACAAAAAAAAGTTGCATAGTTTAAAAAGAAGGGGGAAAAAAGAAATGAAGATTCCCGGGCAACTCCGGCCCAACAGTATCTAAGTATATCAGGCGTGTCCAAACGCACACCCGATCAACAGCGGGTATCCCTGCTAGTATAGTAATTATTTCAAAAGTTAAAAAATACGACTTAGATGCTGTTAGCTAGAATCGATACCAAAACATTAAACACCCCAGCCTTAATTGATACACTTTGCGTTATCGACCGATAGATAAGAAAGGTTAACAAATAAAGCAACTTCAAGCTATGAATGTATATTCGTGTGTGCGCAGAACTAACAGGTATAATCGACTTACTCCTGTCAAGGATAGCTGTTCTTTTTTTTCCAATTTTACCACTTTAGAAGTTAGTTTTACTAGCTAAAAATAAATTGAAAGTGTTTAACGGGTCCAAACACCCTATGTATCAAGCGACAAGTCTGTAAACCAAGAATTTAGAAGAGTTCGGTAGAGATGTTCCGCACACACACAGATAAAGCCACTTTGGTAAGTACTTTCGTATGGTAAGTTATAAAAAAATATATAGTAAGTAAGCTACACAGAATATTCCGCATTTCATTCTCGTGAGAATTCGTAAGATTATGTAGCATTCGGCAGGCTTACCACGAGAATGAAACACGGAATATTCTGTGTAGCTTACTTGCCATATATATTTTATAACTTACTCCGTAGCTCTACCTATGTGTTGAGCATTGCTGAAGTAAATACTGAATATTTACGCATAAAATTATTTTCGTATATTAATTTATGCGATTAAATGAAGTAGTCACATAACACACACACACACACACGTATATATATATATATATATATATATATATATATATATATATATATATATATATATATATATAAACTGTTTTATCGTAAATGCTACACAATTATGCACAATGTAGAAAATATGCATGAACAAAATTAAGCTTAATAATTATATGAAACGAATCGTCTAATAAGAAACCATAAAAATTGAATAAATTAATAAACTTTCGTTTTTCAAAGAGATATGCAAATAAGTTAACCTTTATGAACTCGCTCGCACATCCATGACTGAGTATATTAAGGAGTTCGTTTGCATAATTTCTAAATAAAAAAGTGTAGTATCTGTTCTGATGCTACACTCAGGTTAATTTGTTCTTGGTCAATGTAGGGGAAACGCTTCTATACTAAGGCAATTTTTATTTTTCGCTACTTCCAAAGTGCTCTTTTTAGGAGCTCATATATATATATACATATATATATATATATATATATATATATATATATATATATATATATATATACATATATATATATATATATATATATATATATATGTGTGTGTGTGTGTGTGTGCGTGTGTGTGTGTGTGTGTGTGTGTGCAAGCAACTATACGTAATATGTTGTATTATTCAATTTCCGAGGGTTTTAATCAAATACTTATATAAAAGTGAAGATAAGCTCAGATAGAAATTTTCTAATCGGTTCTGCGCAAAGAATGGAATAAAGCCGATCGAGTTTTTTCGTCATAATTCGGGGAGGGGGGGGTGAACATTGTAATTTCAATCTAGAAATGCCGACCGATTTTTACCTTTCAAAATTATTTAACGTTTCTTAAGCTTTTCTTCGACCTAGGTAAATATTGAAAAGAAATTTGGAAAAGGTGATTTTGGTTGTGCTTTGTTAGCATCTTTAATTTCGATAGTTTCAGTAGCACATCAAAGAAAACCAATAAATAAAAGTTAGAGCTTCGCATGTGGCCATGGTTTTATATAGTCTATAAAGTGCTGAGAATCCTAGTTAGAACATACGTATTTAAACACAGTTTTGTCAGAGAGTAAATCGTGTAGTTTTTTTTATTAAGCCAGGGTTTCCCAGGAGCCATGGCTAATAATACAATATTAAATTCGATAAGTACGAGATGCATTCAATAAGTTTCCAGACTATTTTCGTATGGGCACTATTATTGGTAGTGCACACATGAAACTCCTGTCCCCATTCGAAGTAATCTTCCCCGGCTGCAATGCACATTTTGTACCATTCCAAAAACTTCTTGAAGGCCCCATGGAAGTCTTCAAGCCTTTTTCATCTCTTCAATTATCTCAAAACGACAGGATTATAGGGATGGTGAGGAATTGTCTTGATACCCACCATTGTCAAATAGTCTAATCTCTGAGCATCCTTGGGACAAACTTCGTGCAAATCTTTCGCAACTTCAGTTTCTCGCGAATAATTCTGCTTGCAGTTTCCACACTGACATCAAACTGTGAATTTATTGTTTCTTTATATATATCCTTATTCTTGATATTCTTTATTTGGACTCTGAACTCTGGTATTCTGACTTCCTTACTTCTCTCGCACCTCTCATCATCCCTCATAGATTCCTTGCCTCCATTAAATCTCTTTATGCCACTCAAAAACTGATACCTGATTCATGCAAGATGCCTCAAAAGCATTCGGAACCATTCCACACGTTTCCCTGGCATTTTTCCAAGTATAAGAAAGAATGATAGAAATTGGTCAATAATTTCATAAAATGCATTGCAATAACATATTGAATTTTCCAAAGTCTACGACAATTTTAAACGCCTGTACAGAAAGTCTAGGAACTTATGGAAGGCACTCCAAAATGCTCAATATAATAGATAGAGCAAGTATGTATAGTCGTGGCTAAGCGATAGTCAACTATATACTAGATGAAAAAATCCTACATAAGCGTTAAATAAAATTAAGGCAGCGCGGGGAAAGATTTTCACTGTATGTTTTTACAAGGTACGTATTTTATCTGCTTTGTTTAGTTAAAACACTCAACTAGTACCAAAATATTAATTTTAATAGATTTCCATACTGCAAGCTAATATATAAAAAATCTAAAATATAATGTTTGTAGTTTATATTTTTATGTATTTTTAAAAAAGGGATATATTATTGAAATAGTATTAAAAAATAACTTTTCGTTTCGTTGAAAACTCAATTCATTTCGAGTTTTTACTCAACCTCAATATTACATACAATAGACGTATTCTAAAAACTGACCAAATAATCTTTCAAATTTATATTGCAAAAACAATACACAACAAAAAACAAACAAAAAATAACAAGAACAAACAAAACAAAAACAAAACAAAAGAAACAAAAAAAAAACAAAAAACAAACAAACAAACTAAAGTTGCATACTTTGAAAATAATATGAAAATTAGTTTACTTTTATGAAGTCGCTCGCATATTCATGATCGGGTGTATAAAAAAGTTCCTTTTAAAATGTTTTAACAGAAAACGTAGGCGTTGAATATCAATGTCAGTGCGACAAAAACTGAACTCTCTTACTCTCTCTCTCCCTCTCTCTCTCTCTCTCTCTCTCTCTCTCTCTATATATATATATATATATATATATATATATATAATACGTAACATGTATATTATTCAATTTCTGACAGTTTTAATCAAATACTTACATAAAAGTGGAGATAAGCTCGGAGAAAAAGTTTCTAATCGGTTCTGTGCAAAGAATGAAATGAAGCCGTAATCTACAGAATCTGGCGTTCGTTTATCAAATCTCCTTAGAAAATAAATTATCGGCCTCTTACTTCTTATTACAAACATCGTATTATATAACGCTTAGATAAGGAATCCAAATGACGTCCGAATCTCGCCGATATGTTTTTTTTTTATCTCCTTTTAGAAATTTATTGCAAATAAATTTGTTCACTCCAAGGGAAAATAGTTGACGTAATAGAAGAGAGAGAGGTAGTTGGAGGAGGAGGAAGATAAGATTAAAAGTGAGGAGGAAGATTACTGTTAATCTCGTTCTTTAAGGCGCTCTAATAAGATTCTTTCTTCTTTTAAATTGTCTCAACTTTAGCAAGGTAAAAGATAATTTTTCAAACAGAAATGAATACAAACATTTCTGTAATTCGTGAATTCGTCCTCGCAAATCAATGTGAGTCTTTGTCTGTCGAACGGTCGAGTGGTCACCTTGTTAGTTTGAAATAGATTAAGGTCAATAGGTATCTCCTGTCTACGCAATAACCAGCTCTCGTTCTTGTTGGTTCCTCACATCAAGTGGCTTTATGCCCTGTCCCGAGCGATTTCCGTAAACAAATGCACCATCGATTATACTAGTTAATCAGCGTTTGTTTATTTAAATACATTTTATAATCACTGTCATTTATTCATTTATTAATATTTGGGGGTGAAACATTCGTTGATAATCATTCAATTCCGGACAACGTCAGGTTTTTCTGTTAGTTTTTCTAAATGGTTGCAGCTTGTTGAACTAAAGGCATTTTAATAAAAAAATACATTGTTTAGGATAGATTTTAGATATAAACTACGGGCAGAAAAAGAGAGAGAGATAGAGAGATAGATAGATAGATAGATAGAGAGAGATAGATATATAGATAGATAGAGAGAGAGAGAGAGAGAGAGAGAGAGAGAGAGAGCGAATACATGCTAAAATAATCATTAATTTTGAGATATGTTCAGAAAATTTCAATGTAATTCTTCCAATTAGTTTTAATTTGCAATTACTTCACAAAGTGACCCATTTTCTTACTAACTTTCTATCGCTCACCTTTTTTTCTACTTGTTTGAGATGCTGCCCTTATTTTATATGCTAACTAGTCAGCAATATTTTTTAGCTTATTTTAACTCTTTTTGCATACAAATAAATGTAATTTAACCGCGTTAAGTTAAGAGAAAACTGATTTAAATATAAATATATTCAACTATAATCATATTAATAACCATATTTACTGCGTTTTGTAACGCTCCTGTGGATTCTGACGATGTATTTTTTTGGGCCTTATTTAAAAAAATATTTTCTTTTCAAGGAGGGGGGAGGTAGAAACTTGGTTTTAGTAGTGCTTTTAGTGAGGTCTCCTTAATTTTAATTAGTACTTGCAGTAGTGCTCTGGAGGCTTCCTGAGTTTTATTTTTTTCACCCATGACTTAAAAAAATGTTTTTCTCAAGACAATAAATTCGTTATTTCATCTGAAGGTCTTGGAGACTATTCACGTCCGTTTAAAGAGACCTCCTCTCTGTAAGCAAAGGTCTCTAAGGCGTTTCCTTTCCATTGTATAATTATCATAACGATATATTTATTTTGGTCGTTCCCACATTTTTTCCCTTTCCGATAGTTTAATTTTATTTTAGTCGTTCCCTCGTTTGAATTCATTTTCCTATACAAAAAAAAAAAAAAAGAACTCGATTCGGCTTTTAAAATTGAGAGCAAAACCCAGTCGGCTGACTCTACCCCCTTATTTAACTTTTTTTATCCATTAAATGTTTCCCCTCCACCATTCTTTTACCATGGATACCCCCCCAACTGAGTCTTCCCTTTTTAACACACACACACACACACACACACACACACACACACACACACACACACACACACACACACATGTCGGACAGATCGACTAATTTAGAATTTTATTTTAAAAACTTAACTGTCTTTGCAAACTCACTTTTCCTAATTTAAACTGCCTAACTCGAACTTATTGGGTGGCACAACAGGCTACATTTTTGTTTCGAATTTTATTTTAAATTTGCCCATGTTTAAAATATGATCTTTCACCTAAATCTTAATGATGACGTAAACTTAAGATTTTAATATCATTTTTATCAACCGGAAGTTTGTAATCAAATTTCAATTGATTTTTACCAAGTAACGGCGACTCAATGGTTTACGAGAAGTACTGACAACCGCGTATGCCAAGTTCGAACACAGTTCATTCCACTAAAGCACTTTCTTTTAGAATGTTAGGAACAACTTCTGTAAGTATTGGATGTCCCTTCAAAGAATTCTAACTAGAGAAATATTGGAGAAAATACTACCAACAATCGAAGCATCTGATCCATATTAAATGAACGGATTTGATGTTTTACGCTTTGAAATAGTATTTTCATCAACGTAAATAAGAATACAGGCATTTGTTATGCGACACAGTATTTCTGTAAAAAGCTTTGGCCTTGGTCTGTCCATTGATATTACTTTTGGATATGATTTTTGTTGGTCTGTTACGCTTAAGTTTAAAATATTTTCAATAGTTTGAAACGATTTATTTCGAAGTAATTTTTTCCTTCTGCCTATAACCTTTAAGGTCGATTTTTATTGGAATGGAACATTTAACTTCGAAATAGTACTTTCATTGGACCGTCACGTTTAACTTTGATTAGTATTTTGATTGGACTGTCACGTTTAACATCGAAATAGCATTTTTATTGAATTGTAACATTTAACTTCAGAATACCATTTTCATTAGACTGTAACGTTTTTCGAAATACCATTTCGATTGGACTGTAACATTTAACTTCGAGATACCATTTTGATTGGACTGCAACGTTTAACTTCTAAATACCATTTTGATTGGATTGTAACATTTCATTTCGAAATACCATTTTAGTTGGACTGTAACATTTCATTTCGAAATACCATTTTGATTGGATTGTAACATTTCACTTCGAAATACCATTTTGATTGGATTTTAACATTTCACTTCGTAATACCATTTTGATTGGACTGTAACGTTTAACTTCAAAATACCATTTTGATTGGATTGTAACATTTCACTTCGTAATACCATTTTGATTGGATTTTAACATTTCACTTCGTAATACCATTTTGATTGGACTGTAACGTTTAACTTCAAAATACCGCTTACAATTGTCTGTCAATTTTTAGCTCCAAATAGCATTTTTCATTGATCTGTCACGAAATAACATTAAGTCCGAAACAACATTTTCATTGCTTTATCACATGTTTGTTTGAAGTAGCATTTTCATTACTCTATCATGCTCAAATTCTAATTAGCATTCTCCTGTCTCTCATGTGAAATTTTAGTGGCGATATCTTTACAAAATCAGTTTTTTCTAATTTTAAATAGGAATATATTTGCAACGCCCATCCATCGACAAAAAGGCAGTAGTTATAAAAATCGTCAATAAAATCAAATACGAAATCCATATAAGACATACATTTATTGGAAGGTGAAGAGTCTACAATGTGTATCTCATATCAAGATTTGTCAAGATCTATAACAAAGCCGAATGAAATACTACAAAAACTCTTTAAAAAAAGAAACCTTAAAAAGAAAGTGCAATTCGCCATTTTAAAATTTAAGAATGGAAAGATCTACATCCGGTGTTTAGTAAAAGCACTCGGAAGAAAGAAGTCTTAAATAATCGCAGAAAAGGCTGAACATGGATTTCATCAAAACTTGGTAATATGACCTTCAGTTGGTTTTATTAGGCAACGAGCAGGAGTCACCGGAAGCAGGTGGCATGCTTCGTTCTTCGCTTTATAGACTGGTTAGAACGACATATAGGCATACAAACATACAGAATATGACACCAGTGAATATGGCCATAGAAAGCTAAGTACAATAGTATAATGATATAAGTATAATGATATAAGTATAATGATATAAGTATAATGATGATAAGTATAATGATGATATTCAGTACAAACAGATGTCACGTGAGCGATGTTCTCTTCTCCTCTCCACAACCTCTTTTTAACAGAAGAGAGGTTGCTAGACATGTGTTTCGTTATTTTCAAGTTAGGTGCTCGAGTTAGCTCCGAGCTTTCGTTCCCTTTGTAAAACATTCACAAGGGTTTGTCTAGCTACAACCTTTGTTCCTTTCCTCCTGTTTACCTAAAACCAAACGTGGCTTTCACGAGATCTTTTTTTCGCAAATCTGCTTGTCTGTGGAACACAATCTCATGAGACTGCTTCCTAGCTGACTACAACATAGCAGTTTTCATGTCCGATGTAAACAAATTCTTATTGAGCCGTTCTATTAATTGAATTCTTCAAAATTTTAAGCTTTGTTACTAATCCTCAAAGTGTTGTCTCACCACCGCTTACCTGGCAGACTCATTAACTCTTGTCCCCGAGTTGACTTTGGACCTTGATAATTGTTGACTCATTCGTACATAAAGAAACATAATCGTATCATCGATATGTATAGATTTTGTTTCATAACTTTCGACATCTAAAGAATGGCGTAATTACGTCAAACGAACGAAATAAAACGTATTTGACGTTGAATTATTTATGATTAGCACGTTGGATTTTCAATCGGTGGTGACTAGAGTTTCAGGGCTCGAATCTTAACGTCCAGGCTACTTGCTGTATCTAGCCACACTGACGCATCTACAAACCTAGAATGAAACACGGGTCTACGAATGGTGGAACTATTTATATATAATTATCAGTAGCTGACTGTGTAGCGATATCTAAATTTTTATGTAAAATAAATAAAAAATATCTTGATTTACCTTCGTATTGCGCACTCTTGTATAAACCTTGTTAAATTCATCAAAAAACTTACATCCTAATTATATTAACGGGAAATGTTAATTCACAGTGTTGGGAATACATACACATATGCATATGACTACTGTATGTATGTAAAAGTATGAACACGTGCATGAACGTATACCTGCATTTATGTATATATGTGTGTGTAGGCATGCCAAACTCTATGAATATATATATATATATATATATATATATATATACATACACATATATATATATGAGAACAAGTAGTTAATAAAACATGTTAAAACACTTTGAAAAAGAGTTAAAAACGTATTTAACTTTAAAAAGGAAGCGCGAAATAAGTGGATATATATATATGTTTTGTTAGCGATACTCATTGAACGAATTCAACTACCTATACGAAAGTGCATTGTTTACCTAAATGCGAGTTGGGAATAATTTTCCCTTTGACCAATTTGGTACCCCCTAAATGGAGAGCGGCATATTTATTTTTAAATATAAATATAATGTTTCGTCGTCTACGACTCATCAGAGCGGCTGAATCCAGCGAGATTCGAAATCAGGACCCCATGATAAGAAGCCTAAACCTCTACCACGGGACCACCTCGCTCGACTACTGAATGTATCGCGTTTTTATGTAGATGTTTTTATTTGTTTTTGTTAGCGATGCTCATTGAACGAATTCAACTACCTATACGAAAGTGCATTGTTTACCTAAATGCGAGTTGGGAATGGTTGAAAAGAAAGTTCTTGCAGAATTTTAAATTTTGATTTCAAATAAGTTGTCATTACTTTATAATTTCAATACTTAATATATCATTTTGCTAAATACTTTACTTTATAATTCATTTACTTTATATATTGTTTTAAAGAGCGTTTTTCGCTCTATCTAATCTTTAAATTACAATCGTTTAAAACGCAAGATTTTACGTTACTGGCATAAATACACTTGTTTTGCGTTGGCAAAAGTGTTGATTCTGATAGTGCTTATTTGAATCAATAAAACTTTTTTTGGGCCGAGATATGTTCATCTGAATTTACAATTAAAACTGCAAAAATTTTCTTGCCAACATGATATCATCTCTTCTCTTCTTCTTCTCTTCTCTTCTTTTCTATTCTTTCTATCTATATAAATAAAATAAACTCATTTTTCCTGTCTAAGTTTGACCTTAATAGGATTAATAATTGAGACATTACATGCAAATCTATTACACACAAGCTGCAGCACAATATCTGAGATGTGTTATAGGCATATTAGCTTTCCATAACGTCGCTGATCGTAGATTCCTATATTTCATCTGGTGCAAGAATCGCTTAGGATCAATCGAAGTAGTAAACTCTTCTCTCTCTATTAGATTCCTCCTTCCACCGCCACCCATTTACACCGGACTTGACCGTTCACAGTAGAAAATTACGAGAAATGCCGGCTTGCGTTCGTAATTGCTTAAAAAAGTGGATTGGCATAAATCTATTCTAACGATTACTTATTCCATTTTCTTTTCTTTTTTTTACATTTATTTACTGTTCTTTTTCTTTTTTTACCTAATCCATTGAGTACTTACGCCATCTTTTCCTTTTTTGGTTTTTATTTTATTGTTTTTTTTCTCATTATCGTTTATACTTTACACAGAGAAAATCGCGTTTATTAAAAAAAACAAAAACGAAACGAACTAACCATGGATTCCATGTTTTACAACAAACTCTTACAGTCGACAACTAATACTTGCGTATCCAACTGTATTTATGCAACGTTCCTTTCTTTTCCATCATGGAGTTTTATTTTCTCTGTGTTTCATGAGTTTTTTCATTTACCAACTGTGACTGATTTAGGGTCAGGATCGGGCGACACAGGCAATCATCGGTGTCACCATCGACCGTTCTTCATATGTTCATACGATTACTCCACTTTATAGTTTCCTTATTTTATTAATTATCTTTTTTCCTTCGGTTATGCTTACAGTTATTTTTAAGGAGAGACTCGACTTTATATTTTTCTTATTTTAGTTATATTTCTTTCCGTGGGCTATGTTCACAGTTACTTTTAAGGTGATAATACTAAGGTGGAGGGGTGAATTCTTATTAGATTAATTACTTATTCATTATTTATTTTCTTAACTGGAAAGCTATTACGACAGCGATAAATACCGTCTGTCACCGATATTTATAATCTATGAAACGAAACGAAACGAATTGGAAAATAAACACAAAAATACAAAAACAAAACAAAATAAAAAAAAAAACTACGGGTAAATATTTGGCAAAAAAAAACATTCAAAAAATTACATACTAAAATATATTAAACATATTGGAATTTACAAGGTAGGTTTCTTTAAGTTTCTTTTTTTACAAGGTAGGTTTCTTCAAGTTTCTTATTTGCATTGGGATTTTTTTCGTTTTGTTTTGTTTTGACTTTTACAAGTACTCTGCGTCTGTTACGACGCTGCTCGGTTGACACCCATGATTGCCGGTCTCGCCAAATCCGTGCTTGACGGGAATTCACTTTCATTTTTTGTTTACAGTTTTTGCCAGGGGGAAGGGGTAAATACAGCTAGGCATCGTTCGCGGCGCGATCACCGTGAACGCCCGATTGGAATATCCCCTTTAGATGTCGAGCTTGTTTCCACCCCCATCATCTTCGGGAAGCCAAAACTGACCCGCATTGAAATAAAGTAAACAAGCGCCAAAAGACTGCCCCGCAGTAATTAAAAAAAAAAATTAAACGTCATCGTAACGACCCCGCGATGATCTCATTAAGCGGCCAACTGTCAATCAAACCTCTGGGACTTTTTAACCCTTAATTTAACACGCTTCTCAATTCCTAGGTGGTTGCCTTTCCCTTTCGTTTCCACCTTCGCGTCAAGGCTTCGGGGTTCAATCCGATCTTCCTGCTAAAACTTTCATTTTTTCTTTTAACGTTTTTTTTTTTTAACACACACACCTACAAACACACGGGAACCGCCGGGTACCCGCCGCTAGTAATATTATAATATAGATTTATATTTTTCAACGAGAGAGAAAAATGTATATTTAAAAGAGTTCAGCCAGCAACAATTCTAGGGTTTTGAAACTTTTATCATTTTTTAAATGTTTTAAAATATTTTCATAATGCGTTTCGAGCCTTGTTTTAGCTCTCATCAGATATATTTTTTTTTATCCAATTTTTTTTTTAATTAAAAGTTTTTGAGTTAAATGTGTAATGAATTTCCCTTTGGAAGGCATTTTAGTTTCGCTAGTACGAATGTGTTTTTAAAGTAAATGCCAATATGAGATTTTCTGCCTTCAGTGAGTCAGGTTAAAAGTTCAAGTGGTCAATGTTAAGTTTATTTTGTGGGTCTGAGGTCTATTTGGTGAATATTTTTATGAGTTTTTCTTTTTGATGTGTGCGTGTGTGTCAGTGCGTGCGTGCGTGTATGTAAGGGCGGAGGTAGAAACAGAAGGCTTAGTTAGGTACAAGGTCAGTGCCCAATACAAACATACATACACATATATATATACATATACACATACACATACACATACATACATACGTAGATACATAAATGCACATATATAAGTAAAATGGAAAATAAATGATAAATATATAAGAAAAATAGGAATATACACATAGAGGCACATGCACACACCCACACGCGCTGGTACGCACACTTGTGAGAAAAACTCATAGTTTTTAACCCATACGCACACAGGTACATGTGGAGCGCGTTACCCTCCAACCTTATTATTATTTCAGATCATTTGAAACCATAACATCAAGGCCAGAGGTTTTGGAGAAATATAAGATATTTTGTAATTCATATGCAAAACTAGGAAAATAAATGAGTATACTTGAAACATTGGTAAAGGTGCAATATCTTTCTACCCTCGAAAATCCTATAAAATTACCACTAATATCGGTTTTTGAGGGTGCTGAAAACGAAAATAACGTTTCAAATTCCACAAAACGAGAAATTCTCAATATATGAAGAAATTATAGTTTTAAAAGTGGGTGATCATTTTTCTATATTAATTTAACGTAAAATGGACACCCACTTTAGAGCTACCTTTTTAGGGAGAGAGGAGCGTCTGTTATTTTTTTTAGGGGTGCGGTTTATTTGGTAATTATAGTTTGGTAGACCAACACAAAACCTACCTGTAAAAAACTTGTTTACCTTTCGGGTGTGCTGAAAACGAATATCGCATTTAAATTTTCCGCAGATAAGTATTTTTCCGGGTATTAAGCGATGTAATTCTTTATATTATAAGCTGTGGCTATTGTTGTACGTGCAAGTGCGCGAATATTTTTACTTAATACCCTAAAAATATTTATTTGCCGTAAATTAAAATGCGATATTCGCTTTCAGCACACCCGAAAACCTAGCTTAACTTAACTTAACACAAAACCTACCTAAAAAAAAAAAAAAAACGCCACACCTAAAATAATGATAGTGGACATAAAGTGGATGTTCATTTTACTTAAATTAATATAGCAAAATAGCCCCCCCCATTTTTTGAATCTATAATTTCTTGAAAACTGCTGGAATTTTAAACATTTTTGTTTCAGCATTCTTCAAAACGTGTAATAATGGTAATTTTAATGGAATTTTTAAGGATGGAAAGATACTGCCCTTTAAAAAAATGTGCCAAACATAAGCTCTGGATGATGGATGATCCTTTTAATGTGTGACTTTAAGGGTAAATGTCACACATCCCACTAGAAAAATCAGGTCATTAGCCTTCCAAATTTCGAACTTATAAAATTGCCAAAAAAGATGGTAAAAAGAGTGTATATATATATATATATATATATATATATATATATATATATATATATATATATATATATATATATATATATTAGCCACCTGGCGAGTACACAGGGGAGACAACCAAGCAAAAAAATCCGAAGCAAAATTCATCCCAAAGCAGCAAAACTAAAGCTGGCTTACTATGATAATATATATATATATATATATATATAAATACTAATTTGGGTATATATTATTGGTTTTAAAATATAGATCCTTTTTTTTACCAATTGTCATAAAATTATAACCATAGAATAGTATCATAATCTTCTAAAAGCTTGTAAATTTTCATGAAGTTTCAGCCTAAAGAAACAAAGATGTAGCAGTTCCATATTCAATTTACTCGATACTCTTTTTGGGGCAATTTTATAAGTTCGAAATCGCGGCAACTACTGATCAGAATTAAACAAATGAAGGCTCGTTGGAAAGCGTTGGCCTAAATTGTGTAGTGGGTTATATGATATTTACACTCAAGATCGCACATTACTGATTCAAGAGAAGGGGATAACTTTTCTATATCTATTTAACGTAAAATGAGCACCGACTTTATGGCCAGCTTGGCTATAAAGTGGAGGTGGATTTTACGTTAAATTAATATAGAAAAGTAATCCCCCACTTTATAATTTTTCCATATCTCGGATACTACTCATGTCCTTTGATTTTTACAGTCATGTTCGTTTTCAGCACCCTCTAAAACTTATAATAGTGGTAATTTTAAAGGACTTTTCATGAATGGAAAGATACTTCAATCATAGTGATTTGTTTTCTTAGTTTTGCATATACATTACAAAATATCTGATATTTCCTCCAAACCTCTGACCTTGATGGAAGGGAGCCATTGTTTCAAATGATCTGAAATAACAGCAAGAGGAGACTTGATTCCAAATATTTCTCATATGTTATATCTCCCCTCTTTGGTTTTCTAAACATAAAGTAAATTTCAAAGTGTATAAGGCTTATTTGACAATGGAGCTATTCATAATCGTAACGTATTTCCAAAAGAGAGAAGATATTTGAAATCATACGTGTATGCATAATCACAGTTGTATGTGTACACATTTAAATATTAGGTTAAACATATTTGAACACTGACACGCACGCACACACACACATATATATATACACACAATCATGAAATCATTAATTACACAAATACATTCATATATATACACACACATATATATATATATATATATATATATATATATATGTATAGTTACAAACACAAGCGTAAATATATGCATAAATATATGTATATATATATATGCATTTGTGTGAATGTGATTTCGTGATGTTATATATATATATATATGTGTGTGTGTGTGTGTGTGTGTGTGTGTGTCAGTGTTTAAATGTGTTTAACCTAATATTAAAATGTGTACACACATCTGTGGGTATGTATACATGTATTTTTGTCTGCATGCATTTAATTACTGATTCACGGATTTATATATATATATATATATATATATATATATACAGTTGTGCCCGATATTATTCATACCCCCCTTGAAAATTGAGTTTATTAGGTGTAACTTTGTTAGAATTTATTGTTTACGTCCATATTGATACATATTCTTAATAAACCTCTTTTGATCATTTTCGTCATTTCAAAATCTCGGGATACTTGTAATAAAAGAAATATACAGCTATTTATAAAATCTGCAATGTTCAAAAATAATCATACCCCCTTATTTTTTCAGTATTAATCGAGTTTCTGACTGTTTGTTTCCTGTTTGATTCTTATTTTGAATGCTTTTATACAACCTTTGATTAATTTCATTTCGTTTTTTGCATTTTTCAGAAATTAAAATGATATCAACTGAAAACCAATAAAAGAATAAAAATTATTAGAATGGGGAAGAAAAAAGAGCTTAGTAATGATCTTAGGGCTAAAATTGCGAATTCACATAAGGATGGTTTAGGTTAAAAGTCAATTTCCAAGAAATTTGAGGTCCCTACAGCAACAGTACAGAGCATCATCAAAATATTCCAGAGCCACCACACAACAAACAACTTGATTGGTAGAGGAAGGAAAAGGAAACTGTCTGCTAGAGCCACCAGGAATATTGTAAGAAGTGTTAATGCAAATCCAACCACCACTACTAAGGACATTTTAGAAAATCTGGAGTCTTCTGGCATAAAAATATCAAGGCAAACATTGCAAAGGACTCTGCATGAAAATGGTCTGAAAGGAAGAAGACCAAGAAGGACTCCATTGCACACCGGAAAACACCTTGCAGCACGTCTAAAGTTTACTAGGAACCATGTGAATTCTCCAGAGTCCGTTTTCTCAAGTATTTTGTGGACTCACGAAACAAAAATTGAATTGTTTGGCCATATGGATGCTTCTTACGTTTGGAGGAAGAAAGGAGAAGCTTACAACCCAAAGAACACCATACCCACGGTGAAACATGGTGGTGGTAGCCTAATGTTTTGGGGCTCCTTTTCGGCTAGTGGTCCAGGTAGTTTGGTCAAGATAGATGGAACCATGAAGAAGGAGCAATATTTGGAGATACTCCAGAAAAACATTAGACAGGATGCGGAGAAGCTCCATTTAGGACCAAACTGGGTCCTTCAACAGGATAATGATCCAAAACATACTGCCAAAATAGTCAAGAAATGGTTTGAGGATAATCAAATTAATGTTTTGGAATGGCCTAGCCAGAGTCCCGACCTGAACCCTATCGAAAACCTCTGGCACATATTGAAAACTGAGGTTAAAAAGCGGAAACCTAGAAATTTGAGGGATTTGGAGAACTACTGCATTGAAGAATGGTCAAAAATCAGTGTTGATGCTTGTAAAAACCTTGTTGATAAATATCCAAAACGGTTACAGGCAGTTATTAAGAATAAAGGGAATGCTATTGACTATTAGTAAGAGGGGTATGAATAATTTTGAACTAGTGCCATTATTGTTTTTCTTTGTATAATGTTTCAAACTTGCATAATTTATTTATTTGTTGAGTTTAAATTAAATGCTTATGCTTGATTTATTGTTTGAAATCCCTTTAATATTGTCTACCTTCTGGTTTGAGCAATAATCTTATAGAAATCTCAAAGATCCGAGGGGTATGAATAATATCGGGCACAAGTGTATATATATATATATATATATATATATATATATATATAAAACGAATGTAGGTACGTAATGTTATATGTGTGTGCATATGTACCGCTCTATGTATGTATGTGTACATCTATGCATTTCGTGATTTATCATATGTGTGTACATGAGTGTGTGTGTCTGTGTATGTCTCTGTTTTTGCGTGTGTGTGTCTGTGTGTGTGTGTTAAGAGACTCAGTCCCCTATCAAGATGTCAACCATCTTGCTGCTTATTAGCAAAGAGATATCATGACAATTATCACCGGACAGTGACAGAGGAAAAATTAGTTTTCGCTGCTCACGGGGGAGGCTACTGATGCTTATCCCGATGTCCTGTCGACAGCCGCCGGCTTGACGGGCAAGGCAGCCAAAAAATTAGGGGGTCAGAAGTGAAAAAAAAAAAATGTGATGAAAAAAAAAAAAAAGAAAATGAATAAATAAACCCGGAAAAATCCATAAAATTGTAGTTGACACAATTAAATAGGGTCACAACACATTCTTATTCTCGCTTATATATATATATATATATATATATATATATATATATATATATATATATATATATATATATATATATATATATACTAGCAAAGTACCCGTCGTTGACAGCCTACAGAAAATGGACTCTCTCTGATTTATGAAAGTATGATAGGTTATGAAAAGGAAGGGTTGTAATGAGATAACTCCGAATTTGGGGGCATCAAAACCAAAGCAAAATATGATGAAAGTAAAAATAAAATAGATATCAAAATATTCTGTGGATCTATATTAAAAAACCTTGTTAAACTTTGTGACATATTTCCATTCTATGGAGGTCAGGCGCAAACGAACACCCCATCATTTTATTATACCATATTTCTTCAAACTGAAACATAATTATCAAAGTATACTTACGCAGATAGATATGAAAAGTCTTTATTAAAGTGTGTGCATATTTCCATTCTATGGAGGCTAGGCGCGAACGCAGACCCCACAATTTTATTATACCATCCCTATTTTAGTTAAGATATACTTATCAAAGTATTCTTATGTACATCTATATCAAAAACACTTGTAAACGTTTTTTTTTTAATATTTAAATTTTTTTATTTCCATATATTGTGGACTAGGCGCGAACGCAGACCCCACAATTTTAATGAACCACCGTTCCGCCAGATCAAACACACCCATTCCTGTGTCCCGAGACATCTTCTATCATTATATGTAATCAGTTTATTAAAATAGTCAACCATATAGGAGCCTATCCGTGACCACACACACACACACACACACACACACACACACACACACACACACACATTCAGCTTTATATATATATATATATATATATATATATATATATATATATATATATATATATATATATGAACGTACGGCGTTTTCCAGTCGTACAATACGCTTAAATATGATATTTTAATTCATGCAGATTGCGGATGCCGTATTATAGAATCAATCCTCTGTTGCTTATTATATACTACAAGGAATAATTTGCCTGGTAGACTAATTCGTAAAAAATATATAATAAATATATAACGAAATATTAATAATGATAATGTTGTTAATCAAATTCAATCCGTGTTTGTTTACAATATCACGTGAGCTGATATTTGAGCTTGACGATGAATGCCCTGGAAAAGTCACCTCTTCTAGAAGTGTAAGCCATGCTTAGGTTCAGAACAGTTTCCGATGGTTCGTTGTTCTACACAAGTCCTGAGAGGTGACTGGTTTGCAGTAGACAGAGCAGTTTCCGATGGTTCGTTGTTCTACAAGTCCTGGGAGATGACTGGTTTGCAGTAGACAGTTCTCGGGTTGTAATCCATAGAGAAAAATATTCTTCCCGTGTTGAGACGGGAAAAGCATATGCGAAATTGCTACAGAAAGGTTTAATATTTATGGAGCAATTCTGGTTTCTGACTGGTTGGTAGCAGGACGGGAATTAATTCGATTCGTCAGTTCCCAGCAGCATCGTTTATAAATAGAATGTCCCGACTATGCGGAATCATACCCCCATTATATTCCAAAATATTGTAACACCTCCGATTAATGTTTAGCTTTAAAATATGCAGACGAAGAAATGATTTGCGGCGATTTTAAACGGTACTCCTTTTTCCATCGTAATCTGAACTCATTGATAAGGAAAAAGTAAAATTAAATTGTGAAGTAAGTACACATGGCACAGATGATAATAAATTTGTTTTCTTTATAGAAGAAATGATTTGCTGAGATTTAATTATCTGTCTTGTAACAGTGTAGCGTAAAATATTCTCCATGTAACAATTTTTATATATAATAAGAGAGAAATACTATTTTTTAAGATCGGATTTCTTCGATTTTTGATACTGATCGGATGATTTTCTGTACAAAACATATCTAAGAACACTGCCAGACATATAAATTACCTATTATTCATATATATACTTGACTTTTTGTCCTTTTTAACAGGCAAAAGTTGTAGCAGGTATACATAGAATGAATGTTTAATGCCAAATTGATACTTGAATATGAATTTTTTAATCAAATCGATTCATTAACTGATCTAGTTGGAGAATCATCGCGACAGACTGCGAGGAAGCTTCATATGCCTCTTCGCAATGACTTAGTTCACATTGCACTGTGGAGAACATAGTATTGATTATATAAAATTATTTTATATATAATGGTTTGAATTTAAGTTTAAAATACAAAAGTCAAATATCATGAGTTAATTGTGCTCTAAATAGAAACATTCATTAAGAACGCGCCTCTGTCATATCAAAGAACCTACTGATAGTTTTACATGCCTTGCCTTTCTGCTTCTCCGGTGATAATGGAATGAATTTAAGCCCCCCCCCCCAATAAATTATCATAGTTCAGTTGTGCTTTAAACAAAACCACTCATTTATAATGAATCCCTGTCATATCAAAGACCCTACTACTAATTATATATACCAGACCTTTATACTTGTGTGGTAATAAAACTTATCAAATGAACTTGAAATATTAGGCTATATAAAGTGTTAATTTATAACTTGGTTAAAATCGCCTGTTCAGTCTTTCATCGGATTGTTTCCATTATCGATTATCAATACTCATCAAAGGCATTTAGGTACAAAACCTATCTAAGATCACTACCAGGGGCATGAAGTAATTTTTTGTGAAATTTCATAAAAATCGGCCCAAGTGTTTCAGGTCCGTAGGGAACAAACTCACATATACAAACACACACAGATATAATTTTCTTTTATATAATAATAGAGATGATAAACTGTTGTTCTTATACACCTACTAGCAAAGAGACCTGACGTTGCCCAGGATTGAATGATGATCAACTCCTATATTTTTATTGTCTTCGAAATCCGTGAAATCGCCCGGGGGGAAGCTTCACATGCTTCCATGCAGTAACTTAGTCCAAAATATATATTATTATACATTGCAATTTAGAGAACCTGCTGTTTCTTTTATAAAATCATTTTACATAAACTTCTTTCCAATTAACGAAAAAAAAAACATTAAAAATTTACGTGCGGTGTTCAAACCTACAGACCACGTCATGCAAAAAAAGAAAAAAATACGCTTTCAACTTACCCACAGTAGAATTTTCACTGTGACCTCTGACCTCGTCGAAGTCGTAATAGTCGTGATCGTCTTTCTTCCGAGAGTTCTGTATAGGATTCTTCTGCATTGCAAGCCTCGTTATCGGGTTGGTATGCCGGCGTCCGCTGAAAATAATTAGCTGCTCATGCAGCGGTTTCTAGTCTACGAAAGTTAATTCACGAAATTTACAAGTGTGTTACATATGTACAATTGTTCAGGTCGATTTCGTCACACACACACACACACACACACACACACACACACACACACACACACACACACACACACACACACACACACACACACACACACACACACACACACAAAAAAAAAAGTTCGGAATCTTATTCTTCATTCTCTACGGTGGCAGCGGTCGGCGAGGGGGGCCGTCTTTCCTGGGTTAGTGTTTCTGCTCTCGAGATTCGGCTCCGATCTGCTAATTTTGGCGCGAGCATTTGCTTATATTTCGAGGGAAGTGTTGGTTGGGGTACGCTGCTAAACCAATCATTGATCCACACGTCTTTCCGGGGACATCCCGATTCTTTGCACGGTCTGAGAACCTTTGATCATAATTCATCCCAGTCACATGCTCACAGGGGTAGACAGTTTGATCCCGGCTAACTCAAAAAGTCAGACGTCCTTGAGTTGGGTTTCGCTAGGCCAAGAACGAAATTATATTTCATTTGAGCTTTAAAATGACATCTCCTTTCATTTTTCTCAAACAATAAAAATATATGTCTCTTTTACAAAACCACAATAAATTCATCCTTCCGGTTAGGTTATCTGCCGCTGCCCGGACACCCAATAATGCTTAACAGACAATACCAGTATAATTGCCCGGCCTTACTCAGTATTTTAGGGGTCTCAGTCTCCCCCACTGGCAAGCTCCACCACTCCCTGAGGCGGTCACGTCACACACGTCTCATTCTATCATTGTTGCTAAGCGACGACCGGAATAAAATGGCTTTAACGATAATAGATAAATTAAAATAACGGTTTCGATTAACTAAGATCACTCCCCAGACTTATACACTAATGTTCTGTAAAGTTCAGACGTTTCGGAGTCTATAAGGAACGAACTCACACACAGAGACAAAGTTGCATTTATATAATTGTAGAGATGATTATACGCTCCCCACTCTATTCATATTTACCCTCGTTTCCCTCAGCCGTCTTCGCCATTTATTTAGTTAGTTTGTTTTTTAAACAAACGACCGGTGCGAAAGACACACACAAAAAACATATAAACAAAAAGAAACCAAGTAAAACAAATACAGATAAAAAAAAAAGAAGTACAGCAATTCAGTATAGTATAACCTATCAAATAGGTAGTCAGAAAGTACGCACCTTGATCTCAAGAGTTTACTTGTTGGGTCCTTATTAGAAGAATCAGAGTTGACATCCATATATTCGATAAGGCTTTTTTTGTGTTTTTTGTTTTGCTTTTTGGTCGACTTCTACCAAAATCTCTTGACAAAAAAAAAAAGGATCGGAAATGACGTATTCTTGCAGGTGCTCACACACAGAGAGACAAAGACAGACGTGAACACACATACGTATACATACGAATGCAAGCACATATGCACAGGAGCATCCGCCTAATACGAAGAAACAAACTCTCTATTTTTTTCTCTCTCTCTCACATACATACACTCAGTATCAATGAAAATTCACAGAAGCAAATGTCAGCAAATATCACAGAAAAAGAGCGTCGCAGAGAAAAAGAAAATATTTTACAGTCGACATTCCGCAAAGAAAAATGAGGATAATTGCAATTGTTACCTTGTATTTTTTTACTATGAAAATTTAACGTTCAGAACCATTTTTAAAAATCTATTGTTTGCATATTTGATGGACAAATAAATATTGCAATTTATTAGATTTTTATTTCCATCATTTTCTAGCCCGTTTATATTTATACTAGCTGGGAGACTCGACGTTGCCCGGGATTGAATGATGATCAACGAATGTTTCACACTCCCATATTTTTATTGTCATCGAAATCGGTGAAATCGAAATCATATTGATTTATTGTCTGCTTTAGTTGAGGATCCACCGCGCAGTGATTTAGTCCATAATACTTTGTTCAAGTGTAGAAAACTTTCTCTTAGTTTTTTTCAAATTATTATTATTATCTATAATGGCTTGAATTAAAGTTTAAAATGCAAAAGTCAAGTATCACGGTTCAGTTGGGCTCTAAACAGAAACATGCCTGGTTACGTTATGAGATGTGCCTTTTGATTTCTAGATCATTCAAGTTGAAGCAGTCAGCATTTCGTCTTTTTGAGTAACCAAATATCTTTGAAACCGCTTCAAAAATTGCTTTGCTTATTTTATTCCAAATTTGTTCAGGGATTGTCTTCTAATATGTGGTTACTTAGTGCAATGTCTAGGTTTTTCTTAAGGTAGGTTGTCTTTTTGAGATACTTAGGTTTTATGTTAAAATTAAAACTATTTCTAATGAAGTAGTGGTCAGTATAACAGTCAGCCCCCCCATGACTTTTGTGTTTTCGTCTTACGATCATGAAATATAGGTGGAGCCTTTTGGATGGAGGATGTTGTAACGTGCATCCAGGAGATAAGCGCCCGCGTGTTTGCGTGTTGTCTGGGTACGTGGGAGAGACGGATGAGGGGAAAAAGACTTACCTCGAGACCAGCTCAGCGTTACCGACCAAAAATAGAAAAGAAAGACCAAGATGGCGGCCGCCGTCTTTTGTAAAGTATGATGTCTCGCAAAGTCACACGAATTCTCGGAATATGCAAATTTAGCCGGCCTAGAACGACGATAAAAGCGGGTGAGGGAAAAGACGTGGGGGAGTGACGATTGAGTTGGCTGGGGAATCGTGTGGCTGTTGCTTCTTGTGCCGTGTTGAGGATATCTTACCGTGTTAAAGAGAGAGTCGGGCGCCATCTTGAATTTTTCCTTACACTTTTTCGTTACAGGTGCATACAGCCATCAGAAGTAATGATTGTCCGGTTACTGGAAATGTGTGTTGGTAATTGCTAAATCTGATTCAGAGCAAAGACAGAAGTTCTCCGTTTCAGTTTTGTTGCTCCTTGCCAAATTTTCCCAGAGCAGAGTCCCATTTGATATAATCACTTCCCACTCGGGCATTGAAGTCTCCTAATGAGACTAGTTTAGACGCTGCAGAGACTTTTGTGACAATTTCTCGCAAGTGGCAGTAAAAACCTTCCGTCTCTTGTTCTTAGTAAGTCATTGTAGCGACGTAAACGTTTATGAGAATAATATAACGGTTTTTGGACATACCTATCCTTAATGTCAATTCTCTCTGAGATTCAGTAAGCTTGCTGGCCAGGTCATTCTTGATGGCTAGAGTTACACCTGCTCTTTTGGCTGACTTTCAGGGCATCCCATCCAAAAAAATGTCCTTTCTTGTTCCTTTAATTGGCCTAACCTTTTGTATTGCAGTAATGTGTGTGTCAATGTAACCCAGCTCTATGTCAATTAAGGCAGTTCTTTCACAAAGCCTGTCGCTTGTATCCGTGTCTAGCAACGTTCTTACGTTCGAAGTTGTAATTTTGAAATTTTGTTTTTATCTTTTATTTCGACCGCTTTTTGTGTGCTGTCCACGCTTTAGCAGTCAGATTTAGATTTTGGGTGAGCTTTCTTTACCTCACCTTTTCTGGAGGCTTCCCTTTTCAAGGCAAGCAGGGCTATCCCTTAATAAGGCTGCGCGGACGTTGTGCGCTACCTAACATTACTATCACCCATTTAGTTAACTTGCGGCTATCACATACATACATCCACAACTATGGCTTTTCTATTTGGATAAGGTTCCATACCTTTTTCTTCATAGAGACACTGCAAGGCTGCAGTGGGATGTGATTCTAGAGTTCCCTATTCTTAGACTTATTCCAGCCAAAGATAACATACAAGGGAAGGGGTAAGGATTGGTTGGGTGCCAAAGCGTGTCTACTGGTCGGTGGGTCGTAGCACTCAACCTCTGGGGCTCCCTTATGCTCCGAGCCGCAAAGCACCAGTATCCGTGTGTGGCCACGAGAAGGCATGCCAATAATCTAGACGTGTGAGAGGCTGAGTACTGGCAGGGGATACTTACGCATTTCGTTTTTGCACTGTGACTAGTCAGGTGTGAGAGCTGAAAGCAGAAATTCATGCAAAGCAAGTTCTTAATACTAACGCACTAGACGCATTAACACATTTTGTGTATTAGCACATTCATACACACGCACACACATATATGGCTCACACATACACATAAATTAAAACTCGGCAACCTAAGTGCAACCAACCTTGAAAAATTAAAGAAAACGAGGACAAAGTTTAAAAAAAAAACAAAAAAAAACAGGGAAATGGTGGCTCAATAAGGCAAATGAGATGCAGAGATTGCTAGATGAAAACACCTCTGCTTACATCTTAAAATCCCTGAAGGCAGTGTATGGACCAAAGGCTCAAATAAGTAGTACATTACTGTCATCAGATTGATTCAATACACTAACTGACCCCGACCAACTAATCCAAGAAAGAATATTTTGATGGGACATTAAACATGGAATCATCTACTTTAGACCACATCACTGCTCTACCACCTCAAATGGACATGAACAATGAACCAACGACGGAAGAATTATTAGATGCAATTAGGAAAACTAAAATGAATAAGTTCCCAGGGGTTGATGGTATTCCTGCTGAAAGTTTGGAGTAAAGATGCTAGTGCAAAACTGCTTGAACTTAGAACAAAATGCTGAAAATGCAAAACTCTTCCACAAGACTTCAAAAATGTCATGATAATACCCAGATATAAGAACAAGGGTGACCACAGAGACTGCAGTAACTAAAAGGGTATATCTTTCCTATCCGTAGCAAGCAAGATTATGGCAAAATAGTTAAAAAAAAAGCGGCTCACTGAATTTCAATATGGCTCCAGGCAACAGAAGTCAACAATTGACATGATCTTTAGCTTCAGACAGATCTCAGAAAAGGCTATTGAACAGCATCAATATTTTTATGTAGTCTTCAATGAATTCCGAAAAGCTTTTGACACAGTTGATAGAAACATGTTATAGAGAGTCCTTAAGACATTTGGATGCCCAGATTACTTTATTGAAATTGTTCAACGGTTTCATGAAGGCACAAGGAGAAGAGTATCAGTGATTAATCAAGAGATTGATCAGATAAAGCTGAATCACGGAACAAAGTAAGAATATGTACTTGCACCAACACTTTTTTACCCTTTTCTTAATAACGGCACTAATAAAATTCCATTAAAATACGGATGAAGGTGTCTTTATTCGCTCAAAATTTGACGACAAATTGTTCAACTTTGCATGACTGAGAGCAAAAACAAAGACTCCAAACTAGCTGATAACAGAACTGCTATTTGCAGCTGACACAGCCGTGGTAACACACGGCGAGAACTAAGTCCAATTCATGGCAAACTCGTTTTGTATAATGGCACAGAAAATCGGTCTTCAGGTAAATACAGGGGAAAGTAATATACCAACTATCACCTGACAATATACACCCACGAAATCCATCGATCATGATAAACAATGCGGAATTAAAAGTAGACTTTAAGTACCTCGGAAATACACTTACTATCAACGGCCGTGCAGACATGGAGATAAACTACCGCATCCAATGTGCATTTGCTTCGGTCGGAAAACTAGAAAAACGATTATGGTAAAGAAACGAAATTAGACTAGAAACAAAATGTAAAGTTTATAAAACAGTGGTATTATCTGCTTTACTACATTAAGACGAAACATACACACTGTATAGGACCACATACAAAATTTGGAAGCAATACAACAGAGCCACCCAAGAAAAATTATAAAAATTATATGGAACTATCTTATACCAAATATTGAAGTACTCAACATAGCCAATATAGACGGCATAGAAGCCGTACTCATTAACACTCAACTGCAATGGACTGGGGATGTGGCCAGAATGAGAAATCAATCGCATCTCCAAAATCCTATCGTATAGAGAATTGAAAAATGGACATAAAATTATTGGTGGGCAAAAACTCCGCTACAAGAATGTGATAAAGCGCAAGCTAAAAGTAACGAATATGAACACGAAAAACTGGGAAGAGCAGCGGCAGCAGCAGACCGAAGTTGCTAACACAGTAGCCATCACAAATGAAAGGCAGGAATAGAGGCAAAAATAAAGGCTAAGTCTGAACAAAAACATTATCAAAGGCAACAACCTAGTAACTAGTCATGCTCTGCTTGTGAGGAAATATTCCACACTAAGCGTGGAATGCTACAATACTGTAGGATAAAGCACCGAGGCCTTGACTATAGTCATCTCCAGCTATAAAGAACTGCGTGATAATGATGGTGATTTAATTTTGAATACACCTCTGTCATATAAAAGAATCTACTGTTGAATTTATATGCCTTGCCTTGCTCGTTGTACTGAGATAATGGTTGAATTTAAGTTTAAAATGAAAAAGTAAAATATCATTGTGCTTTAAGCAGAAACATTTATTTCAAACGCGCCCCTGTCATATCAAAGAACCTACTGTTGATTTTATATGTCGAGCGTTTCCGCTTGTATGGTCATAAAACTTCTGAAATGCACTTGTGATGTTAGGCCGTGTAAGGTGTTAACTTTTGTCAAAATCGCCTGTTCCTTCTTTCATCGGATTATTTCGATTATCGATTATCGATACATATCGAAGACATTCTAATACAAATCCTATCTAAAGAACAATGACAGGTGCATAAAATACCCCCGTATGAAATTTCATAAAAATCGGGCCAGCCTTTTTCGAGTCTAAAGAAAACGAACTCACACACACAGAGATGTTTTTAATGTAACAGTAGATAGATAGAACGATAGATAAACAGATAGATAGATAGATAGATAGATAGATAGATGGTCTCAGATGTTTTTTTAACATTGAAAACTAAAATACAATAATATTAAAACCAATTTATTTTAGTGTTTTAATAGTATATTATTTTGTCAATAAGTCATTTAATCTCCTGCGATCGCTGAATCAACTTGCTTTCTCGAATTCATAATAGTCCCAAGTTTCCATGGAATAACAGTTGTTTACTATGAAACATGTTTCAGGAATTTAATATATGTATGCATGTATGTATGTATGTATGCATATAAGTATGTGCGCGTGTGTTAAATATTTATTCAAAAGCACGTGTTTCTTTGTCTGAACGATAAATAAATATTGTAAATATTGTAATTAATCCAATTTTATTTTTCATCATCAGTTTTCCCATTTGTTTATATATATATATATATATATATATATATATATATATATATATATATATATATATATATATATATATATATAGTAATCTTGCATAATTTGATCCGGATTCTCGGAAATTCCCGTAAAGCAATAATCGGGCAAGACCGGCAATCATCGGTTTCAGCCGAGCGTTGTTCAAATACTGAAACACTAAATCGACTTTTTATTTTCCTCTCCGATAAGGATTTTCTTTTGTAACCATACCAAATCGCAACGCCGAAATCCTTTTTCCAATAATAAACAAATATATTCTGCCGGGGACTACAGTAGTATGTCCGACTGTTGGAAGGGCCTAGAACAAAGTAGGGGGAGAAGGATTCCATCAACCACCTGGTTGTGAATCATAAGTATGCGTTTTGTAGACCCCGCGACGAAGGCAATAACGAACCACGCAAAACAAGCAAGAATGCGGGACCAGTCGGGAGCTTCTGAGTGCATATTTACTTGAATTTATGTGGAGACAAAAAATTTGGATACGATCCATTTGTCTCCATCATAAATCACATTTCCGAAAGCTACCTGGTTTTTGGGAAATTTCCTTCCATTTCCTCTACCCTCATTTCCCTCCCTGTTTGTCGTCGATGGCCGTACAACAGTCGACCGAAGTAAAAGATTCCTAAGGAAATATCCTCATCTCCAGAAAGTTCTTCCGCCGGCAATGAACAGCCGTAAAAAAAAAAAAAATAAGTAAACAGAAATATTAAGTTTTCTTGAAAAAAAAAAAAAACTAAATTTTTGCTATATTTTCATCTCACAATTTACGCTTTTCGTAAACATATATTTACATATTTTCTTAAAAATTATATATATATATATATATATATATATATATATATATATATAATTTCTGTGACCCCCCCCAAAAAAAAAAATTGACTGAACAAAAAATATTAGAAAAAAAAAATGTACTTACATCTAACAATTTATGGTAAAAAAAAAACTTTCATTTTCTCTTGAAGAAAAAACTTTTGGTTGATAAATAATTTGCAAAAAAAAAAAAAAAAAAAAATGAAAATAAATAAAAGTAATTAAAAATATTTTCAGTCTTTTAAAGGTAGGTTTTTGTTATTTTTGATTATTTGCATTTTTTCCGGTGTGTTTATTTTTAAATTAGTCTGCGTCTGTTACAACGCACGGCCTAAACCAAAAGTACAATATATATATATATATATATATATATATATATATATATTTATATATATATATATATATATATATATATGTGTGTGTGTGTGTGTGTGTGTGTGTGTGTGTGTGTGTATGTGCGCGCACGCCCCATGTAATATTAATTTAAAACATGTGTTTTGTCATCTTAAGGACTAATTGTAGAGATAACTACTGAGATGCAAAAGCTGAGCTAAATACTGCTGTTTATGTATTCATGATACTTTAATTAATTTTTAACTTTTTTTTTTCAAAAAATATATATAGTTGTATTAAAGTATACTTTTGCCGAGTAATCCGTACAAACATTTGTGTCGTATTCCAAGGGCTAATTGCGTGTTTTATTTCTTGATTTTATCACTTCCCCCCACTTATTCACTTCAATAATCTTATAATTTAAAAAGAAATTTTAGCCAGAAAAAATGTTATCGCACTCGGGTTGCAGTGTTAATTCCTATTGTTATATTATATTTTTTGTTAACTATCGCAATTAAAAACTATTTTACAGATAATATATACGACTTAAAATTTATATTATGAGCATCATAATTTGTTATGTTTTAAATTATCGATTCATTACATGTTTATCTCAGAGTAAACTTTATTCTGTGTCTACAGTTTATGGCTATTTCGAGTCTTCGATTAAGTAATTTTCCAAAATTGTTAAACTTCCTAATTTTTCGATTAAACACAAATAACTAAAGATATTAATGTCTTATTCAATTTGAATGCAAAAACAGAAAATATTGCATCTATATATTTTTATTCAAGATAGTTCTTTCATTTACTATATATATGAATATATATATATGTATACAGGTATATGTATGTATATATATGTGTGTGTATATATCTACATAGTATAAGAATAAGAAAATTTATTCATGGCAATTAAGCTACACAAATGCGACCGACTTTAATTCATATAAGAAATAAGTGCGTAGCCTAATGATTCCATATTCGAATAACACGCTATCACACTGTGTAGCCTAATTGCCATATATGTTTTTCGTACGCTAAGACAAGACTACTAACGTATTGGATATTGTTGAACTAAATACTGAAAAGCTATACATAATATACTGTATCACTTTATAATATGCGTGTGTACATGGTATAATGTATATATCTTTCAGAGCCGTCCCACTAAATAATGAACTTCTACACAATTTCTACCACTAATGATCTTTAGGCCGTTGTCTAACTAAACATCTTACACGCATTAACCCTTATAATCGAGTGCCTTTTTGTATATATATATATATATATATATATATATATATATATATATATATATATATATATATATATACAGTGATGATCATATTTATTGGCACGGTAAAATAAAAGTTAAATTTTGTCTAATAAATTCTAAAAAAAGGATTAAATTAAAGAAAATAACAAAGTATATTATGTATTTTTAACTGGCCTTTCCGATGCAGCAATCGGATTTTAGAAAAAATAAATAACAAAGGAACAACAAACAGTATTGCAAAAAACCCTTGTTCAAAATTATTGGCACGATTTATTTAATAATCAATTGTATAGCCTTTGGCCTTGATTACCTTCCTCAGTCGCTTTTCATAGTTTACAACCAAGTTGTTGCACTCTTCAGTAGTAATTTTAGCCCACTCTTCCTGACAATAATCCTCCAATTGAATAAGATTCTTAGGCTTCCTTTGCATTACCCTCAATTTTAATGTTCTCCATAAATTTTCAATTGGATTAAGGTCTGGGCTTTGTGATGGCCACTCCAAAACATTAATATGATTGTCCTCAAGCCATTTCTTAGTCAGTTTAGCCGAATGCTTTGGGTCATTATCTTGCATGAACCACCAACGACGACCAAGTGAGAGCTCTTTAGCAGAGTCTTTCAGGTTTTCATCCAATATTTTAACATAATCTTCCTTTTTTATGCTACCTGTGACCTTAACAAGTCGCCCTGGTCCAGAGGCAGCAAAGGATCCCCAAAACATCAAACTGCCTCCACCGTGCTTCACTGTGGGTATGGTGTTCTTAGGCAGGAAAGCTTCGCCAGATTTTCTGTAAATATAAGACACTTTATTATGACCAAATAACTCTATTTTCGTTTCGTCAGTCCATAGAACACGTTTCCAGAATGCAACATCTTTATCAATATGACGTTTTGCAAAGGCTAGCCTTGCTTTCAGGTGCATAGGCTTCAATAAGGGAGTCTTTCTCGGACGACGTGCTTTTAAACCAGCTCTCTTCAAAACTCTACCAACTGTATGTCGAGATTCATTCACTCCAGAGGTGCTCTGTTCATGAACAATCTCCCCAACAGAGATCCTTGGGTTTTGTTTTACTTGTCGAACAATTTTCCGTTCATCTCTTGGGGAAAGAATCCTTTTTCTCCCTCTACCCTCTAAACTCATAACGTGGCCTTGCGATTTGAACTTGTTTATTATGGCTCTAACAGTGGATTTGGGAAGGTTTAGCTTCTTTGAAATCTTATCATAGCCCTCCCCATTGGTATGGCATGCTACAACAAGCTTCCTGACGTCTTCGCTGTGTTCCTTAGTTTTAACCATGGCGATTGAAAATTATAATTTAGTCACTTATAATAGTTTAAATAAATCGCTATCTAAAAATTATCTGAAAAAAATTATTCACTGAATTAGCGTTAAACAAGCATAATATGGCTATAAAAAAGTTCAGAAAGCACGTAAACCGGAAATTGATTGATATTATACTGATACTAAAAGAAAAACAAAGCCGTGCCAATAATTTTGAACAAGGGTTTTTTGCAATTATGTTTGTTGTTCCTTTGTTATTTATTTTTTCTAAAATCCGATTGCTGCATCGGAAAGGCCAGTTAAAAATACATAATATACTTTGTTATTTTCTTTAATTTAATCCCTTTTTTAGAATTTATTAGACAAAATTTAACTTTTATTTTACCGTGCCAATAAATATGATCATCACTGTATATATATGACTGATATGTAGTTTGCTTGAAGCATTTTGTGGGATAGGTATGTAGTAGAGATTTAGAAGGCTATTACAATGCGAGGAATGAAATATAGTCGAAGACATAACAAGTAAGACATTTGTACCTAATACAACTGAATAAATATATGTATATATAAACATATATGTATGCACTTATTGATTTGTAAATTCCACTTGTTCTCGTCTCCTTTCACCAACAACGACTATATTTCATTCCTCGCATTTTGATAGCCTTCTAAATCTCTACTACATATATATATATATATATATATGTATATGTGTGTGTGTTCGTGTGTGTGTGTGCCTATTTATATGCATATATAATTTTTTTATAGATTAACTATTGCTTTTACAACAGCATTGGTTCGAACAAAGCCTTCATCAGATGATGACTTTGAGTTCAGAAATGGTATCGGGGCCGAAGCATCATTACCTTATCGTAAGATACTGCTACAGTGCCCTAGCAGTATTTCACCTTACCACCAGACTTTGTTGGATTGTTGTCATTCTTGATCCGTCTTGTATTTTCTTTGTGCATTTTCCATTGTTTGACAGAGAAAGACCAAGATTATTTTAGAACGTGGAGGTTGAGTTCGCAATAAAACATCAATATTCGACTTCGATAGGAAATAAATACAATGGTTTTCCAGCCATCTCTGATACATTCTTCTCGTATATATATATATATATATATATATATATATATATATATATATATATATAGGGTGACAAAAAAAAAACAAAAGCTAAATGGAGGCCATCTAGAACATATGCTGTAGAACGGAGAAAAAAGGCCGAAAACCCTTGTGTTTTGATGCGATGTTTTGATGCGATGTTTTGATGCGATGTTTTGAATATAATAAACTAGTTATGACCAAAGTTTCATTTCATTCGGACAAAACACTAAGAAACGGGGTCTAATTAAAGTTGAGCCGGTTTTTTTGGTCATCCTATATATATATATATATATATATATATATATATATATATATATATATAACTACTTAATTTACTCACATAAAATTAATATACGAAAGTATAGATTTATGAGTAAGTATTTACTTCAAAAGTGCTCAATACGTAGGTAGAGCTAGTTAGTAATTTATAAATTATATATGGCGATTAAGCTATATATATATATATATATATATATATATATATATATATATATATAAGAGCTAATAGTTAATAAAACATTTTAAAAAACACTTTGAAAAAGAGTTAAAATATATTTAATCTGAATAAGTGGATAGTCATTAATAAGTGGATAGTCATTAATCCGCGGAGTTTCGAAGAAATACTTTCCTTCTCATCAGAGGGTAGAAATTAGCAAAATGATGGATCGGATTTTGCATACAAAAGTATTTGATGAGACTGCAAGTCAGTCAAAGATCTTACTTGATAACAAAAAAATGAAGCAGAAAGAATATGGTGAAGAAAAAGGTGATTTCACGTCAATGGATAGTTAGATGAAAGGTAAGGTATCCAATGACGGTAATATCCAAAAATGTAAGTCCAAGAAAGTTAATTTAATTTTCCATTCGCACAAGTAAAATCCAAGGAAATCGCGTAATTGGAAGATGGTCCAAAATAATCCAAAAGGCCGAAATCCGTGGAATAATTCACAAATATGTACAAGGAAGAACGGAAAAAATGCCAATAATAATAAAAGAAAAATAAGATATGCTTTTAACATGGCTGCCGAAAACAAAGTGTAATTAAAAAAATCAGTAAAGAAGAGAGAGAAAGACAGAAAGAGGTTAAATGGTGATAGAATTAAATATAAATTAGAAAAGCAAATGTCAAAATGACCCAGACAGAATAACGTATAAAGGCGCGAATAATATAGAGCAAAAAAAAGAGGTAAACTGAAATGTACAGTTTATTACTTAAGAAAATGTCAGCAAGAGTTATTAAAAGACACTAAATGGAATAAATAAATAAATAAATAAAAATAAAAAATATTTATATTTTATTTTTATTTATGTATTTATTTATTTATTCCAAAAATAAATAATAAAATATAAATAAAAAAAAAAAATTTGCAGATAAAAAAACAGCCAAGCAAAGAAGAAATAAAGAAATAAAATAAAGGATTATTGAGTTATAAAGTATTAAGAAAGTATGTAGAAAAACGATGATGTTAAAGAAAAATTATATATATCTGAAAGGTTAAAGTAATAACTATGCAATTTCAAAATTACCATAAATAAATTTGGATTTATGTTTACAGAAAGAGATCAGTTCGTTTTTAGACATAATTATATTGTTACTTAGAGGGGAAGTAATTATAGTTATAGCTTCGGTTGTGCAGAGGCGACATGACTTAGAGCCTGGAGTATAAGACTTAACATTTTTATGATAGTCCATTTGATTGAAAAGGGGGGTATTATTAGAGTAAAGTTTTTTTAATTAAAGTGGTTAGAGAAGTTCCTTGGTTATGATTAGAATTATGGTTTTTAAAAGAAGAAATGTGGTTTGATATTCTTTTTTTAATTAATGTTGAAGTAGCGCCGATATATGTATGTAGTTTATTAAAAGCTCGAGGTCTGATATTAATATTAATATTAATTTGCTGATTTGTATTAGTTAAATTGTTTGAATTTTGTTCATTGTGTTCAACAAAGGATGGGACAATGATAGTACGACAAGTGTTTTTGAGGGGATAATGAGTGTTGTTAGTGTAAGGATGGCTGTTAGGAGCAATATTATTATTCTCATTATTATTATTATTATTATTATTATTATTATTATTATTATTATTATTATTATCATTATTACTAGTTGTATGATTGTAGATGGAGGGGCTGCTCGAGTGTTGTATTGGATTAGTAACTATATCAGATGGAGGATAGGGAGAAGAATAACTTGAAGACGCAATATTAGTATGGGAGGATTGCGTGGGAGCTCAGTAATAGTGCAAGAATATATAACATCTTTATGGATGCAATCATTTATGAGTGGGCAAATATGTTTGCTATTACAATTACAATTAGTTTTGGGTTTAATTGGGAAAGGTTTTTTTTGGGCTGATTTAAATTTTTGAAGATTCTTCGTGCTTAATTAGGCATTGTTGAATAAGAAATTTTTATTCAGTTTTTATTGAAAACAGAACTATATCTGTGTGGGTATTTGAAAGAGTTTTGTACAATGTTGAAGAATTCCTTAGGTATATTTTTAACATTTACGCTAAATGGAGGATTAAATCAAATATTTTTATTTCTCCTGATACGGCTGGGTGGGTATTACGATTAGTATTTTGGTTTGGATTATATATGTAGACTGGTTCATTGTTATTGATAGCGGCAAATTTATTTGAACTGGTTTCTTGCGAGTCATATTATGTGTGATTACAGATTTAAGGCGGCCAGCAGGAGGAGTATAATGCTTGTATTTAATCTTTTCCTTGTGTCTTGAGTTCCTTAAGGCATTGTTGAAGAAAGTAGCATTTTGATTAAAAGTTTTTTATCAGCAGAAAGAGCAGAAATTCTTCTAGAGACGGATGGTACTATAGATTTTATAATAATGTAGTTGGGTTGATTAGAAGATTCATCGACGTATAAAAGCGTAAGGCTGGGTTTATGATAGGGACTATGAGTTTCGATGTTTTATTTTATATATATATATATATATATATATATATATATACACACATATATATATATATACACACACACACATATATATGTGTGTGTGTGTGTGTAATGTGTGTATGTATATATGTATGTGTGTGTAGTGTGTATGTGTTAATATGTACATTTGTATGCATGTAGAAAAAGACAAGATAATAGAATTTCTTTGTATATAAAAAAAATGACACGATAACGTAACTCTAACAAACTATAAATAAACTAAAGAAAGAAAAAATAAGTAAAAATGAACAACAATGAAAGTTTTAATAATCCGACTGGCAATTTCCATTTCTTTGGTGAATTCCTTCAGTTTTTTATTTTTTATTTTTAAGCATTTATTATCATTTTGTGTTTTTTTAATGTCTTTATTTTGCTTGTTTCTAATTTCTCTTTTCTCCATCGATTTGGTCATATCACGTGATCTTCCCGCTGAAAAGACAGGAAGAGTTGACTTCAATTTGTGGCAAGAAAAACAAAGAGAAGAAAATAATGACTTGACAAAACAGCCGGAGAAAGGTCAGTATAATAAAATGGCAGACCCTCAAAAATGAAACAAAGACAAAAACAAAAATACAAAAAAATAAATAAATAAAATAAAAATAAAAATAAATAAATAAAAATAGGAATGAGATAAGCAAAAATCACAAGTAAAGAATCGAACGTAGATTATGCGACAATCTCTGTCGACTTTCTCGGCACACGCGTACAAATAAATACAAAACAAACTTGAGGATGTCCTTTTTTGTGGCTTCTGTCGTTCCTTTTTTCAACTGTTTTGATATGTTTTCTTTGATTTTTTTAGATTTCTGCTGCATTCTTTGAATCTTTGAATCACTGTTAATTTAAACTTTCTCCACACACACACACACACACACACACACACACACACACACACACACACACACACACACACACACACACACACACATATATTTATAATTAAATAATAATTCTTTTATACCTACAGACACTAGTGTTTCATGTTTACGCAATCATCAGCATAGGATGACAATTCCTACCGGTCGGGAGATTCGAAACCCAGTCACGAAGACACTTTTGACTCCATTTGTTAAACTCAACGTCTCTCACTTCTCTCTCTCTCTCTTTCTCTCTCTCTCTATTTCGTCGGAGCACTAATTCCATTATTCTCATCACACAAACACACACACACACATACAGACTCACACACACACACACATACACACACACACACACACACACACATATATATATATATATATATATATACATATACATACGACATAATCGCGTTGACACACCGGTTCTCGTCAGATCACGGAAGTTAAGCAACGTTTAGGCTGGTTAGTACCAGATGGGTGACCATTTGGGAATTCTAAGCGCTGTATGTGCTCTCTGCTTATCTCGGCATTTGTTTCCAGTCGTCCTGTACTTGACTTGTCACTAGTATTTAACAATGTCGTCTCAGGAGAGGTGTGGTTGAAGATTGCGCACTTCCTGACAAAAATATTTCCCGCGCAAACAACCCTTCGTGGGTATCCATAGTCTTCCCAAGACTGAAGGAGTCTGCTTTTACACACACACACACACACACACACACACATATATATGATGAGAATAATGAAAACAGTATTCCGGCAAAATAGAGGCATAAAAAACGGAACAAACCGAGTTATGTGTTCATCAGTTTCGAAACTTTGATGTGCATATAACTCTCTTTTATTTCTCTCTCTCTCTATATATATATAACACATACACACACACACACACACACACATATATATGTGTATGTATTACTACATCTATCTTTAATCTTTGCAGAATTCGTCTAATTCTATTTCTATTGATCTCCTGTCTCACCTCTCTGATTGGATCTTTCGATTTTTTCTTTCTCTCTCCTTATTGCTCTCTTTCTCTCTCCATATATATATGTATGTATATGCGCGCGCACACACACACACACACACACACACACACACACACACACATATATATATTTATATATATAGTGTCATCGACATATAGTCCTGTTTCGTTGTATCACAACTTATCAGTGCTGCTAGACTAGCACCTATCCAAAGACGAAGATTGAACCTAGAACCATCGCTTTGATAGTCAGCAGTTCTACCGATCGACCCACGGAAGCGGTGTCAGCAAATAACCTCGCCAAATGTCTATTTTAAACAACCATTTGTCCACCACTTTTATAATGCTCAAACCGCTTATTTATAAACAAGCGCATATATATATATATATACATATATATATATATGCACACGCGCGTTTGTGACGCCATTTTCTGAGTAGACGTACATAAACAGATGTTGAAAAAGTCAGAGATATGGAGACAACTATAGATGGACTATATTTCGATTTATGTGTCACACATTTATCAATAAATATTACGTTCTTAATTTCCTAATTTTTCTTAATAATTGAGCACTCCACTAGTTTTATAATTCATAAACACACACATACTCACACACGCACACACACTCACAAACACTCACACATACACTCACACACACACATACATATTTATATAGATTAATTTAATCAATTTAGCTAAACAAAATTGCCATAAGTCACAACAATTAAAATCTAAAAAACATCGTTCGACAACAATAAACCTCTGGTCTTACGCAAAGCCAATCCTTCTCTTTCTCTCACTTTGCAAACTTTGCTTTCTTATAAGCTGTATCTCCTGCACATGTCTCTAATGACTGGTAACTAGCTGACCGAAACATGCTCATGAATGTGTAGCAACATATTTCTACTCATGTAAAAACAAATAAAGAGTATACCCTGCTCTACTTTGGTATTGAGCACTCTTGTATTAATCTCGTTAAACTTCATTGGTTACTTAACTTCCAAAAACAATAACCTCAGAATATATATATATATATATATATATATAATCTGAGGTTATTGTTTTATTTATTTCATTTTAATTATATGTATATATATATATATATATATAATATAAATTTTTTTGTTTACCGTTTTTTGGGATAGAATTCCAACAAAGTGCTCAATTACAAAGAAAAAAACTTTTTTCGATATTAGAGCTTAATATTTGTTTTTCTGACCTTCTGTACATTTAATATATATATATATATATATATATATATATATATATATATATATATATATATATATATTAAATTGTAATTCAATGAATTTAAAAAAAAACTCTCATTGAAATGAATTTCATATCAAAGAATTTTTATTATTCTAAGCAAGACAAAGAATGCTTTAGAATGTTAATCTCCTTAACCTATAGGGTTTCGATTTCTACCATCTCATCAGAGGAGAGAAAATATTATCAAATATTTATAAGGTATGCACCCTTAAAAACTATTCTGAAGAATATATATATATATATATATATATATATATATATATATATATAATATTTATCTTGCTTACTCTGTTCATATATATATATATATATATATATATATATTTATATATATATATATATATATATATATAAATCTCTCAGTTTATCTATCTACAAATATATCTAATTTCGAATCCCCTCGTTCCTCTGATTGATCGCCGCCCCATTTTGTCTACTCCTTTTTATTTCAAACCCATCTTCCTTGTTCTATATCTCCTATCACCTGTCTATACCCCTTTTGATGTCAAAATAGTTTGACGTGCCCTGCGCACTTTTGCGACCATCTTCTCAACCACGCGGGCAAAACAAACGCCAATCATCCGTGCGCAATTTCGCTGAATGAGACAAATAAAAATCCCCAATTATCCTCTCGCACCCTACCGTTTCCGCAGAACACGCGGCACGAGAAAAAAAAAATGTTGACTTATTATTTTTTATAAGTTTGCTGACATATAAAAACACCGTCTCCTCAAACAGAACAACAGATCATCTGTTAGGGTCGTAAGGGGGGAAATGTCATGAATTTAGAAAAAAAAAAGAAAAAAAAGACAAACAAGCAAAAATAGAAAAGAAAACTATAGTCATCTGGTGTTACATCTCCGTTTCAGCATGGTGAAATCTTATATAAATGTTGTTATATGCCCGTGTGTAACAGAAAATAGATTATATTTCTCAAATATACTACATTATATATATATTTTTTTTTACATGGTGGTCACCACTTATCAAGGCCGGGAGGCCACTCGGGGACAAGGGTTATTGCGCGTACAGTAATCAATGGGATAGTATCGTAGTTAGTATTGGAGATTTGATAAAGTGTCTTATATAAAGGGGCGGTTCATCATGAATTTGCTTATGTTGGACTTGAAGACATGCAAGTTTTAATCAGGTGGGAAACAGGCAAACGGAAGAGAGTTCCACAGGTGTGCACTTCTAAGAAAGAAGCTTTGTTCATGGAATCTACGTTTTAATTTAGGCACAGATAAAGAGTGGGAAAATTATTATATCAACTAGACGGGTATTTCTCGTGAAAGATTGGCGAGGGCGGACCAGATTGGAGTTCAGACGAGCACTTGCCATAAAAATAACGATAAAACAAAGACAAAGTATTTTTAATTTAAAAAATTGAGTGGTCTTATTTTGTTTAGAAATCGCTCGAGACAAGTTGTGGAGCATATTCAAAAACAGGAGATGGTCATTGGCCTTAATCTTGAAACGAAAATACCAAGGCTCTTGATAGGAGGAAAAAAGTGAGCATAAAGAGTTCTAGAAACTTACAGTTCTTGGGTAGAAGTTACTAGAATAAAAAGCTGCATGAAAATGGGGTATGAATACAGCTATTCTATTAAGGCCACTATACTAACGAGCCAAAGGAGCTGGTACAGGGGAAGTATGGAATATAAGAGAAATGCTGCAGGTACTTCAGAAATAAAACAAATTACTATTACAATAAAAAATCATTCCTACACCGAAACACATCTGAAACGATAATTGATTTAATGAGAAACTGTCACTGTGGTTTGGTTCGTTTATATAAGTAAGCTAACGGGCTGAAGAAAATTAACCCGAGTTCCGAATTGGCCCGCGAGTCGGTGGTAGCCTCATGCACTAATTAGTGTTGACTAGTGCAAGTTGTCATATTTGGGAATTTTTCTGGCGAACGCATGGATCTATACAAATAGGAATAGTAGTATGAATAAGGCAGACAAACAATCTAAAAAAAAAAATTAAGGATTTTCGTTTAAAATTCATTATGGCGACCGTGTTAAAGCAAAGAAAATAATAATAATAATAATAATAATAATAATAATAATAATAATAATAATAATAATAATAATAATAATAATAATATATTCAAATAATAAGCAAACGGGAGTAGTTTCGAAATATTTTACCAATTCATTTCAATAAATATTAATGTCTACCAGAAAATCTAACATATAAAATAATCTTTAAAGATTTTAAAAGTTGTAACCAAATGTAACGTGGCCGTTACACTGTAACCGTGTCGTTACACTCAACAATTCGGGCCCAAACGCTGTCTGGCACCGTACCGAAGGAACAAAAAAAAAAAAAAAAAAAAAAAAGGGAAAGAAAAAAATCCGACTTGGCATTTTTAAAAGTGCAAATAAAATGCATTTATTCATGATTCTTCCAACAATAAAGCATTTCATTACCTTTCTAAAATCATTTTCGCACGCAGATGTGTTTTACAACATGACCCATATTACACGTGCTGTTGTATAGCTGGGGTCTTTTTAAAGAGATAGGATGGGGACATTCATATTGATGAGGGGGAGATACATCTATACACAGTGAGAGGGGGAGAGACAGACATTTATACCGTTCTGTGATGTTTCTTCTTAACACATATATTAGAGAGGAGAGAGAGGGGGGTGATCAATTCTTTTAACACAGGAGGGGAGAGTTATTACTTATGAAAGAGAGGGGGACACACTACTTAGGATTGGTTATACAAAGTTCATTAAAGATGATTACACATTACCTTTGTTGTAGAAGTTACAAAAATATGAGATGTTCTTTTATCCCATTTGACCGGTCGAAATGTTTCTACATGTTTAAAACTTTCCCCTTCGCTACTTATATTTTCGCTTATCAGTCACTGATTTTCTCACAAGCGCTCATAGTGCTATGTTACCAAGAGAACGCAGAGCTTCGTTACACTAAATATCATTACAGTTGACATATCGACCTTTAATTCTGACTAGCCAATTTCCATTTTCTATATAAAAGCCAAGTACGTCCAAGGATGGAATACTGTTGCCATATCTGGGCAGGAGCTGCTAAAAACAGCCTATCCTGCCTTGACAGAGTACAAAATAGACTTCGTGGCTTAGTGGGGGATGCCCTTTTCTCTACCCTGCAACCTCTCTCCCACAGAAGAGACGTTGCGAGCCTGTCCTTGTTTTATCGTTATTTCCATGGCAGATGCTCGTCTGAACTCCAATCTCTGGTCCCCTCTCGCCAATCTTTCACGAAAAACACCCGTCTAGCTGAATCCACTGTGAAAAATTTCCCCCACTCTATATCTGTGCCTAAATCAAAACGCAGATTCCATGAACAAAGCTTCTTTCTTAGAACTGCACGCCTATGGAACTCTGTTCCGTCTGCCTGCTTCCCTCCGGACTACAACTTGGATGTCTTCAAGTCCAATGTTAACAAATTCCTAATGAACCGCCCCCTTAAGTAAACATTTCAGCAAATCTCCTCACTAACGTAATGTACTTGCAATAACCCTTATCCCTGAGTGGCTTCCGGGCCTTGATAAGTGGTGATTACTGTGTAAAAAAAAAATGTTTTATTGGTGTACTATGTTCTTTAAAATATAATGACGTATTTTAAGCAAAGAACAAATCGAAAACAACAATGCATACTCTCTCTGGAGAGCATCGCCACATGATTGAGAACAGCGCGGTCACCTAGAGGTTCGTTATTTTGTTGTGTAGACATAGGTGTGGATGAGTACTTTTTCAATGCGTATATTATTTTTTTTTACACGGAGGTTTCACCGTTCTCCAACATACATTTCATTAAAAAATAATTCCCATCCAGAAAACTGAGAAAATGACTGCATTAAAAATACCACGATCGAAAAAGAAATCACAAAGATGAATTACAGATATTGCCCATGAAAAACAAAAAAACAAGAAAAAAAAAACAAACAAAAAACAGTTGACTTCCTCTAACTAAAATTTATTTCGTTTTATTTCATTCTACTTTTGTCAAACTTTTCAGAAATCAAGCGTCTTTTCCAGGGAACTGATATTTGATTTCTATATGGGATGCATAGATATCCGAATATTTCATTAAAGTTTTCTTTTAACTCTCAAACACTAAACTAGTAAAGAAGTTCACAATATAATCTTTATCTTCTGCAATTGACCATTTAAATATTTTATAGTATGACGTTTCTGAATTTTTGAGACGAGGATTGGTTATTCGTTTTATTTGGATTTATCGGACTACTTTTCTCATCTGGAGTGTGAAGAAGGTCGGAGGTTACATCGACCGAAACGTTGTGAAAATCACACTCAAGATGAGAATAGTAGTCTAATGAATTCAAATAATATGTTATAATACATTTTTCTTTTTAGTTCCTTGTTTTTACCGGATTCCAGGACAAGAATTCATCTAATTTGGTGGAATATTCAGCTTTGTGCTATGAATTGAGATAACATATCTGGGAGAAGGTGCGCTATTCCTCGTAAAAAAAAAAAACAAGCGTGAATTAGCTACACTTGAATCTTATTTTGGGCTATTTGATTTTGAATATTTAGTCAGTGTTAATTTCTAGAGAAAAGTATCTTTATGCCAGGTTGTCCTGACAAATCCCTGTACATATAGACGTTACACACTCGTGGATAGTGTCGAGCAGGCATTCAAGTTCTCTCCAGTAGGCATTCAAGTTTTGTATAAGTTAAAACATGTGCAAACAAAGAAAATTCATTATAATTTGGGCAGCGTCGGGTCGGTGCAGACAGTAATTTGATCCACACATCCTAATCAGGCAGGAGGTCATTGTATATTTTGTAGACACAGTATGACTTTACACTTATGTTAGTGATTGAAGGCAAGCATTAGTAAATAAAGAACTTTGTTAGTGCATTTTATGACCAAGTGAATCGTTAAATGTCATAAGCGGCCAGACGATCGTGGAGGGTAGTGGGGATCGACGTGCGTTAGTAAAAAGGAAGACGGGAGATAAATGGACGCAACTTCTTTGCTCTTCTGTTCTGTTTCTTTCTTTAGCTGTTTGGTAAATAACAAGAAACCCATGAGTTCCGTTTTACAAAAGAAAGAGGGGGAAAAAAGAAAAACAAAAGAAGGAATAAAAAAAAAAGCAAAAAGAACGAATATTTTTACGATGTGTCTATTTAATCTGAACGTTTAATGATGATAATAGTGAGTATTATTAGGATTTTTTGGACTACTGCTCTCATCTTGAGTGTCATTTTTCACAATTTGGCTGATGTAACCTACGACCTTCTTCAGGTGTATCTTGTCGAACTTGGGAAGCTTTATGTAAAAAGCGGGAATCTTAACGGATCTCTTTATTTAATCCAAGGGGATAGTATGGCCTCGTTTCCGCAACCATAACCTGGTAGAAGTCCAGAGTAATTCGCAATTGTATTTTTAGTCTCGTCCGCACAGAAGACTGAACTTTCCACCTGCAGAAGAATATAATTTACAACTAAATTTAACTAAGTACTTTATCCACTACGCCACTGGTCTTTGCGTTCGAAATCCATGCGAATTCCTGAGTTGGACAGAAAGATTTCCGAGTTCGACAAGATTGGAAGTTTTATCGGGGGAAACATTATAAAAATAACACTCAGGATGAGAACATTAGTCTGAATAATCCAAATAACACGAATTATAAATCCTTATCTTAGTAATTAAGGAACATGATGGCAATGATATTTCTCACTTAAGTGTGACAGACCAATAAAAAATTTCAAACTTGACAGACTATACTTGAAACTTTGATAGAAATCTTGAGATACAATATTCACATTTGAAGACGATTCTATTTCAAGCGTGACAGACGAAAATAGTATTTCAGAGTTAAGTGCGACAGAATAAAAGTAATTTTATTTCAAATTATTTTCTCTCTCGGTGGTACGATTTGACACGAGGGTCGAAAAGTGGGATTGAAAAGACATCGCTCTTGAAGAAGATTGTACATTATCCACGTTTACACACGTGACCCACACGTCGCAAGGAAAATGGGGCAAGTAATAACTTGACTCCTTTTTAACAACAACATTTATTTCCTCATTTACCCGCAATGCGCGACTTCTCGGTCGTGACGCCACCCACGTCTCTAACGTGCTCGCGAACGTGCTCCTCTGTCCGTACACATGTTCTTTTTTATTGTCTTTTTCTTGTTCCCTACCGTGATGCTATTTCACACACGATTTGGCATTTGGATACGCGCGTCCACAATCTATTCCCAGGTCCGCAAAAAACATTGGGCAAACCCGTCGCTATTCTTTGGTAGGAGCGCCTTAGGCGATTAGCAATAAGCTAATACCTTCTTCAGAGATGAAAAAGCCAGGCCTGGGAGGTTGGCTCACTAGTATTGCACAGGACAAGAAATATGCCGAAGTCAACAGGGAAAAACATTTCAAAAAGGCTTTGTGGTATGTTATCGGCTCTCGGAAAATACCGGTTAGTCTGCAATAGCCAATTGTCAGTGTTTAGGTTAGAAGTATTTTGATAATAAAGAAAAATGTTTGAATGATAGAAATAATCATATCAAAGCAAAATAAATGTTTAAAGATGAACTAATTTATGTTAAAATAGTTCCAAAAAATATTACCTTGGTAAAAAGAATGTTAACAAACATAAACAAAATAGGTGACAAAGGTGGATCATCCGATTTGTGTCTTTAGTCACGTAGAGTTAATGATGCAACGAGATAGTTTGAAAAATAGGCGTAATCAGTTAGAGGAGTTAGAGAATTTCAAGGGAATGAATTAAAACCAGACGGCACATGCAAGTTCTTGCCGGTTAGGGTTAGGGTTAGGATCGTTCAGTCATGGAAGCATTCGGCTGGAAAGACAGTAATATGTAATCCTCTCTAAAAGGAATAGTGTGAACCCTCAGAACTAAAAGTCGCAACAGGAGTAAATGCAAATGTGGGAAAACAGCTTAGTTGTCTAAGTTTTCGGGGTAGAAAATGATTTAAATTTTCAGAAGCGCATTTGAAACAATAATGCGACCGAAAGGTATGTCTTTCGTTTGTCTCGTTTGTTGAACTATTATTGAAGGCATCTATATCTGTTTATTATATGTTAAAAACGAACACACACATCCACAACGCACATTACATAAACGACTATATAACATGTACACGTTTTCAGAAAAATGTCGCCAACAACTTAATAGGTCCTGAACTATCAACTAAACTCCAACCTCTACCCACATCTCAGAAACGCAGAACCCCTGTGCCTGTTTTACAAGTATTTCAATGGCAACTAACAAACTCAATGTACTAGTACCTCCTCGACAACAATATCCTCAACAAACCCGACAAGCAAAAAAATCCCACTGTAGAGATCTGAAGATGCCGTAACAGCTTTTTCCTTTGAACTGCTGCGCTTTGGAATTCCCTCCCGGGTCCCTGCTTACCTGACTCCACTGACATGCAGAAATTCAAGTGTAATGCAAACAGACATTTCGTTGCCCAACCCCTTAAACAGTATCCCCGCAAAACCGGTCCCAAATACGAGATGCCTTCAGTAAGTTTTCAGACTTTTTTTACACAGGTATTTGAAATTATCGTCGACATTAAAAATTTTAGTATCTTATGAGATGATTGACCATTTATGATTTCAAGTTCAAATGAACAGCTACAGCAGGAAATGGAATACGCCCTACTTAAGCCTGATTGTCACAACAAGGCAATCTTGACGTGATGATATTTTAGAAGAACTATATGCAATAAACTTCTGTTTTAAAGTTGGAAAAATGACACAGGAACGTATGGGATGCTTCAGACTGATTTTGGACCATCTTGCATCAGTTTTTGATGGCATAATAGATTCAAGGAAGGCAGGGAGTGTGTGAGGATGATGAGAGCTCTGGGAGTTGTAAAGAAGTTAGAACACCAGAGTTGATTGCCCAAATAATGAATTCCATGGATAAGGGCCATCGTATGTTTATAGAGACAATACATTCACGGTTTGATCACAGTGTGGTAACTGTACAACAGTTATTCGCGAGGAACTAAGGATGAGGAAGATTTACACTAATGCCCTATTCCCCAACTCCATCATTGTTCAGACTATTTGATGAAGATGAGCATAAAGACAGTTCCCCACTCTCTCTATAGTCCAGACTTTGGTTATTTCCTAAGCTCAAGGAAAACCCTAGAAATCATCGTTATGAGACAATTAAGGAGATAAAAGAGGCTGTGACGAGTGTCATTGACACACTTACACAGAAGGACTTCCATGGGCCTTCCAGAATGTGTTGGAACAATACAACAAGTGCATTGCAGGGGACTAGAGTTTCATGTGTGTACTATGAATAGAAGCGCCCATATGAAAAATTCTGGAAACTTATTGAAGGCACCTCGTAATAGCCTCTCACGACTAAGTAACTCTGTGCTTTGTTTGTGGTGAAATAAGCGAAAGAAACGTAAAAAAAATATAAATATCTTCAAATAAAAAAAAATATGGTCAACAAAGAAGGTCAACAATACAATAATCTTACTCATTTTTACTTATGTACATTTATTCGTTTTCATGTACGCCCATTTATTTGTCTATGCACTTTTTCTTTAGTTATTCCTTTAATTTTCCTGCTTTGTTTATTTATTATCTCTTCGAGTGGCGTTCATTATATTAAGAAGTAAACGTACGTCAAATGAAAGCCCACTTCTGCGCAGTATGGCGCCCAAAGCGAACATCGAATCACCGGAAGTATCGCTTCCTTCATCTGACAGCGTTGGACGCTTCTTACCGATGTTGGACAGGGCCAACACTCAGACCCCCGTCCCTACTTTCCTGCAAGATCTGGCAATTGTGACTCAGAGTCTCAGCTTGACAGACATTGCGTTTTCTGAAGGGAGTAAGTTTTACGCTAGTTCGCCTCCTCTTCATCATTCTCGCATTTTTTTGTTTGTTTCTTCGTAAAATTTATTTCCTGGTTTTCATCAACCAGTTATAGTAATTCAATAGTTTCTATTTGTTTTCTTTCTCCTTTTTTCCTTGTTTTTAAAAACTAATACCTTTTTAATAACTATAATAATCCATTTTCTGTTTCAAAGGGGGGTTTTAGAGGCAGCATACTTTAAATAAAAATAACTCACAGAGAAATATTTTTACCATAAAAATATGTGGTTTATTCTAAAGAGTTATTTTTAGCTTTTATAATTTAAATACAATTTTAGACATATGACACCGTGTCTCGCGCATATATGTCGTAATCTAGAGATCCATTTTTCACAAACTCTACACATTAAATTAGACTGCATTTCGGTAATAACGCCTCGAATCTTGTCTTTCAAGTAGTCCTGATATCAGCGTACACATTGGACTTTACATATACCAAAATATAATAATCTAATGAGGTTACATCGCATGAACTAGATTGGCAGTAGCAGGCCATTTCGTGAAATAATTCATTTTTCAGCAAATTGATTGTATCCTTTGCATTTTATGAAGGTTGCTCAAGTGCCAGTATCTTAATGGATGAATTGCCAAACCAAGCTGAACACAAAATAACAGATAGTTGTCAAATCTGCAATTCAAAAACATAGCAGTGTCAATTTGAAGATCGCATTTTCTGAAAACACCTATAAACTCACATGAAAAATTAATAAAGACAAGATATAAACTTTATACTTTTCCTATTAATTTGAATATATATATATATATATATATATATATATATATATATATATATATATATATATATATATATATATATAATTATAATTAGTTATATATTTTTTTGGAAAAAGAAATCCAGCAGATTGCTCTATTATATAGAAAAACCCGAAAATAAGAGCGTATTATTTATGTTTTGTTTACAGAAAGTTTAGATGTCATAAGTCATCGGTACCGTCGGTTTCAAACCTGATAATTAGAGACCGTTTGAGATACCCATATCAAGCTCTCTTCAGCCAATATTCATTTCCTCAAGTGATGGATATTGGCTGAAGAGAGCTTGATATGGGTATTTAAAACGGTCCATAATTATCGGGTTTGATACCAACGGTACTGATGTCTTATCTCATTTAAACGTTCTGTAAACAAAACACACACACACACACACACACACACACACACACACACACACACACACACACACACACACACACACATATATATATATATTTAATCTGAGGTTATTATTTTCATACAAGAGTGCTTAATACCGAAGTAAAGCAAGGCATACTTTCTATTTGTTTTTACATAAGCAGTAATATCATTTCCTGTTTATTCCTATATTTCAATACAGTCCACACCCATATTTAGACTTCTTTACATACAACCAAATCTGTTCATTTTTTTAACAACATTTGCCGGAACCTCCTGATATTGACTTCCTGTGACGAGGAAAACCTAATATTTTCATTGCAAACTTTGCTTTCGTATGAGCTGTATCACCTGAAGAGGTCTCTAGTTACTAAAAACTAGCTGACCGAAACATGCTCATGTGTGTGTAGCAACATATAATTGCTCATGTAGAAACAAATAAAAAGTACACACACACACACACACACACATATATATATATATAATAGCAATTGTAGACAAAACAAAGCCATATGTTGGTATACATAGATTTATTTGTCGATCTAATAAGGAAATACAGTAAGTGGAGGAGGTGTCATGTTATTTATACCTGGGGGTTCGAAGCCTAATGCTTCTCATCAGAAGATAAGCTTTGGGGCTAGGTTTGCAGATATTTCAATGCAGCATTTAGCTGAGGGGATAATTGGAGGGATAATAATGTAACATTATTTATTACAAGAAATGGAAGTTCATAACAATTAAACGACAGTCACTCTGATGTAAGCGTTACACACGCGCTATCCTATTAAAACTTGTGTGGAAAACTTGTGGGGCACCTACCAGTGTGTCGATGGACTCGTGTGGCAACAGGCATAATAAAAAGGAGAGCAAGTGCAGTCACCAAAGGCTGGGATGATGAAACAACCGACGATCTGTTGGTTTGCATGGTGAAGGAGACCATCGCAAGGGTAAAGCAGGATGACCCCGCCAAAGGAGACTGGTGCGTGCAGGGAGACAAACTGAATGTGTGGGAGGATGCGAGCTCTCTGGTAATTGGTATGCTGTTGGAGAAGAATGGTGTTGCGATTGAGGACGCTTGCTGGTTGCGACCGGCGGGTGACGCTGCTCATATCAACCTGGCAGAGCTCGATGCGGTGATAAACGGTATCAACCTGGCACTCCAGTGGAAAGTCAGGAAATTACGCATACACACAGCTTCACTATGCTGGATATCAGACACACTGACAGGCAAGACTAGGGTGCACACTAAGGCAGCCAGCGAGATGCTGATCAGATGGAGGTTGGAGACCGTAAAAAAGCTGGTAACAGAGTACAACCTGTCTGTGGATGCGGTACGTGTCACTTCAAATTTCAACCTTTCTGATATGCTCACTCGGGTGCCATAGAGATGGTATTGTTATATACTGTTATTATTATTAGTATTAGACGATACCATTTGTGCGCGTATGTTACGTGAGTTCTTAGTGAGAGTTCTTGTCTTATTACATATGATGTTGTATCTTAGAGAAAGAGAGATGTGTATGTAATGACATTTTATACACAGACATATAATAACAATACAATTTACCTTTTTGTAGAAATCACAAACACAAAGATGAGCTTTATCCAAAACACATGATGAATTTATTTCCTTACGACCGGTCGGGATTTCCTCATTAAGAACTCAAAGTTTCACATTTTAGTTTCTGAAGTGACGTCTCGCTTCAGACGTCCGCCTGTCTCTGAGTTTTCTCACTGACCGTCTCCCCTGACTGTCTCTCCTGACTGTCTCTCTGACTGTCTCCTGACTCTCTCCACGACCAACTAACTCCCACCTCCTATATTGAGAAATCCATGCATCCCGGCCACGTGAGCAAAATTCACGTGTTTCAACATGCGCGACTTTGCACGTTTCCGACATTGATTTCCCAATAACCTATTTTTCTTGTGTTGTTTCCACAAAGGAATTTAACCTACATATCTAATTTATTTAACTATATTTTATTATCCACATTCTTTTAACAATTGAATAGTTTATTTATTATTTATTTCATCCGAATTAACAATTTACTGGACATTCCATTTAAACCTATTGTTCTTTAAAACTTATGTCCAGGGTTCGATTTCTGCTTTCTCTTATTTTCATTTTAACTAATCTCTCTATTTTTATACTTACATGAACAGGGGACAGCCCTTATCATGTAACATGAAGAAGAAAGCCGAGCCAGTACCATTATGCACCACCTCAGTGGACACCCCGGAGTGAGACGGACATGTTATTTTGTGCAGTTATCCAATCCGTCAGTATCCAAAAGTGCAGTGAAAGCGGTAGTCAAGGAATGCTAAACATGCCAGTCAATCGACCCCGCCCCGGCCAGATGGCGGAAAGGTCAGCTGGGAATAAGCGCGACTTGGTATGGACATAACCCACTACGGCAGCCAGCACTTCCTCATCCTGATCGATTATGGACCGACAAGGTTTGCAATCTAGCGTCCATTAATAAGACAGGATTCCTCCAGTGTAATCGTTGAATTGGAGTCCATATTTTATGAAAGGAGGCTGCCTGAAGAGATCATCACAGACAATGACACGGCCTTTTGCAGTGGGGAGTTCAGACGTTTCGTAGACGAGTGGGCGATCCAGCTCAGACAAAGATGTGCATATGTACCAAGTGGCAACAGCATAGCAGAGCGATGCCATCGAAGCGTGAAGAGGGTCGCAGCAAGAAAACAATGCACGATCGCAGAGGCGGTCTATAGATATAATGCAACTCTAAAGGATGGCATGACTGCTGCAAGCGCACCCACCAATGCGATCCATTGCTATCGAGTGCGCATCAAGGACATTGACACCCGTCTGCCTGATCGCCAGCAAACCCGAGGGCCGTATGAGTTAGGGGACGCTGTTTGGGTGAAGTCTCCCAATAATCGATGCACCAGCAGCTTTCAAAGAGGGCGAATCACTGGCATCATCAATACGCCCTAACGCTGATGCTAATGGTTCCGACACATCTTCTGAAAGCTGCAATGAAGATGAAGTAGTCCAGCCAATACCCCTTCGTAAGAGTGCCCGCAACAAACGACCATGACCACCAAGCCAAATATGTGGTCCGGAGACCAGGGGGGGTGTAGAGTTGAATGTATTAATCAAAGAGGAAAGCGCTCACGTGTGTGTGTGTGTGTGTGTGTTGTGCGGTCATACAACTTACCTTCGGATGGGATCTGAGAGAAAGAGAAATTAAAGATGGCAGCCATGGATTTATAAGGTGTAGTCTCGTGGAATCTCACGAGATCTCATCTTCTACTGCACATGTAAGCAAATGGAATGGGCTCAGTTTTCTGATAAAATGTCTGTCGGCAGAGGCAGTGGGGAGAGACGTGCTGGAAGTTGTGAGAGAAAGTTGTCAGTGACGAATTCTAGCTGGACTTTTGCGTATTGTATTTGGTTTATTTGTTTTGCTGTTTTCCAGCCCATTTAACGTCAAGTTATAATAGTTAACTAAATAGTGACACTAATACCTAAGAGTTATAATAGTAAACTAAAGATGATCATCCCATAAGAAAACCGAAATAACTGATAGGGAATTAATTAAAATGGATGTTTAAAAAATATGCAAATTAGCTAGATCTTTTGCTAGTGAATGTAATTCCACAACCGATATATAACAAAGTTGTATTATTTTTTTTAATAAATAGAAAAAAGGTTTTTTATATGAATACCAATACACAAAAAACAACTAAATTTGCAACACTTATCATTAAAACACTACTGTTAAGTGTTAGTTTTACTCGTTTAGAACTGCTTAAAGCTTCACCACTCATTTTGCTACCAAATTTCAAACAATTTTTACAGTTCACAGGTCATCATCTCAGCTATATTTTGAATTAAAAAAAAATCGTTGGTCAGTAAAACAAAAGATATAATAAAATTAATGTATTCAAAAATTCACAGAATCGGTAAGGAACGGAGAGACGTTTTTTATTGACTGTTGGTCACCATAGCAACTAAATCTCTTACACTACCTAAAATCGGCCTGGAATGGTGGTGATGATGACGTAACAGAATATAAAAAAAAAACTGCTGCTAGGTAATTCCATCTCAAATCATGCAAAAAAAAACATCTTTGACACCCTTACCTCTCAGATACTTCTCAAACTTCCACCATATGATTAGGACGGGATCTGAAAAAGGTTGGTGGAATTATAGCAACACCAGATCCAAAGAAAGGAAAATACTTTTCTCAGGAAACTCTTGATCTGGTACTGAATTTTTATGAAGATGACGAATACAGTCGCCCGATGCCAAGTAAGAAGGACAATGTAAGTGTCAGACAATCAAAAGCGTCTGGTTCTTTGTAACCTGTCAGAAATGTTTGCTGCATTCAAAGAAAAATATCAAAATGAGAAAATTGGCTTCTCGAATTTCTGCTCTCTTAGGCCAAAGTGGTGTGTCCTCGCTGGTTCATCAGGGACCTATTCAGTTTGTTTGTGCAGCACTCATCAAAATGCAGTGTTGCTTGTTGATGCAATTGACTGGAAATGCATGTACAAAGACTTGATTGAGAAACTGAGTTGTGACACAGATAACAGGGTCTGTATGATGCATCGTTGCGAATCATATCTTGGGGGTGAAGCTCTGGAACAGTTCCTGGACGACGAACTGTCACACCTGGATACTGAATCCGAATTCCACTACTGCCAATGGCAAACAATTGAACGAGCTGTCCTGTTGACACTTACAACGACATATGGGGATTACAAGGAACTTCTTGTGGAGAATATTAATGAAATGACTCGACACTCGTACCTCACCAAAGCTAAAGCACGTTATGTGAAGGCAGAAAAAGAAAATTTGGGGAAAAATGAGGTCATGGTATTGGGGGATTTTGCTGAAAACTATCAATTTCTCATTCAGGGTGAGATACAAAGTTTTCACTGGAACAAAGAGTACTGCACACTTCACCTCCTTGTAATATACTACAAAGACAAAGTGGGAGTTTATAGCATCACTTGCTATGTTTTATCTCTGACGACAATACACACGACACTTGCTTTGTTCACAAAATACAGAGCATGATGATAGATTTCATTAAACAACATCTCACTGTTATCAACAAAATCTACAATGTTTCAGATAGTTATGGTGGCCAATATATGCACTTTAAAAACTTAATCTATGCTTCCACAAAGATGATTACGGTATCGACGCTGAGTGGATATTTTTTGTAACCAGCCATGGGAAATCCCCTTGTAATGCGATTGGTGGTGCCGTTAAACGGCATGCAGCAAAGCCAAGCTTGCAGAGACCATTGAACAACCAGATTCTAACTTACAAAGTAGTACTGGAAGTGTGCCAAGCTGAAATGAAGCCCATTGTGTTCTTTGGAATCGCCAAGGAAGAAATGGTTGAAGTGAAGGATAGAATGGAGAAGAGGTTTATGGATAGGAAAACAGTACCCAAAACGAGAAGCAGTCATCATTTTGTTCCACAATCAGGATGCCAGATCGGACACAAACTCTGTAGTGAGGACAATTCAGTTGTTGACATTCACGACTTTAAAATCCTCACTCATGTTGACATAACGTGTGTGTACAACTCATTCTGGTGGGTCGGATTGGCACAGAAAGTAAACCTCAATGAAGGTGATGTTCATGAACCCCCATGGTCCACGTAAAACTTTCAACTGGCCTCGCAGTGCTGACCAGTGTCCTGTTCCTTTAAAAAAAAACATCATTTGTAGCATCCACGTCCCTAAAACAAACTCAAATGGAAGGAGGTTTACTATTTCTTACAAGGATTACGATAAAACCGTGGCAACATATTTTGCCTTAAACTCATAAGATGTTGTGTTGTGTTGATAGTTTTTGACTTTAATGCACTATTGTGCCAAAAAATCAAAACCATGTACCCACCCAGCATAGGTACCGTTTCTTAGTGTCCGTACGCACCGCATTGATTACCAGAAAAATGGGCTTTTGTTCTTTCTTCACTAGTTCACAATTAAACCTAAAATTTTTGAGGTTTGATTGTGAGCTATCCGATCACCTGGTTTTACCTGCTACTTGCATCCTTGCATCAAACAAAAAAAAACAAACAAAATAGTTTCAGCCAGCCTAAAGAAACACCAGAAAACAGCAATACCACTTCTTAAATGAACAGGAAGTCAAAATAAAATTCAGGATTTCCTGTTTATGGTGAAGTCATGTGACTCTTTACACTACTCCGTCTGGAAGTGAGGCCTGTAAAACTGCCCATCTTTGAGATTCGATTGTGAGTTAAACGAGGAAAGAACCAAACACCATTTTTTGGAGGAATTTAAGTTCCAACTATCAAAAATGTCTAAGAACAAAAAAATTCAATTTGCAATAGTGCCACATGTTTTTTTTTGGTTGCTTTAGACCAATACCCAAATCTCGGCTTAAAAGTTCAATAACTCAGAAACAGTTCATTTTCAGAGGGTTTAAACGTGATTTTTGGATTCCTCGTGTGGATACCTTATCCATGCAAATTTTCAAGGTTCTACTTAGTCTAGAAATTGATTTATGCCCCAAAACGTAATTTCATAATTTTGCAAATTTGCGCCTCGGCGCGATATACGTAAAATACCAAAATTGCGATATTTCTGGAACCGCTTAGAGTTAAAAGCTCAAAATTTCAGGATTCTCTGGTTTTTATTATACTATCATATGGTAAAAGTTTGGAAAAAATCTGAGAGGTAAACGTGTCATGGTCTGGATGATTTGAGATGGAATTACTCTGCTAATAATTCATCGCTGTTCCAATCTGTCGCTCAGCTGTACTGTCACTAATAATTCACAAGTAACAAGTGAAACAGAGAGATAAAATATCATTTCAAAGTAAATCATGGATTGCATAGAAAAATGCGAGCATGAAAATAATATGGTTAAAATTAAACTTAAGAAAAGTAAAAGGACTACTTGTTAAAACTAGAAAAGGAAAAGACATTCTAGTAAAAAATATAATAAATTTATAACTTAAACTATTGTAGTATGAATTAAGAATTCATTATATAATGTTAAATTGAATTAAAAAAAATTCTAAATTCTGCAACATTTTAAGTTATAAATTTATTACATCCAAGTTGTAGTCAGGTGGGAAACAGGCAAACGGAAGAGAGTTTCAAAGGCGTGCTCTTCTAAGAAAGAAGCTTTGTTCATGGAATCCATGTTTTGATTTATGCACAAATAAAGAGTGGGGAAAATTACTGACAGTGGTTTAAGCTAGACGGGTGTTTTTCGTGAAAGATTGGCGAGGGGGGACCAGCGATTGCAGCTCAGACGAGCACTTCCCATGGAAATAACCATAAAACAACGACAGGCTCGCAACGTCATTTCTGCGGGAGAGAGGTTGCAGGGTAGAGAAAAGGGCATCCCCACTAAGCCACGAAGTCTATTTTGTATTATGTCAAGGCTGTTTTTTAGCAGCTCCTGGCCAGATATGGCAGCAGTACTCCATCCTTAGACGTACTTAGCTTTTACATAGATAGAGAATTGCATCAGCAGTGAGATATCTAATGGAGCTGTAGAAGGATCCTACCATCTTTCCAGCGACCTTGGCAACAGATATGATGTACGTGTTCCATTTCAGATCAGGAATAAAGATCAATCCCAGAAGCTTGTCAAAACATGGAGCCTCTCTAAGACAAGAGCCATCCATTTCAATTGATGCCAGATGGGGATCAGAGCGTCGATGATGTAAAGATAGAAGCTTGGTTTTGGATGCATTAAAAGTAACCAGCCACCTTTTCCCCAACTGTACCACGTGCTCAAGATAAGAGGTCGTAAGGAGAAGTGCTTTCCGACTCCCTGGAAGACTTCATCAGTATGTCCTGTATTTAAGAATTCAGGTGATAAGTCATCTCCCTCTCAGTACAGACCAATAAGCCTCCTGTGTGTTATGAGTAAGTTGCTGGAATCAATATTAAATAGAGAAATAGTAAACTACCTCAGCAGAAACAATCTTCTTAGTGACACACAATATGGTTTTCGGTCTGCAAGATTAACCGCAGATGTGCTAACGGTTATATAACGGTTATATCTCACAGGATTAGTGAATTTCTTGACAAAGGCTTCCTTTCTAGGGCAATTGCTCTTGACATATCAACAAGGTATGGCATAAGGGCCTACTTCACAAGATTTCCAGCTACGGTATAACTGGAAATGTTTTCTCAATCATTAAATCATTTCTCTCCGATAGGCTCATAAGAGTAGTGGTAGATGGACAAAAATCAGAGGCCTGCAGTATTAATGCTGGAGTCCCTCAAGGTTCAATCCTGGGCCCAACTCTCTTCCTGATCTATATCAATGATCTCCCTAAACACATACTTAAATCATTCGTTGACATCTATGCTGATGACGCGACCATCTACGGCAATACATCAAAGGCTGTAAATGACAACGTTCTCTCTGATTCTCTCTTCTCTGATCTCGAGCGCGTGATTCAGTGGGGGAAGTTGTGGCTGGTTACCTTTACTGCATCCAAAACCAAACTCCTATCTTTACATCATCTGATCCCCATCTGGCATCGATTGAAATGGATGGCTCTCGTCTGGGAGAAGCCCCATGTTTTGACAAGCTTCTGGGGTTGTCCTTTACTCCTGATCTGAAATGGAACACGTACATCACGTCTGTTGCCAAGGTCGCTGGAAAGATGGTGGGATCCTTCTACCGCTCCAGAAGATATCTCAGTACTGATGCAATTCTCTATCTATATAAAAGCCAAGTGTGTCCAAGGATGGAATACTGCTACCATATCTGGCAGGAGCTGCTAAAAACAGCCTATCCTGCCTTGACAGAGTACAATATAGACTTCGTGGCTTAGTGGGGGATGCCCTTTTCTCTACTCTGCAACCTTTCTCCCACAGAAAAGACGTTGCGAGCTTATCCTTGTTGTATCGCTATTTCCATGGCAGGTGCTCGTCTGAACTCCAATCTCTGGTCTCCCCTCGCCAATCTTTCACGAAAAACACCCATCTAGCTGAATCCACTGTGAAAAATTTCCCACAATCTTTATCTCTGCCTAAATCAAAACGCGGATTCCATGAACAAAGCTTCTTTCTAAGAACTGCACGCCTGTGGAACTCTGACTACAACTTGGATGTCTTCAAGTCCAACGTAAACAAATTCCTAATGAATCGCCTCCTTAATTAAACACTTCATCAAATCTCCACACTAACGTAATGTACTTGCAATAACCCTTATCCCTGAGTGGCTTCCGGGCCTTGATAAGTGGTGACCACCGTGTAAAAAAACAAGAGAGAATCAGAGAGAAGTTTGTCATTTTCGGCCTTTGATGTGTTGCCATAGATGGTCGTGTCATCAGCATAGATGTCAACAAATGATAAATGATTTAAGTGTGTGTTTTGGGAGATCATTGATGTAGATCAGCAAGAGAGTTGGGCCCAGGATGAACCCTCGACGGACACCAGCATTAATACTGTGGACTTCTAATTTTTGCCCATCAACCACTACTTTTATGAGCCTATCAGAGAGAAATGATTTAACAATTGAGAAAACATTTCCAGTTATACCGTAGCTAGAATGAAAAATAGGCCTTTATGCCATATCTTATCAAATGCCTTTGATATGTCGTGACACACAGGAGACTTATTGGTGTGTACTGAAAGGGAGATGACCTGTCACCTGAAATAAAGGACATCCTGATGAGGTTTTCCAGGGTGTTGGGAAGCAATTCTCCCGAGACAATGCTTAAACAGTTTGTAAGTATGGGGGCAAGTTCTGGTTGAAGTTCGTTTGTACTGTTTTATTTCTGTAGAAATTCCATTTGGTTTCAGGTGATCATGGCATTCGTCCACTACATGCAAAGATAATCTTGTCTTTCTGTGTAAGCAACGGTCTCTACCAAACTTCCCTGTCAAGCTTTGATCTACATGTGCAGGTATACATTTATATTTTTAAGAGCTTTTTTTATTTTTGCGTGCCTATGAATCTAGATCAGACGGTAATTTTGGTTTCGATTTAAGCTAATGGCACCCAAATCATATCTTTTAAAATTGTTTTATGGGCCGAAGATTACTCATCAGTACGATCTGAGCATTGAAGTATCTTCCCCGTGTAGGGCACCTGGGATGATTCCCTAACAGAGATGTTGAGTGCTCAGTGTTTTCGAATAACACGTTTGCTCTTGTATGATGCTATCGTTTCCCGGGGAGTTACTTGGCTGGGAACGCCACCAGCTTAGTTCGTTTTTTATTGCCGCTTAAAGAACCAAATCCGTTGCCACTCCGTTCTGCATCATTAACACTGCCTAATTGCAGTTAAGATTTTCTGAGAAAACTTTATTCCGCCAGTCAACCACAATCACTCCCATTCCGTGGTGCTTGTTGAAGATTGTGTTAATAAACGTTGTTATTGTTTGGTTGGCAACTTTTCTTCCTTCCAGCAACAAATTCAACCTTCGTCGAGTGGACTGTACTCATCTCTTCTTTCTTCGGATCTTAAAGCAACGTGGGCGTGGAAGGAAACAGAGAAAGTCCATTCGAAACATATGGTGATCACGAAAGCATCGGCCAACTCTGTTTTGTGAACATATTGTACCACACCTGCGTTTCTCAGTGCGTACAGATTCAGCAATCATAGCATCATTGTGGATTGCAGTAAGTCAGAAATATTTGTTTTGAGTTAGGATTCACACGGATCGAAATACGAAGCACATTATATGAATGGCACCTTCAAGCTGCCCTTGGAACATTTCTGCTTTTCTACTATGATTCTTTTGCTTTTAGTTACAGTGAAAGAGAGGAATAAGATCTTGGTATGAGGGATTCTTATGGTTTCTTTCTTACCTTAAAATTAATCAACCATAACTCATTAACCCTCTATAACGTCTCATCTAGATTCCAAATTCCATAAAAATTTATTCAATGATGTTTCTTTCCGCAAGCAGACCTACAGACATTCAGATATAATACATCCGTTTATATATTATAGACTAGCATCTCGGGCATAAACAGTAATACATATTTTGTTTTTTTAATTGTCAAGAGCAGACACCACTTTTGTTTTAGCATGAATAACTTATTAGTAAAACGTATTTACTTGCTTATAAATGTAAAGCACAAACACAACGAAAATATGATTAACGAGGTACTACAATCGAAAATATGATTAACGAGGTACTAAAATCGAAAATATGATTAACGAGGTACTAAAATCGAAAATATGAATAACTGTTATATAGTTCATTATTATTATTATTATTATTATTATTATTATTATTATTATTATTATTATTATTATTATTATTATTATTATTATTATTGTTGTTGGTGTTATTGTTCGTTGTTAGAGTTGTTATTAAAGGTGAGTCTTAGAGAGTCTTATTAAGAGAGATGTTGCGTTCTGTGTTCGTGTTATGAAGAGATTCATATATATAAAATGTTCATACTTAGAAGTGCAGTGAGGAGACAGTGTTGAGACAGTCTTAGTGTTCACATTGTAGATATGAGATGTAGAGACATTTTGTATGTGAAGACATTTTAAAACACAGAATATATAAGACATATAATGACAATTTCACTTTACCTTTTGGTAGAATTACAACACAAAGACGACGTTTATAAAAACACATGACGCGTTTATTTCTTCTTCGACCGGTCGGTGGCTTTCTTAGTCAGGAATTCAAAGTTTTACATTCTATGTTTCAAAGGTGACCGTCTCGCTTCCACAAGTTCGACTGTCCATCTCTCGACTCCAGACTGTCGTCTGTCGTCCTCAGACTCCCTCTCAGACTCCCTCTGCTTAACTCTAAAGTTTTTAACTATATCGAGAACTTTCCATTTCCCTGACGTCATACACATGTTAAAACATGTCTTCTATCACGTGTTCTGGAAATGCGTGTCCAAAACTTTTTCCTTTGTTTACAAAAGGAATTTTAACCTATATCTCCAGTAATCTATATTTCCAATATGTTAAAAAAATTGTTTATTAAATTACCCTATAGTTGCATTCCTTTTCTTAAAAGTATTTAATCTCTAAGCTAAACAATGGTTTGTTTTTACATTCCATTTTCTAATTCTCTCTCGTAATCTATTTCTAAACCTAAATTACGAGGTTCGAATTTCGTCTATTCTATTTAATTTTCATTTTAACTAAATCTCTCTATTTTTATACTTACATGAAAAGGGGACAGCCCTTATCATGTAACATAACGAGGTACTAAAATCGAAAATATGATTAACGCGGTACTAAAATCGAAAATATGATTAACGAGGTACTAAAATCGAAAATATGATTAACGCGGTACTAAAATCGAAAATATGATTAACGAGGTACTAAAATCGAAAATATGATTAACGAGGTACTAAAATCGAAAATATGATTAACGAGGTACTAAAATCGAAAATATGATTAACGCGCTACTAAAATCGAAAATATGATTAACGCGGTACTAAAATCGAAAATATGATTAACGAGGTACTAAAATCGAAAATATCATAAACGAGGTACTAAAATCGAAAATATGTTTAACGCGGTACTAAAATCGAAAATATGATTAACGAGGTACTAAAATCGAAAATATGATTAACGAGGTACTAAAATCGAAAATATGATTAACGAGGTACTAAAATCGAAAATATGATTAACGAGGTACTAAAATCGAAAATATGATTAACGCGGTACTAAAATCGAAAATATGATGAACGAGGTACTAAAATCGAAAATATGATTAACGAGGTACTAAAATCGAAAATATGATTAACGCGTAACTATAATCGAAAATATGATTAACACGGTACTAAAATCGAAAATATGATTAACGCGGTACTAAAATCGAAAATATGATTAACGCGGTACTAAAATCGAAAATATGATTAACGAGGTACTAAAATCGAAAATATGATTAACGAGGTACTAAAATCGAAAATATGATTAACGCGGTACTAAAATCGAAAATATGATTAACGAGGTACTAAAATCGAAAATATGATTAACGCGGTACTAAAATCGAAAATATGATTAACGAGGTACTAAAATCGAAAATATGATTAACGAGGTACTAAAATCGAAAATATGATTAACGAGGTACTAAAATCGAAAGTATGATTATGGAGGTACTAAAAGAAGAGATTATTTTTGATGAATGAAGTTACGTTTACGAAAGAAAAATGACAAAGTGATAAAAATGAGATAAACTTTAAAAGAAATAAAAAAATATTGGAATTTTGAAAAAGTTAAGAAATCAATTAATAAGGAGAATGAAAGTAAAAAAAAAAAAACATTCGCAACAAAAACTGTTGCATCTAAACAGTAATTGTAATAAAAATATATCCGGAGGCAAAATAAAAGAAAGGTTTATGAAAGCATAATAATCATTAAAACATCAGATGCAACTTTGGTGAGCATATTTATAAATAGTATAAGTAAAAATATTTACACTTACTACGCCTAAAAATCTCAAAGTTAATTTCTATTCTACGTTCCGAATTAATTTCGATGATAAGGGCCAATAAGGAGTAGGGGTGGAAGACAGTTTGAAGAGAGGAAGAAAGAAAGGAAAATAGTTGGCACATGTCAGAAGTCTAGGCATGCAGAGTTAAACAATATAGATCAAGGTTTTAGTCGTATGCATAGCAAAATTAGTATGGAAATATGACAAAGGCAAGAAAAAGAAATATTGTTTAGATGTACAACCTTACTCAAGAAGAATTTAATTACGTTATGTATTCTTCCAGTGATAACATATGATCTGATTTTCCTGAGAAAACCATTGTGCTATACCCGGTCACAAGCCTTAGATATATATAGGGCTAGCGTTGTACCCTCCTCTGCTTTGTCCAGTTAATGGTATATACGTCAGAGACTACAGTTAGGATATCTGCTGTGGAACGGGCTTGCCTAAATCCATATTGATGGTCGGTCAGAAGTTTAGCAGCTGTAAGGCGATGGACTAGAGCTTGATTAAATATGGACTCAAATATTTTGGCGAAAAGCGGAAGGAGTCTAATGGGGCAATAATTTAATGGGTAAGTTCTTCCACTAGAATTCTTGAAAACTGGTACCACAGAAGCAGTTTTCTAGCAGTCAGGAAAGCAAGATTCGTGAATGCATTTGGAGCGAACTGGAGCAACCTCAGCGGAGCATTTTTTAATAGGACAACCAGGATGAAGGCGGGTTCACATGCTTTCGAGGTGTCTAGGCTATTTATGATACAATGCACCTGAGAAAGGATGGATTTCAGATCATCTAGTGTGGTGTCTGTTCGTAAAGGAACGTCAGGGAGGGAGTGGTTTGCTGGTTCTAATGTGGAGTTTGAGGCAAACTAACTGGCAGGCACGTTAGCCTTCTTTGTTGCCGTGCAAACAACCTTATGATTTTTTGATAGTTGGGAAATTGTTGACTGCCCATTATTTACTACACTGTTGTAGATTTTCCAAAAATCGCGGGTTCCTAATTTCTGTGCTTCAATGTGTTTTCTGGTGGCTTCAGTGTATTTAGTCTTAGCTGTCGCTATTTCTCTCTTACAATTACGTCTAGCTTCTATATACTTCTGTCTGTTTGAATTGGACTTATGTCAGTTAAATCTGCGGTACGCATGCTGCCTTTGAGCAATGGCAGTTGCACAAGTAGAAGTAACCATTGGGGAGAGTGGGGCTTGCTATAGAATTTCTGCGTGGGAACATGTGCTTCGATTGCAGTTTTGAACCATTCAGATGTCTCATTTGCGCACTGTTTAGCCGGAAGAGAAAATATATTTCACCACGGGGCATCTCTATTAAGATCCCTGATGGCTTCCCAGCCAGCCTTTCTGTAATACCTAGTTGTTTTGAGTAGTTTTGGATCGAGAATTCAGGGCGAATTTTACCATTATCACAGTGTGATCAGCATTCCCGAGTGGTCTGTGGGCATTCATTACACAATCATCAGCAACTCTGGTCAGAAACAGATCTAGAAGTGAGGCATGCTGATCTTGCTAGTCTGGGAAACGTGTCGGAAATGTAACCGCCTGTGATAGGGAATGAGATATAGAAAAGCTCTGTGTTGCGCTACCAGCTACGTCTGTGTAAGTAAAGAATCCAAGCCAATTACTGTGGTGACATTAAAGTCATCAAATACATGTAATTGACCGCTAGTCGGTGGAGTGCTGCATCTATGCTGCCAGACACTTTGTTTATTATGGTATAGTCCTAGGTCGAAGGAGAGCTGTAGAGAAAATACAAGTAGCTAATGTTATGTTGCATGTTTAGTCTGAAACACATAGAGGCTTGGTCGTCTGATTCTAGTTTTGTTTCTCTAGTCAAAGGGGATGTTTCAAATATTAACTCAAAGTTCGTGCATATGTCTGTCTGAGTCCTTACGGCAGAGTGGGAGATAACCAAGTATGTTAAAGTGGTTAGAAGGAATGGAGAAGTGTAGGTTAGTTTGACTTAGTGCTAAGATATCCGGGGTGTTTACTAAGAGAAATGATTCAACATCATCTAAATTAGTTCTAAGCCCGCGGATATTCGTAAATGCAAGCCTCAAGGGAGAAAGCAAGTTGGTCTTGTTGGAGTTTGAACTATCATTTTATTTATTTAAAAGTTTCAGTTAGAGTGAGAGGTGCTGAACAAGTAGTTGTGCAGAATACCAGACATGCAACACAAGTAGACCATCAGCTGACTCTTCATCTACAGGGCTGTGGCTTTGTCTTATATAAAGTATTACATCTAATAATATTTTGTAAGACCGAAAATCACGGGATTTTCATATCAGTAGATGTATTTCATTTCATTATTCTGAAGTATATATATATATATATATATATATATATATATATATATATATATATATATATATATATATATATATATAACTACTTCATTTACTCACATAAATTAATATACGAAAGTATAGATTTATGCGTAAACTTTAAGTATTTACTTCAAAAGTGCTCAATATGTAGGTAGAGCTAGTTAGTAATTTATAAAATATATATGGCGATTAAGCTACACTGAATATTCGGCGTTTCATCCACTATAGGATTCGTCAGGCTTATGCGCATAAGCCTGACGAATCCTATAGTGGATGAAACGCCGAATATTCAGTGTAGCTTAATCGCCATATATATTTTATAAATTACTATATTATATATATACAGTAGAACCCCGGGATACGGCACGAAAAATTAGCAACGTAATTAAGTATAGTTTATGATACAAGTAAGATAAGTATATAATCAAATAACACTACAAATAAAACAATAAGGCTGAGCAAACACCGAAATCAGGGGCCGGAAAACATCGTATTCTACATCTTAACCTGAAAAAATCGTATCCCAGGGCCACCGTATCCCCGGGTTCTACTGTATATAGATGTTAAAGATATACAAATATATCGATATTTTAAGACGTCCTATCAGCCTCAGGAGACAATAGATTGTTTTGAGTCGTTCTGCACTTCTTTTTGAAAATAAACAAAGCAAAAGGAGAGAGAATGGGGAAGATAGAGAGATGTGAACCATTCTTATAGCATTGTTTAGATCTGTCAAATAAATTTAGCTATTTATCTTTTTGCCAATTTCCCCAAAGTCTCATTAGACAAACGCTGTCTTTTTTCGGCTTTGCTTTGTCAGATCTATATTTTGACAACCAATTACGTTTTTATGTTCGTTCTTAACCATTCAATAATGTCATAAATATTTAGCTTTAAACGTATATATATATATATATATATATATATATATATATATATATATATATATATTGTTTCTAAAACATAATTATCTACTGACACGTGTTTCATCGTCCACGACTCATCAGAGTGGCTGAATCTAGCGAGATTCGAAATCGGAACCTGACTGTTACCGCTCGTCCACGCCACACGACTGTTTGGATATATTGCGATTTACTTAGATGTTATTTGTTTTTGCGATACGTGTTGAATGAATTCAATTATTTGCGAGTTGGGAATAATTTTCCCTTTAACGAATTTGGTACCTCCATATGGGGAGCGGCATATATATCGTTTTTAAAAAATAATTATCCACTGACACGTGTTTTGTCGTCTAAGACTCATCAGAGTTGCTGTATCTAGCGAGATTCGAAATCGGGACTCCACTCTAAACTCTTACCTCTCGTCCATCCCGTGATTTATCCCGAAAAGCTCAATTTTAGTTTCATCTAACGAAATAACTTTGTCTTAGAAGTCATTCGATTCACATTAAAACATTATAAACAAATTTCAAACGATCTATCAGGTGTTTAGAACTCAACAATGGAATCTTTCTTGGTGATCTAGAATACAGATTCAATGATCTTGTGTCCTTGCTTACTTCAATACATGCTTTCTGCAAATCTTTCTGAATTTCTGAACGAGTCAGAAATGGTTCTTTCTTAACGGTAAATGCAATGCAACGACCAGTAACACCATTTATTTTCTTGAGTGATTTTTAATATTACCACCCGTTGTTTTCCAATTTCCCACGACAGACCTAACAATAATCACCACCAAGTTTAGTTCTGAAGCTATTGTCCTGTATCCCTTTCAATCTTTATACCTTGCTATGATTTCCTGGCGCATATCATTAGTCAATTCCTTTGTTTTATCCATTTAAAAACAGTAATGAAAGAGGCAACCTGCGCAGAGTCCGAGAGCTGTTATCAACTGACCTATGAGGAGCCCAAACCCTGAGATGCCTTCTGATTGGGAGCAATATTGTAGAAAGATTAAATGACTGCTAAAAAATGAAATTTCTGATTGGTTGAAAGTATTTTAGAAAGCATTGTAGCAAGATGAAATGATTACTTAAGAATGAAAATTGACAGTATGCTAAATACTGTTGCATATGAGTAATTTAATTTTTGTTAATAAATATTTGTCAACTAAATATATCTTTATTTCCGTTTTATTTCTAAATAGATAATATCTGTTTATGAATGGAGTGAAAATTTCATTCAAATTAACTTGATATTTCTTGAGAAATACGAAAAAAAACCCCAATGTACCAAATACTTTTGCTACTCACTATATATATATATATATATATATATATATATATATATATATATTCAAACTCAAGCACCCCACACCCCACACACCCCCATATATATATATATATACATATATATATATATGTGTATATATATAAACTCTTATATAAAATAACTCTGCGTGTGCGTGTGTGTAGACTCGAAAACGGCTCTTATGAAACTTTACACGAAAGTACTTTTGGTGCCTGGCAGTGTTCTTAGTAAGTGTTTGTATCAGAATGTGTTCGATAATTATCGATAATCAGTTATCGAGGATCGGAATAATCTGGTGAAAGAAGGAACAGACGATTTTGATCAAAGTTAACACCTTACACAGCGTCACATCACAAGTGCATTTGAGAAGTTTTATTACCACACAAGCCGAAAGGCCGACATATAGAATCAACAGTATATTATTTTTTATGACTCAGTGCGTTCGAAATTAATGCTTCCCTTAAAAACAATTGCGCCATGATACTTGACTTTTTAATTTTAAACTCAAATTCAAGTCATACATATATATATATATATATATATATATATATATATATATATATATATATATATATATAAAACTGTGTGTGTGTGAGAGGACACTTCTCAACCTATATACTTAATAGATTTTTAATCTGAAGACCTGAATTTTTGTATATAAGTTATTCAGACATGTGGAAAACTAATTATTTGATTTTAATCTGGAGTAAAGTGCTGCTAAGCGGTCAAAACTGAAAAACGCTACGTGACAGAATCGTCGGAATGTTATCTGTCAACTGTTTAACAAATAAGCATGCATATGACAGATTCTTTTTGTTAAGAATAAGTAGGTTTGTAAACACTGTTAAAAATCGTGTGAAGTTGGCCTGATGGTTATTTGACATGTTTCACTGTTATTAGGTTTTGGTATCGATCACAGCTCGAGCATTTTTTTTTTACTTACAAGAAGTAAACTGTTTAGAAAAACATAATACTTGCATGCACATGTGTCAGTTTCTGTATGAATTAAAATATAATATTAATGCGTATTTTATGACCGGGCAACGCCGGAAGACGTGATAGTAAAAATAACTGTGATAAAATAAACAATAGATTCTCCACAGTGCAATATAGACAACAATGTATTGAGAATTAATTCATTGCGAGGAAACATGCCCAGCTTCCTTCCAATGCACCGCGAGATATCCCTTACTCGATTTGATTGAAAAGTGGGCGATTTCACCGATTTCGATGGCAATAAAAATATAGGTCTGTGAAATCATCAGTCGATCCCGAGCAACGTCGGGTCTCCTGACTTGTATATATATATATATATATATATATATATATATATATATATATATATATAATGAATTGTATTTCATAAATGTTATTGATTTCAATATATACCGTTTTTATTCAATGTGTTAAAACTGTAATGGAAAATACAGGATATCATTAAAAAAGAATAAAGCTCAATGCATCAGGTTTATAGCAGCCGAGCATATATAGTATAAAATTTTGCTGAAACTCAACAAAAGTTAATTTTCTATAAGAGTGACCTCCCACTGAAACAATTGTAATTAACTGAATAATATCAGTTCGAAACAGAACACTATAGAATATTAGAAAAAGTACGTATAAATATAAGAATAACAATTACTAAGAAAAAAATAAAATAATAAAACACAGCAAAGAATAAGTAACGATGGAAATATTGAAAGAAATTTGAATAAAAAACGAAATTCTTAAAAATACAAAAATAAGGTTTTAAGTGAGAATTTTCGTTTGCACGATATTCAAGATAGCCGACATGTAACAACGTGCTCATGGAATTTTTTCCTAAAAATGTGTACCAGGTTTTTATGATGTACAAATACCATTTCCAAATCACATCGGAAAAATCGCATCTGATGAGCTGATAGTCTAAAATATCTCAGTGAAAACATAAGATCACGGGTTTGTCCACCTGTTAACGAAATAGCTGTAATGGAATAATTCAGGATGGAAGAAAAGAAGGTCATGAAAAAATTGTAAGATCTAGTTCTAGCAATCTTTTATTATATATATATATATATATATATATATATATATATCTTCTATAATATAAAGCTGAACGTCTGTGTGTATATGGTCACGAATAGGCTCCTATATGGTTGACTATTATAGAAAACTGATCACATATAATGATAGAAGATGTATCGAGACACAAGAATGGGTATGCTTGATTTGGCATAATGATGATTCATTAAAATTGTGGGGTCTGCGCACGCGCCTGGTCCACAAAGTATGGAAAAATAATTAAAAAATGAAAAAAAAAACGTTTACAAGTGTTTTGATATAGATGTACATAATGATGCTTTGATAAGTATGTTTTAGCTTAGATAGGAATGGTATAATAAGATTTTGGTGCCTACGTTCGCGTCTGGCCTCCATAGAATGGAAATAGGCACAAACTTTAATAAATACTTTTCATATCTATCTGCATAAGTACACTTTGATAATTATGTTTCAGTTTGAAGAAATATGGTATAATAAAATTATGGGGTGTTCTTTCGCGCCTAACCTCAATAGATTGGAAATATGTCACAAAGTTTAACAAGGATTTTAATATAGATCCACAGAATATTGTGATAAGTGTATCAGTGTGAACAGGTATGGTATAATAAATTATGGAGGTTATCTATTTTTTTTTACTTTCACCATATTTTGCTTTGGTTTTGATACCCCCAAATTCTAAATTATCTCTTTACAACCTTTCCTTTTCATAACCTATCATACTTTCATAATTCAGAGTTCATTTTCTGTAGGCTGTTTTTGAACCCAGTCAACGACGGGTACTTTTGCTAGTATATATATATATATATATATATATATATATATATATATATATATAGTAGTAAGTAGTAAGTTATAAAATATATATGGCAATTAAGCTACACAGAATATTCTATGTAGCTTAATCGCCATATAAATTTTATAACTTACTACCTAGCTCTACCTATGTATTGAGCACTGTTGGAGTAAATACTTAAAGGTTACGCATAAATCTATACCTTCGTATATTAATTTATGTGGTTAAATGAAGTAGTCTTATATATATATATATATATATATATATATATATATATATATATATATATATATATATATATGGTGAGAACTATGAAGTATTCTTTTTGCACCATTATTTTAAATTTACTTTTCAATTTGGGTGCTAATAAGAAAATTTATAATTACCCATATTCATATTGCTATTAACATTGCATCCGCTGTAATGATCATTTTATTGAAAATCTATGGATTAAGGAAAAAAATAATAATTATTTGTAATATTTTGTCAAACAATAAATTTTGTTGTAATTCTACATCATTTATTCAGAATTTCCATTTATATTATTTCTTTATCTCGCATGTTAAGCTTTCATTATCTGCTTGGGATTATAAATATTGATATTAATATACATGTATTTGGACTTCATGTCTACAGTATTAGAATATGCAATTTTGTGGCAGTTCAGTATTTCATTTAATTTACACACACACACACACACACACACACACACACACACACACACACACACACACACACACACACATATATATGTATATCGATTTAACTATTACAGCCTATGTCTATGTATTTACGTGTCTATACATTATCTTCTTACAGACCTCCTCACCCAACTCTCAGCACAGCCAATCTATTAGTTAAAGTCTTTCAGCGATTTAGTCGGATTTTTTCCGCGTGACATTTCCAACTTCCCAATCAACCATCGTTCCACACTTTTACTGCACATCCTTGTTAGAGTGTCCATCTAGAGAAACTGACAGAATAACCTTTCCCTCCCTCCTCGTCCATTACATCGATCTGCCCAATCTCTACACCCTCTACCAAGAATAAAATTTTCACACTTAATCCCCCAACCCCCTCCCTCCATTCACTTCCGGTTGGCGTCTGCTTCTTCTCCCGCCAAACAGCGTGTTCCATTTTCCGTAAAGTGCCACCTCTGTTCTAAACAAAATTGAAAAAAAGAAAAGAAAAATAAGACCTTAAAATGGAGGACAATTACACCAAGAATGTCTAAACAAACAGACTGTCATACTCATATAAATATACATATATGCATGTATAATGATATATTTACATAAAAGATAATTTATTGATTTCCATTGATGCACACACACACACACACACACACACACACACACACACACACACACACACACACACACACACACACACACACATATATAACAATATAACATTAGTCATTTATAATAGTGTTTTTAACGTAAAGGCGCGTGCACACACGCATATATGCATATATATATATATATATATATATATATATATATATATATATATATATATATAGCAAGTTATAAAATATATATGACGATTAAGCTACACAGAATGTTCCGCATTTCATCCACGCTAGGATTCCTCAGGCTTGGATGAAACACGGAACATTCTGTGTAACTTAATCGCCATATATATTTTATAACTTACTACCTAGCTCTACATACGTATTGAGCACTGTTGAAGTAAATACTTAATATTTACGCATAAATTTATACTTTCGTATATTAATTTATGTGACTAAATGAAGTAGTTATATATATATATATATATATATATATATATATGTAGAGAGAGAGAGAGAGAGAAAGAGAAAGAGAGAGAGAGAGTAATAGTTTAATACAGAGGATAAAAGATCAATAATTGTGAAATTATAAATCAGCTTCAAAAGTAGAAACAAAACAAAATCCGAGCAAGTGTACGATCGTTTCGGAAACGATATTTATTTATTTAATACTGACAAATAAAATATTTTTGGATACTGTCACATCATCAGTACAAAATGGGGGGAGGGGTGAAGAAATGGGAAGACACCAAAATTAAACTAGTGTATTGGAGTGAGTATGGCGGGTGAACATTGCTTCTTTGTCAATTTGCACTGATGTTGGTGTCAACATAATCCATGAATGCGTTGCAATTATCCTAATCAGTAGAGTCATCAGGTTCTTTACTGAGAACTTCAGTTTTCTGCGATGTGTTGACGAAGAGATTTTATTAATGTTGCCAAATTTTTGTGTGTTTAAAAGCAAGAAGTGCTTTTGAAGGCTTACAATACAGTAATGTACAGTCCTTATTATCAGATAAATAAATAAATAATAAATTTTTTATTATTCATTTATTTATCTGCACATAACGACTGTACATTTCTGCATTGTTAGCCTTCAAAAACACTTTTTATCGTTATCAAGCGTTTTAATTTATTCTTTCTTCTTCTTCAATTAAAAGTTATTGTCGAAGTATCACTTTAGAATGTACTTTAGAAGAATATGGAGTCAGGCGACCAGAAAACCGGAGATTAAACAAAAATAGAGTTAATAAAATATGCAGTTCGGTTGACCATAAAATCTTGCTCTAATTGATGACGATTATTAGCTACTGATGATTATTAGTTAACTAGCGTTGTCCAGTGGAAGCATCCCCCCCCCGCGTAAAAAAATTAAAGTACAGCAGTTGCTGTTGTTGTCCAACTTCCAGCCTCCTTATGTTAAGAACGGCTTTCGGAATGGACACCGTCAATCTCCCTATGTTAAAAACGGTTTTCGGAATAACCCCCCCCCCCATTTTATGAGTCGGGGTGAAATTGTCCAAAACTATTGGCGAAAATGTAACTTTGATAATCGCTGTTAGGATTCCTACGCGCAAATACTCTGAACCAACACAAAAATTAGGTCATTGCCGTGCCGTCGACTCATGCGTACTAATCTGGCGTGCAGTGATTAAAAGTGCACAATACAGGGCACGATATCTCGGAAACTATTTGTATCCACCAAATAAAAATGAGGTTTTCTTAATTAGTATAATGGGAAACCTATCAGTCTTCATATTAAAGAAAAGTGTGTATTTGCCGCTAAGGTAAAAATTTATATGAAAAAAAAAGAAAGAAAAGAACAGCTAGTGTAAATGCAAACATATATCTAATAAGCGGTCTCTTATGCAAAGTAAATAAGTTTTTAACCAACATGCATTAACATATTGTGTTCAGGTCATATTTATTTTTTGATGGAGGTGGGGGAATAACTGCACAGAGAGGGGGTTATATGCCGTAAGGTACTTGTATCCATGAAGTATAATTAAGATTTTCTGAATATTTGTAGAGGGAAAATTTAAGTTGGAGTTAAGGAAAAAAATTTATCTTTTCCTCAAAGAAAAAAGTACAACTAGTGTAAAAGCAAACATACAAAGGAAGGGTATCCTTTCTACAATAAGTAAGTATATAGCGTACATGCAGCAAATATGGGCTTCAGGGTAGTATATTTTGGGGGAGAGGCAGATGTGAAACTGTTTGGTGTTATTAAAAAAAACTTACAATATTTAAAAATGTAACGCAAAGTAGAAGGGAAACGTCGCCGCCAAGATATCGTTAAAGGTAAACACACAAAGAAGATCTTATTTTTATTTCGGACTATTAGTCTCATCTTTATTAGTTGTTGTTTTATTTTTATCTTTTTTATTGGTTCACAATGTTTCGGCCAACTTCCTCTGGCCTTCGTCAGGTGGTAACCGCGACGGATAGGAACTTCGAATCTCCTAACTGCATTCTCAGCCATCACTGCCATCCGTAGTTGTTGTCATCTCACCACATTTTTGACCAATTACCTCTGGCACGCTTTGGATGGGATTGAAACCGCTATCTTCAGACAATGCTCATCTGGAACCGTAGAGATTCAACGTCTCTATCAACTGCGCCACGGGCCCCGAAGGGCTTTTTTTTTTTTTTTTCTGTCGGGTCCGTACCGATTTGTATATATATATATATATATTATTCCTTAATTGGAATTTTTTATTTTGAGATGAGCATTTTATGTTAATCTTATTTTTATTTCGGACTAAAAAAATTCCAATTAAGGAATAATATATATATATACACAAAGAAGAGTTCGCGTTTCTATAATGAGTATATAGCGTGCAGCAGGAAATATACGTGATTTTGTTTTTATTTGGAGAGTGTGTGTGTAGAACTGTGTGTTGTTATAAAAAAATAAAAATATTTCAAAATGAAAATAGAACGGCCCGTAATAAGTCATATTAAAGGAGAACATCGAAGTTCGGGATGCGTAAAAATTAAACACTGTTAAACGTAAATGTAATGTATTTTGTTTTCAGGGCATTTTTGTGGGGTGTGGTTGTTTCGAATAGTTAATGTGTGCAATTGTAAGTTCTAAAATTTCTGATAGTGGGTGTTTAATATAGTTGTATTTGGATTAGTTTATTTTTAAACGGCTGCCTCGTGTACAGAGAATAGCCATAATATTAAATGTCGAGCGTGTTCGTTTATGTAATAAGATTGTATTCCGGAAATATCGGTTTGTTCAGGTCTCAGTCAATGGAAAATGAGGGAATTTTTGAAGGCTAAAATTGTTATTTTTTAATGGGAAATGGGAAGATAGTATGTGTATAAGTTTTAGATCGAATTACAAAGGGTGGAAGGTGAGTAGAGTAATAATGTGTGTACTTATTCCAGATAATGACTGGGTGCGGTAGGAGGACTTTAGAATAAGGGGAAAAATACGAACTCCTCTGACGATGTTGGCGATCATGGTGATGTTTCTCCTAGGATGTAATGTACGATTTGATTATAACGAATAAATGTGTCTAAAATGGCGTTTTAAAGTTACGTATTATGATGGATAATAGTTTATACGTAATAAATTTGTATGTGGCATCTGCCATTGCAAACCTACGATAATTTAGTTCAGAGGGGAATTTCTGCAATCATTTTATTATATATTAGATTAGCTTATATATTAATTTTTAGTTCTGGACAAGGGTTCAAAAGAGAGTCGCCAACCTGATATGTCTTATATGTCTCGTCCAAGCTTCAACCACTGTCCGATCGACGAAATGTTGCATCCCTCTACCTACATTTTTTTATTTTCTCTCCCGTACGAGGACACTTAAACATATTACCACTGGATTTTTAGTCAACCCTATTTATAGTCAGACGTTTAGTTTTTATATACAAAGCCTCTAAAATTTGGAGCCGTTTTACGTTGGATTAACGCAGGTGTACAATAATTTACATAAGATTTTTATTTTTGCAACAATAATTTTCCTAAATTCTGAGTCTAAAATTTTTTTCTAAATATTTAATTACAGGTTTTATGTTTAAAATATGTTCAAATTATTGTACACCTGCTTGTGTAATGTCCGCATATATTTTGCAAAACGTAAAACATACCCTTGGGAGGGGAGCGTATATTACAAGATTAAATCTTTCTAAATATGTTTCACAAATGTTTTCCTTGTGATTAATTTTTTTTAAACAAACCTCATTTGCATTTTTTCGTCGTTAATACTATTTGAAATTTTCAGAAACGACTAAAAAGAATCGACAATTGGTATGTAAACTAAGAAAAACAGTTTAGGGGCAGAATAGTTAACAAAGTCCGCAAGAATAAGTTTCTACATAATAATGTTCCCTCCCCCTAGCCTTTAGCCCTTAAGGGGCATAGACCATCTACAACTTCTGTAGATACAACTTTTGTAGATACTTTTGTAGCAACTGAGTTCTTTTTACGGGTTGAGAGTGCTGGCCCCAAGTCCAACCTTCCCAGAAGGTACATACAGCATCTAGCCTTCCCAAATGGTCACCCATCTGGTACTGGCCAGGCTCAACGTTGCTTAACTTCGGTGATCTGGCGAAAATCGGTGTGTCAACGTGATTGTGTCGTACTTACATAATAATGTTACTCTTAAAAAAAAGAAAACATTCGGAATATTGGAACGAATCTCTGCTATTTTTTACTTTCCCTCCATTAAGAAATGTTCATATTTTTCTCGCAATTAGAAACATTTGGCCGGTTATTAGGTTGATTTGCGTTACTGTAAAAACAAACCAAGATAAATATAAAAAATACTATTAATAATAATGATAATGGTGAATAAATTAACACCTTTAGCTAAATCACTTCGCCAAAAATGCTAATCTACTTTAACGTAAAATGATAATAATTTTCGTCATTCTAAATGTTTAACCTTATGTAATCAGTTCTAAATTGAAAATTAAACAAAATGTTTGTAAACAATAACACTTTCGCTCGATAGTTTACATTTATTTGCATGCATTCCGACGAGCGTTTGTTTAATTTTCGATTTTGTGCCATTATCAATCATTTGAACAGGGTTTATGTGGCAGCCGTTTTTTTAATTCTAACTCAACAGAGTGAAAACTAAATTTATTTTGAACTAAAACCACGCTTTAAAATAAAGTTATCTTGGATGTAAAAGTGTCCTTCCTTTGGTAACATTTATTTGCCACATATTTGTTGTGTTAGTTACAGTAACAAATGCTCGAATCCCATTCTTTTATTTTTTTTGGGGGGGGGTGGTGGCGCTGTATAAGTTTAAATGAATATATGATTATTAGTTTGTAATCCGGCAGGCAGGGATTTATTACCTGTATTCCTTAAACCGAAATCAATTTTTGATACACAGTTATGTTCTATTATTTCGATGATAATAACATCATCCCAGGCATTACCTCAACGTTTTCTTAGGGAGGAGAGGGCTTGTGTAGTATCTATTCTTTTGTCATAGGACATTTTTTTCTTTTTTTCATTTATCATCTCGTTGAAGACGTTTTCAAAAATTATATATATATATATATGCATATATATGCATATATATATATATATATATATATATATATATATATATATATATTGAGTAAAACGATTCATAATTGTGAATTAAAAATCAGTTTCAAAAGGAAAAACAAACAAAATAAACTATATTGTACGATCGTTTCAGAAAACAAAGTCTCCCCATCAGCAAAAATAGGAGGGAGCATTTAAAGACACCAAAATAAAACAAACATTTTAGTTGTGAGTAAGGCATATATTCCTAGAAATCTTTAAAAATAAAATAAAATAAAAACTAAGTTATTAATTTTATGTTGATAAATAAACTAAAATAAAGTAAAATAGAAAATTAGGAATAAGGTTAAAAAAAAGAATTGTTTGTATATAAAAAAATATATGCATACCTTTTTTATCTCCATTATAAAATCTGTTTTCGGTTTCAGTCAGTCTATCATTTGGCATGCTCTTATATTTTGTCTTCTAATTTGAATAATTACTTATCGTTTATATTACTTTAAAACACTGTTCTAATGTATGGTTGATCAGTTTTTATCGCTGGAATTATGAATCGTTTTACTCAATATTAATATAGCTCTAGGATATCTGTACCTATTGAGCTTATTATATATTTACAGTACAATGGGCACTGTTTTATTTTAATAGAATTAATACATTTACTAATTAATTAAATAAACTCTGCTCTATAGAATCCAGGTTTAATTCCCTCTAAAAAAATAAAATTATATATATATATATATATATATATATATATATATTCTCTTATCTGGATGTGTGTGTGTGTGTGTGTGTGTGTGTGTGTGTGAGTATGGGTTCGTTTCCTATTAAATCGGAAATGCGTCTGATAGGTATCGAAAATCGATAACTGAAAAAATTCGATTTAAAAAGGAAACCTGATTTTAGCCAAGGTTAACACTTTTATACAACCTAATATCACAAGTGCAGTTGAGAAGTTTTATCACCACACAAGCAGAAAGGTCTAGCCTGTCCAATCAACTGTAGATTATTTTATAAGACAAAAGAGCGTCCGAAATAAATACTTCTTTTGTACGTTTAACTGCACGTGATTATATAAAGATACTTTCATAAAATCAACAGGAATTGAACCAGGATACTTGACTTTTTCGATTTATACTTTAGCTATGTATGGGGAGAAAGAGAAATAGAGAGGAAGGGGAGAAAGAGAGATAAACATCTATAGTAAACGTAGACATAAAAAGGCAGACATTTTAATACGTCAGTATATAGTAGGCCAAATATTTGTTGCGTTTGAATTCCTGGAACCTATATAAACAATTGGTTAATTTTATTTATATCAATCTACGTAAAAGTGTATCCTACTTCTGTATTGGACATTCTTGTGTGAACCTCGTTAAAAATTCATTGATTGCTTCACCTCTAGAAAATATTAACATAGAATTATATATATATACTAGCATGGGTACTCGGCGTTGCCTGGGTTGACATGAAGTTTCGTTTGAAACACGCCTGCTATACTAATCATTTTCGTCATGGGTAAGGTGGATATCCCCACAACAATTTCAAAAATAAAAGAACGGATAAAAACATGTAAATGTAATCGCCTCCCTAAAAGAAGTATCTGATACCTTCTCCACCAGATATTTTGGCAGAAGGGATCACTGTCCTAAGAAAACTCACGATTTTGTGAACCTAAAAAATATAACGTTTATAAACATTAATGCATCCATTTATTTTTTATTTTGGTAAATGTGTAGTTTAACGGCGTGAATTATTTGCCAGATAAAAAAATATAAACACTATTTATTTTTATATAAAACACACTGTAAGACCCAAAGGCTGAAATAAAACCGGAAAAAATTCATTTTTATTTTTTTATCATTTATATTTATTATTCGAGGCCGCTATATTGTTTTTAAAATTTGGCCTTTCTAAGGTTTGGCAGATTAGCCTTTCTAAGCTCTTTTTTTGCAATGAAAGAGTGTAAAAAGGCCAAATTTGACCTTAAAAAGCCAATCTGCTAAACCTAAAAAGGCCAAATTTTAAACGTGTAAGGCGTGCACATTTAGTCTAACAAGAAAAATCATTTTTATGTTTTTGTTTTTTTTTATAAAAAAAGACATAAAAATGATTTTTTTGTTTTATTTAAACCTTTGGGTTTAATAATGTTTTATATAAAATAAATAGTTTTTATAATTTTTTTGTCTGTCAAATAATTTACGCCGCTAAACTACACATTTAACTTTATTTTTTGTAAGGGCACTTTTTTTACTGGCTTTTTTTTTGTAAATAAAGGAAATTTTAGATTTTATTTTTTTAGGGAGTGGGGGCTTTTCGATTTGCTTTTTATTTCTCTTTTTATGTTTCTAATGTAATCCCCCCCAATCGAATTTGTCATATTTTGGGTTTCGATTTGTTTATTAAATTTTTAGGTGAAAGTAGAGAATGGTCTCATAAAGATAAATTAAATTTATCGTTATTTTATGTTTCCAATGTTATCCCCCTCCCCAATTTTTTTCTCCCCCTCAATTGCCAAACTTAAAAAAATGCTAGAGGTGACATATCTTGTTGAACATTTGGTTGCCAAAATGTGGGTGCTCATTTTACGTTAAATTTGTATAGAAAAGTGATCCTCATACTAACATATTTTTTTTTTAAATTTCTAATTTTTTCCCTTATTTGCACTTCTGCAAGCTAATAATATTTATAAAGGTTGTTTAAATGTATTAGGCTGAAAAAAATGTAGATCTCAATTTTTTAGGGATTTAACGACGAAACGCCGCCGGGTCACGTCATATAACGTTACCTTTTCAATTAGAAAATTAAGTTTTGAAATTAACGCAAAAAAAGAAAAACAAAGTGTAAATTGAGGAATTTAAAGGAAGGGCAGTAGATCTTCCTTTTCTTAGGTATTAGACGACGCTGAATTACGTGGTAAAAATTTACCGATTTCTGTATTGCTGTAAGGAATAAAATAAAACAAACAAATGAAATCTTTTCAGTTTTTTTCGTGTTTTTTTTTTAATATTAAAAAACAAAACAAAACAATAAAAGCTAAAAATCTTTTCTATCTACACGGAATTATTTTTCCAGCTAGAAACTTAATGAAATTACCAGACAGAAACGAGTACAAAAGAGAATATTAAAAATAAAAATATAATTGCAATATACCGGTCTGCAAGCCTAAACTGCTTAGGGAGTAGATAGGCACTGTATATCTCCTGACTTCCATACTCCTTCTTTGCCTATTAGCCAGTCGTAGAGGTCGAATCACAGGAACTCGCCAGAAACACTCAGTGGTCGATCTTGTTTCCTGACTAGGGCAATGAACGCCGATTTCCCCACTCCCGACACATCCCATCACTTTAAATTGGGAACTTGGGAGTGCTTGAATGCCTTAATACTAGTCCAAGTAGATTGGGTTGACCATCGTCTGATGGGTTGAGGGTACTGGATTGACAGTTCTTGGCTGCTGTTCCCGACTGGTTGTACACAATCCCTAACTCTTTGGTAGCGCTTAGAGCGGCTGCTCCATCAACAGTTGTATTATATCGGGATGTTTGTAGTGCCATGTCGCGCATGGAAAGAGGCCCTGCACACATCCCCAGTGGGATTTCCTGAGACCACAATCCTAGTAGATGGAAGGTCAATTGATGGTCTACTTGTGATGCATGTCTGGTATTATGTGTAACCACTTGTTCAGCACCCATTACATAAACTGAAACTTTAAAAAAATGATAGTACAATAAAAAAATTACGCTTAAACCAGGCCAAAACTCAAGCACAACCAACTTGCCTCCTCCCTTGAAACTTGCATTTACGAACATCCGTACGCTTAGAACTAATTTAAATGATGTTGAAGCATTTCTCCTAACAAACACCCCGGATATCTTAGCACTAAGTGAGACTAACCTACACTCCTTCATCCCCTCTAAGTACTTTAACTTGCCCGGATATTTCTCACTCTGCCATAAGGACTCTGACAGACATATGCTCGAGCTTAGAGTAGATATTCAAAACACCTTCCTCTTGACTAGAGAAACAAAACTAGAATCGGACGATTAAGCCTTTATGTGATTTAGACTTAACACACAACATAACATTAGTCACTTTTATTTTCTCTACCGTTCTCCCTCGACCCAGGACTGTACCCTAATAAACAAAATCTCTGACAGCATAGATACACCATTTTCCCTCGACACTAGCGCACAAGTGCATGTATTTGGTGACTTCAATGTCCACCACAAAAACTAACTTGGATTTTCTACTTACACAGACGATGCTGGTAGCACAACATACCTTCTCTATATCTCATTCCCTATCATAGATGGTTACATTTCCAACCCGTTTCCCAGACACGCAAGAACAAGACGCATCACTTCTAGATCTGTTTCTGACCACAGTTCTCGATGATAGGGTAACTAATATCCACAGTTCACTTGGGAACGCCGATTATACAGTGATAATGGTTGACATCGCCCTAAACTTTAGAGCAAAAACTGAAGAGCCATTGCTCAAAACAACGAGATATTATAAAAAGGCTGACTGGGAAGCCATCAGGGATCTCATCAGAGACGACCCATCGCGAAATATCTTTTCACTTCCTGCTGAACAGTGCGCAAATGAGACCATTGAATGGTTCAAAACAGCAATTGAAGCACATGTTCTCCCGCGGAAATTTTATAGCAAGCCCCACTCTTCCCAATGTATTACTTCTACTTGTGCAACTGCCATCGCACAAAGGCAGCATGTGTACAGCAGATTTAACCGACATAAGTCCAGTTCAAACAGGCAGAAGTATATAGAAGCTAGAAGTAACATTAAGAAAGAAATAGCGACAGCTAAGAGACAATTTACTGAAACCACTAAAAAACGCGTCGAAGCACAGAAATTAGGAACCCGTGACTTCTGGAAAATCTACAACAATGTAGTAAATAATGGGCAATCAACAATTCCCTCACTATCCAACAATCATGAGGTTGTTTGCTCAGTTACCGAAAAGGCTAACATGCTTGCCAGTCGGTTTGTCTCCAATTCCACACTAGACCCTGCTAACCACCCCTACCCAGACTTTCCTTTACGGACAGACGCCACACTAGACGATCTTAAAATCAACCCTTCTCAGGTGCATGGTATCATAAAAAATCTTGACACTTCAAAAGCACGTGGACTTGATCTCATCCCGGCTGTTCTATTAAAAAAGTGCTCCGCCGAAGTAGCTCCAGTTCTAACTGCATCCTAACTGCAATCCCTGAACGTATATACTATTCTACTGGACAAAGCAGGGGAGGGCAGAGAGGTAGCTCTAGATATATCTAAGGCTTTTGACAGGGTATGGCATGAAGGTCTTCTTATGAAAATCAGATCATACGGTATCACTGGAAGAATACTAAACATAATTAAATCCTTCTACGAAAAGAGAAAAATCCAGGTTGTTCTCGACGGTCGTACATCTAAACAATATGATATAAATGCAGGAGTTCCTCAAGAGTCTATCCTTGGACCTCTATTATTCCTAATATTCATATATGACCTCCCAGACAAAATTATCTGTGAGATAGGTATATATGCTGATGACACTACGCTCTATAACATACACGAGAGGAAAACAAATGAACACATTTAAAGAAATGGCAGAAACACTAGAGGATGACCTCCAATCTGTAGTGGAATGGGGAAAAACTTGTTTCCTTCAATAATTATAAGAAACATTCTCTTATAGGTCCTGAACTGTCATCTAAGCTTCAGCCTCTGTCCCATCGATGAAATGCAGCGCCCTCTGCCTGTTCTACAAGTACTTAACGGTGAATGCTCCGACAAACTGAAAACACTTGTACCCCGTCGACGTAAATACCCCGACAAATTCGACAAGCAGCTAAATCCCACCCCTTCACAGTAGAGATCCTTAGATGTAAGAGAGCCTTATACTCTAGTAGTTTCTTCCCCAGAACCGCTAGACTTTGGAATTCCCTTCCAGGTTCCTGCTTCCCCAACTGTACTGACATGCAGAAGTTCAAGTGTAATCTTGCTGCCCCCCTACATAGTACCCCTGTAGCTTATGTGCCTGATAGTAGTACCCTAAATCAAAGTGGCAATGTGCTTTGTTTGGGGTGAAATTGTAATAAAAAAATATCCATCTGACACTTATCGTTGGTATCTAACTAAGTAATTTTTAAGTGGATATACGCCTTGTCTGGCGGGATTTCCATAAAAAGAAAATGTAGCAATTTTTTTTTAAACATCACTGCCAGCCGTTCTTCTTTATTAGTTTTTAAAAGTCTTACTTTTTGGCTAACCTGTTTGGCGTCCAGGAGATTAAACGCTTGTGATAGGGCTTCTTTTTGTCCCCCTCTCCCCTTTTTACTGTAAATTTTTAACTCCATGTACCAAGTGGTTTCATGTCTGATTTCCATTAAAAATAGATATGCAGCTATTTGTTGTACAATGACTTTTCCGAACAGCTACACATGGCGAGTGCGATAAGTGGTTGGGGATGAGTAAGATACAAGGTCGATAATTAATGTGGGGAAAAAATCACTCTAGATTGGGAAAAAGGCTGAAACATATTTCAGTTTAGAAGGAGTTGTTAACCGGACCAAATAGAGAACAGACAGAAGGGTAGTATCTGTTCCGATACAAAACGTTGCTCCCAACTAAAAGGTCATGCAATCTTATTTACACTAAAGTTGTATGAGGCTTTTACGCCTATAAAAACAGCAAAAGTTGTAGCGCGTTAACGTAGAATGAGTGCTTTATTCTAAACGTCTAGAGTAAATGTGATTACTAATCCCTGTTAATCAATATTAATTCCTTTCTGTGGATCGGACGGATACCATAATACTTAGTTCGCTGCACCGTATCATACAAATTTTTGGCCAGATTTTGAGAAAACTTCCAGAGTAAATGTGGTATTGTGATGACATATCTCTATTAATACGTATTAATTCCTAAATGTACATAAAACAGATACCATAGTAATTACTTATGGACACTGTATTATAACAAAAGTCCATGCAAAATTTTAGTCACATCGGCTCAGTAGTTACTAAGCAAACTTCTAGAGTAAATAGTGTATTAATAATGTATTCGTATTAATCCCTATTAATGTCTGGCTGTGCAGCGAACAGATACCACAATACTTAGTTCGCTGCACTGTATAATAACATGTTCATTAAAAATTTCAGCCAGATTGGCTGTGTAGTTTCCGAGAAAAAGTGGAACGAACAGACAAACAAACAAACAGTCTAAGAGAAATAGAAAACTTGTTTAATATGATTTAAATGTCAAAATTGTGGGCGATAAACCTGAAATTGGTTCTGGAAGGCCACAAAAGCAGTTGTCTAAAACTGATGGGGCAATTTATTGACGTTTTCTTGTTAAGCGCTAGAAAATTCTGACCACTCAAGCGGATTAAAGGCGGGCAAAAAAAAAAAAAAAAAAACGGGAAATATTTTAGCGCTGTATTTCCCGCTTTCTGTGCTAACAGACCGGTTGTAACATTTGGTTGAATTGAGTTGCGTCAGTTGGCAAAGGTTGAAACAAGAATAAAGCATGGAAGAAAAGGAAATCAAACGAAAAGCTGTATAGCCGAAATGATAAACTATTAAAATCGATCTATCAAACACATGTCGTCCGTCTGGTTGTAAATTCACTTAACTTTTCCTAAAAATTGCACGATTTATGTACGTATTCTATTTCTTCCATTCTATCCCCTTTTTTTCTTTTTTCCGTTTCTACTCTTTTTAAAACGTCTATATCATTTTTGTAAATTTGAAAATAATACACGTTTCTTCTTCTTCGTCTTATTATTATTATTATTATTATTATTATTATTATTATTATTATTATTATTTACTTACTAGGAGCAGTCACACAGGCCACAACCAAAGATTTCTCTTTGAGAACAATTTGTGGCATTCTCTAGAGTCGGAGCGCAACAAATATCATCTTTTGCGATAACCATTGCAGACGGATTTGCGTTATCATAATAGCCGCTTACTATTGATTTCTCACTGGCAACCACCATTGGTCTTTACTAGAATTTGGGTTGCAAAAGGCCACCCCAAAGCCCCAGTCCTCTTTGCACTCATCCAGCAGAGGTCTTATAAATGCTTTCTTTCCTCAGTCTTTCTATCCTCCTTGACCCCTCGCTTATTTGGTGTGGCGTCAGTTTTTGGTCACGGTCACGATCACACACACACACACACACACACACACACACACACACACACACGTATGCGCGCACGCGCAAAAAATCGGGGGAAGGTAAGAGGTTAACTTACAAATATACAGTTCTAGATGCATAATTCCATGTAATACTCTTTTGTGTTTTATATCTGTAGCATTTTCTTCATGTGCCATTTGTGCCTGCATGCCAAGTAGATCAGTTTTCGCATTCAAGGGTTTTCCTTAATATTTTATTACTGTTATCCGTGGTATATAACCAGCCACCCTTCTGATTCTAAAATAAATTTTAATATTAACTGGCTAGACTTTAATACGACAAATAATATTAGCATGAAAAATAAGGTAAATATTCGTTTAAAACACTTCTATCTAATATTATCTTAAAACTTTTATTTATATTTATGTTTATAGTAGTACTAATCATATGTTTAATATGATTACCTCAGGCATTTTAAAACAATATTATTCTTATTCTGGATTTTTATTTTATTACTTTTTAGCTCAATAATATATAGTTTATAAATATAACATTTTCAAACTACCCTATTAGTTCAGCAGTAATTTATTCATTTAAGCGTTTATAAAATATTTATAGTACTTATAAGATTATCTAATTATAAAGTTTTATTTCTAAAAAAATGTTACTCCCATTCACGGTCATATATTTTGATATATTGGATTTTAAAAGTTTTTTTTTGTTGGCGTTGGTCCAGCCGATAATTTTGAATACTTTAATTTGTAACTTTTATAGACAACCCTCACAGCTTCCAATTCCGCTTTCTATAATCCCCCTCTCATATATACTTCCTTTCCACTCTCATCTTTGACCAATATTTTTAGCGCAAGTTGTCTGTCGCTCTTAATTCAATTCTATACTGTCCTCTCTCGCTCGTTATACTAAAAATAACTCCTGTTATAACTTTTTTTTTTAACTTTCTTTCTGTCTCCGCTCCCTATTATTTAAACAATTAATTATATTGTTATGTTTGACGTTTATCTTCATCGCCAACTGTTATATTTGCAGGTTGAACCAAATAACGTATAAGGCAATACAAATGAAGACTCAACAAAACAAAGGTAGATCAATAAGAAGTGCATTAGGAAAAGTATATTTATAGAATATTTACATAATGGTTGTCAAGTAAGAGAGTCTTGGCTGGAGAACATATCTGCTCTCGGCTCGGCCTTCGGTGGCTTCTGGTTAACACACCCTCAGACTAACCGAGTCTTGCTATTTATGTGTAATATTATCCACATATGTAAATGAGTGGGTGCCACCACAACAGATATAAATAGGAATTTAATTTTCTACTCATTTTTCCTCCTCATTTAATAGAGACACAGAAAAATATATTTTAAAGTCTCTAAATTGTTTATTTGTATTCTATTTTAATTTTATTTTTGTATCTTTTTATTTTGTATCTTTTTACATTTATTTTTATCTTTATTCTAAATCCACCCTAAAATGTCATATTTGAACTTATACTCTAACTATCTGGGTTTATCAAGAACATTTCATCTTTCTAAGAAGGTTTTTTACGGTTCCCTCGTCATGAAACAATGAGGCAGAATAAATAAATAATTCTCAATTCCCAAAGGATCATTACCAATTACTCTGGATGCTATATCGAAAATAATTGGAATTTACTTTGAATGTGGATTTCTTCAACTAATTTGGAATCTAACATCATCCTATTCAATACAAAGATTCGGATACCTAAATCGCAAATCCTATTTTTTTTTGCTTCAACTCCTATTTTCTTTCTCCGTGTCTTTAAAAAGATTTAACCATTAATATATTTTCTATGTATGTGCTGAATCGCAAAATTATACAAACCAGATTTAATATTTTGCTAATAACTTTCCTCTGATGGAAGAAGCCTACATAAAAAATCCACAGATTAAGGAAATTACTTTGATTGTATTCTTTGTTAAAAATTATATTTTTTTGAATGAAAATTAAATATGAAATCTATGAATTTAAATTTGGTCTATCTTTTATATTGAGCAATTCTTATTTGACTGGGATTGTCTTACATAAAAATATTACCTTCCAGGAATATTTTGTAAGACTTGGTGTCACAAGATTCAATAATCTGTGATTCATTTCATCTCAATAGTCTTATATATATATATATATATATATATATATATATATATCCTGGCTTGAGGTAGTTGCCTGTCTAGCCGCACTGATGAACTGTGAAACAGCGAAACAGTACTGTATGTGGATGACTATATATATATATATATATATATATATATATAGAGAGAGAGAGAGAGAGAGGTTCGACATGTTCAAAAGCCGTACTAATGAAAACAACCCGGTTGTTAGATAGTGCTCAATAAAAAGAGCAAAATATTTTTTATTTGAGGGTAAACAGTTACATATGGTCGCTACACATAGCCATCTGTTTCAGTCAATGAGACTTCCGGGTTGTCGAGGAAGTTCGCTGAGCAGTGGTGGACATCGGCTTTCTTTAGAAATCTATAACCAATTTTGTGTTGATTGTCTGCACGTTTGACGTTATAGTAATATCGTTTTCTAAGTAAAAGCATTAAAAAAACAGTAATACACACACACATACACACAGACACACACAGACAGACACACACACACTCACACACACACACATATATATATATACATATATAAGGTTGACAAGAGGTTCTTGCGATATTTAACTTTTAAATTCAGATGAAAATATCTCGACTGAAAGAAAGGTTTATTAATCGAAATAATCACTATCAGAATCAACGCACTTTTGCAAAACGAAAAACATTTGTATTTATGCCAGTAACGAAAAAATCTTGTGTTTTCGTGGTGATGAAGTTGCTGATATTGGTTAGGATTTTGAAGCATTTCTCAAGTAGAAAGTTGTCGAGATGTTTGAAAATTGATATTCGGTAGGTGAGATGCCTGAAGAGTATGACAGTTTCGTAACCCAATTCGTTCAACTTTGCAAGGTCGGTTTAGTAACTTGTGATCGCGTATTGTCGTATCCGTCTCTGTTGACTAATGCTGGGTATTGTGGTCGAAGTTTCTGATCCATTTCATCCATTTATTGACTTCTTATCCGCTGTCATTGCTTCGCCAGCATAGAAAACTGTAATGAATTAGACCGGTTGCAGACCACCGACAGTCAGTACGACCCTATTTTGGAGCAACTCTGGCTTCGGGAAATGTTGTGGAGCTTCGTTCACGTTTAGCCACTAAGCTGAGCGTCGCCGGTTGTCGTAAAGGACCGGTTGTCGTCGGTTGTCAACTCGGTCGACAAACAAATCGTTCTTGCTGCATAAAACAAGAGAAGATGACACTTCATAACAGCATTTGCTTTGGTTATCGTTCAATTCGTAAGCCACCCAAGTTTTTTTGCTTTTCCAATCTCTCTCAAGTGGTTGGAAATTGTCGTATAAGTTACGTCTAATTCAGAAGCAAGTTCTCGAATGGTTATGAGCTGATTTGCTTCGACTAAGGCTCTTAAATAATCGCTGCAACATCCGATGTCCAACCACTATTCTCAACATCTTCAAGACTTTCATCGATTCCACGAAATTTCTTAAACCACAACTCTGCTATGCATTCAGTAGTGATTTCTGGGCTGAACGGTTCCTTGATATCATGAGCTGTTTCAGCAGCTTTTTAACCTAGCTTGAGTTGAAATAAGAAGCTTCTGCGAATTTGCTATTTTCTATCTTGTATTGATCGTTCTGAAAAGAAGACATAATTGTTATAAAACAATTGTAATTTAAACAATTAGAGCGAACAACGCTCGTTAAAATGATATATAGTACAAGTACGATAGCGAAAATTTGAAATTTCCCCAAGAACTTTCTTGTCAACCTAATATAAATTTATGTATCTACATAAAATTTTATGTGCATACATGAATTATAAATTTTGCTTATTACCATATAAATTGAAAATTGAAATAAGACTTTCAATTTTAATAAACATTTTCTATTTATGTGCTAATAAGAAAAAAATATAATTAACAACATCTAGTTTTCTAATAACATTTCCATATGAAAATCTGTGGATTAAGAAAAAAGCTTTAATAATTTATTTGCACTTTTTTGTCAAATCATACATTTTTTAACTCAGAATCTTTCTCTCTCTCTACACACACACACACACACACACACACACACACACACACACACACACACACATATATTGCGAAACTCGTTGTTTGTTTATTTAGGAACAGTCGATTTGAGCACTATAAAAGTAAAAATGGTGGCAGGTGTCTATTTAAATAGACATTTCGACGAGTTATTTACGGGCGTCGATTCCATGGTCGAGTGGGAGAACTGCCGACTGTCAACACGATGGTTCTAGGTTCAATCCTTGGCTTGGGAGAGATGCTAGTCTAGCGGCACTGATGAGTTGTGATACAACGAAACAGGACTGTATGTCGATGACTATATATATATATACATATATATATATATATATATATAACTTTATTACGTGCAGAAAAGGTACCCCGTGGAAATGCTTGCTTCTAGCACAAGTATAAATGAAGCTTAAAGTCAAAGAAAAAAAAAACATAGGGATTTCATTTGTTTCGTAACAGGAGGAGAGTTGTTGGCAAAGTCTCAATTTACTTGTTTGACTCCAACGAGATACTTTATTTTTAACCATGTGTTTTAAACAACCAATCTTTCGAACTCGAACACGATCATCTTAAAAGCGGAAAGATTAGCGAGAAAAATAAATAGATTTTTTATCAGGTTTTCCCACTCGGATATAAGGCCTTTATTGCTGCGACAAAAACACCCCCATCGCCATTCGTGATACGTTACAAATATGTAGCAATGTTAGTGACGTAATGGAAATTGGTAATCGGATTCTTTAAATATAAAAGGGGCAGAGGTTTGTGCGAAAAATATTCCATTAAAACAGTCGATTAAAGTAATAGTATTCTTTTCTTCCGATACACCCATCGAACCATCACCTGTTTCTTTGAAGGAAAATAGTTAGGCCCCGTTTATTTTTAGGATTATTTCCATTTTTAAATTTTATTCCTTGTTATATAAAACGTCGTTTTAAATTTAAAAATTAAACAAACAACAAAAAATCGTTTTTAGACGGTAAATCGGTTACCCATTCATCTTTAAAGTGTTATTTTTATTTCTTAAATATATAAATGATCTCCTTTGCTGACAAAATTCTGTGAAACATGTCCTAAATGGCGGGTATTTTATGTAGAAACTTGAACACAAAATATTCTACAAATATTTAAAATATATAACACCGTTATTATTTATGAAACTTTCGACAATATGACATTTTCAACACAAACTACTTTTTCCTCTCTTTATGGCAAGGGGTGATCCGTCAAGTCCGAATCAAATATACTGCGCGTGGTTAGTGCAATTTTTTGAATTGTAAGCTCTGTAAAGAACTTAAAACAACTCTTAGTAAAAAAAAAAGTCCAAAACAAGTTGCTTAAAACCTTGTCCTAAACGATGTCTACAAAAATAGAGTTGCCGTTAACTCACTCTAAATATACCCCCCCCCAAAAAAACCCAAAACAAAACAAATAAACAAAACTTTAAAATACATGTGATAGGTAAAAGAATATATAAGCCTGGGAGATTTTATTTTGTCATGTAAATTACATTTCAACCTCATCAATTAATTCTTATATTGTGATATAATACTTTATACATTACATCTCGATACCTACATAATATATATAATATCTGCGTACATTTCGAATGCAGATGATTGCGCGAAATGTGTAAAGCTAAAATAACATGCGACTAACAAATGGAAATCACGTTATAACAACGTTTCGCCTCTTTTTATTATCTCGCCATCGTCTTAGCCACAACCTTGATGCGATAATCCGGAAGATTAAGAAAGGAAGCTAAGTACATATAAAGAAACAAAAACATTGTTAATCGCACGAAAGACGACGATAACAGGAAGATAAGCTTATCGCGTTCTTAGTGAAAGTTTAGTGGTAAAACAATTGAACCGGAACCATATTGTAGCGGTTCGATATCTGCGTAGCATCTTTCGCTCTGTTTTGTAATTTTCTTATTTTTTCGGTTTTAGCTGAAGATGAAGATGCACCCGCTATTTAAAAGACTCTTACCGAGAGATCTTTTCAGCATTTTAGTCCTTATTTTAAGTACAATTGTTTCGATTTTTTCTTGCGTGAGGTTCACATATTAGCGAGGTAGTCTTTGAAATTCTTTTTTTTATGAGCCTGCTTTCTCGTATGATTACTGGAATGATGAAGACGTTCCCAAGATTCCAGTTTCTTTTATGTCGTGTATAAGACTTTGGTATTTAATGATCTTGTTCCTCTTAGATATTTAAACCAGCTTCATATAGGGACACTGACTTCAATTCAGTCGAGCACCATACTATAAACACAACGATAGTGTAGAGAATGCAAGCAATCTTTCTTATGGATAAAGATGGTATATGAAAGAGAAGAGGATATCCACCACTAGATTTCGAAGTCATTTTTATTTATCCTTTTGTCAAGAAAGGGAAGGTAGTTCGAAGCGGCGCCTTTCAAGATGAAATAGCATTCCATATTCGGACGCATTGGAATCATGCGAAGGTAGAGGATTCCACAAGGAGTGCATACTTTCTGGATAGGTAAAATACTCTTCCTAAAATATTTACTCGTTTTCAGTGAGAATTGCTCACATTTAACCCGAGTAATTCTTATTTGTTAAGATATTTATCTGCATCCTCCCACACACAAAAAAAACAAAATAAAAAAAAAACAAAACAAAAAAACTAAAAAAAAACAAAACAAAAACAAAAACAAAAAGAAACTATCACCTAAAAATACCTAGAGGAGCATGACATTTACTGATAACTATCCCTAATAATAATAATGAATCCTAACGAATCGGAATTTATAGCAATACATAAACACATAAAATAATAAATATAAAGAGCAATACTTAAAATAGAAAAAAAATTATAAGTAGAGAAAATAAATGTCAGCCGAACCTTTGTTCGGGGAACGACTTGCCAATTGGTTAATGAATACACTAAGAGTCGGATGAAATAACGAGGACTCTGTTAGCTCCGCCACATTGGCACATGAAAACATCGATGATATTAAACCTGACAGTTTTCCACGGAAAGGAACAAAGGATCCTTTGTGCAATTTAATTGTCATAAATATATTTTCATAACTTACTACTTAGCTATACTCACGCAGTGAGTACTGTTAAATTAAATGTCGAAAATAAATACATAATACATTATACTACTACTACTAACAATACTATTATTATTATTATTATTATTATTATTATTATTATTATTATTATTATTATTATTATTATTATTATTATTAGTTTGTTCCAAAGGTTCGTAAACACTCGTAAAAATTGCAAATTTACTCGCCAAGTCAATAAATAAATAATATTAAAAAAATAAAGACTTATTTTCCAAGACTTTCTCCCATCGATCTGCAAGCTTTCTGATCTGTTCAAAGTATCATTAAAACGGCTTCGAATCCAAGAATTCTTGATGCACTTCCTATACTTCATCAAACGAGTCCAATCCCTTCAGAAAATGTTGCCTTGATCAGAAAAGGCTGTAATCTGATGGAGCACAGTCAGGACTTTAAGCTGGATGTGGCAGACGCCATCCAGCTCTTCAAAATTGTCTTTGGTCTTCCTGGAAGTGTGTGGCTTGGCATTGTCCTGCTGCATCAAAGCATGCGCTCGGATGATCAGAACTTTTGCGTCAACTTTTCATAGACCCGCTCCTCTTGTTTACGCTTGTATCACTTTCAGATCGCCGCATACGCAAGTGCTCCTTTACCTTTGGCAGCACAAATCTCCTCTGCATCTTTCCAGGTTGAAAAACCTCGCTTCTACCAGCAATCAATGCAAACTCGCAGCTCAAGTTTATAAATTGCCATTGGAATAGAAAGATGAAGATCATTATCACAAAATAAATGCGAAAAACAATTAAAAATTGCATAAAATTCAATTTTTCGCAAGTTTTTACGAACTTTTGGGACAACCTAATAATCTTAATATAAAACTCAAATGACCTTGTAACGATGTATGTAACCCACTTTCCGGTTTACGACATCCGGTTGCGCATGCGCGCATGACCTGCGCACTGAAATATTAACGTTATTATTTTGAAATTATTATTTAACATGGGAAGAGTGGGGGTTAAATAACTTAAACGTAATACAGAAATGAACGATGTACAAAAAAGCAGATATATCAAAATTTGAATTTAACTATAATAAATAAGTATTATGGTATCTGTTCAGTGCACATTTACCTATAAGTATGGCCAATCACTTATAATCCAGTAACTGTAATTTGTTTTTTCAAAAATAATCAATTATAATAAACAGAACGACTCATAGAAATCTATTTATATTCTCTTTTCATTTTAATACACTTTCATAAAAATGTTTCTGTTATGTAAAAAAAACTATTTTCTTTACGTCACAAGTGTCACGCTCATACATGAATTCCATAGCTAATATAACATACTGACCCAACGGGTCATGGGTAGTCTAGTAATAATATAAATATACACGGTGTCCATACAGTTTCTTTATACTACAAATATATATTTTGAAGACGGGTGATGCGATTTCTTGACTAGATTTTATGCATGGAAGTATTTGTACCAATAAGATTTTGTATTTCAGATATTTTGTTTATGAAAGAATAACTGCTAGGTAAACTCCTGTAAAACGCCTACTCTTTTAAAAGGCACAAAATAAATAAATCGTAAAGAAACCCTGTGGACATTTTGTACATATATCATCGTTTCTATTCAGTCCCGAAAGACAATCGATATCCCCTGAAGGGTATCTGTGCGTGTAATAATGAGGCAAGGGTTACACAATCCCTAAACAGACCTTCCTGAATCGGTACTGTTTGATCCTAGTGAGAAGGAGAAGTCCATGACTACTAGAAACAATGTCTGCAGAAAAGTATATATACACAGACTATGACCTTTACCTTGGAAAATGGTGTGCATCTTCTCTAGTTGGGGAAACATTATCATGCCAGGTTCGGCAAGATATGGTCATGGTCGGTCCAGTGGTGTGGGCTGTAGGAGAGTATATATACAGAGGCTATCACCTTAATTTTTTACCTTAACCTTGAAAAATAGTGTGTACCATCTCTAGGTGGAGGGTCATCATCATGGCTGATTTTGTCATGATCATCCAATGGTGTAATCGATAGGAGAGTGGTACACACAGACATACACACAACACACAAACGCTCAAAACATTGTTAATTCACTTCCCACATAGCAGCAAACGAATAGCGCAACAGTTAGAAGCTCCGACTGTCATATGGGCGGTCGGTTTCGATCCTGACTTGAGGTAGTTGCTTGTCTAGCCGCACTGATGAAAATGGGAAACAGTACTGTATGCTGATGACTATATATATATATATATATATATATATATATACTCCTATAAATTGGTTTTCCTTTCGTGTGTATTGATATTCATATTAAAACTCCTATTTTCTATTTATTAAAAATGAATACAATTTTCTTATATATGGCTTGTGGAATTGCATTCACTAGCAAAAGATCTAGCTAATTTGCATATTCTTTTAAACATTCATTTTAATTAATTCCTTATTAGTTTTTTCGATTTTCTTATGGGATGATCATCTTTAGTTAACTATTACGTGTAATTATATTCATGCAGATATTCTACATGATTTATACTTGCATAATATTTGCGTAAAATGTTCACAGGAAACACAAAATTGTTTCCATATATATTTATGTATACGTATATATGTTTGTTGAACAAATTTTGCCTATCAAATTCATCCTAGAGTTTTTAGTCTACGGACATGAAACTTCATATATAAGGTATTTAAATCCATGTAAAACTTTATATTTGGGTTTTAGCCCAGAAAAATCGGTGCAAAAGTGTGAAAATTAAAAAAAATGAAATTTGTCAGGTGAAAGTCGAACGCCGACATTACGAATGCATACCGTAGTAGCTATTGGTTCATGTTTTAATTTTTAGCCTTGCAGTAAACATGTTTTCATAGCCCAGTCGTTGACGGCAGAGGCAAAATAAATCGTGAGCTGAACGTTTTGGTTTCGATTCTCAGTGGTAGTGCATGAGTCTTTTTTTTTAAATACATTTTTTAAATTATTACTATATATTGCATCCAATCTCTCTCTCTCTCTCTCTCTCTCTCTCTCTCTCTATATATATATATATATATATATTTATATATATATACACACAGACATATATATATATATATTTATATATATATATTTATATATATACACACACAGACATATATATATATTTATATATATATACACACACAGACATATATATATATATATATATATATATATATATATATATATATATATATATATATATATATAAGGTGAAAATGTCTGTCTTTTCTCTATGGTAGTTAAGTAAGAATATGATACAGAAAGGCATTACTTTACATATTCACAATTTTTAATATATACATATGCACATAACCTTATGAACATTACATATGGCCCGAGCAAAGCCGGGCGGAACTGCTAGTATATCTTTGAAAGTGAACGTGCCTGTGTATCTCTGTCTGTGTGTGTGTGTGTGTGTACATTTCACTACGCAGTAATTCTGTCAATTTTAAGTCTACAGACTCGAAATTTGATATACAGGATACTAAGATTTGGGGAAATCTATGGCACTTCCGGTTTGGCGGTGGTCGTAACAGCATAGACGTCAGGTTTTTTCCCCGTTCTTTTTCTCCTTTGCGGTACGGGTTCGAGCCTTCCTTCCAACTACTACTTTTTTTTTTGCTCCACATACACATCCAAACACCCGGGAAACGCCGGGCTGAAATGCTAGTATATCTATAAAAGTGAACATACCTGTGTGTCTGTCTGTGTGTGTCTATCTGCGTACATTTCCCTACGCAATAACTCAAATTTGAATCTATAGACTCGAAATTTGATATACAGGGTACTGAGATTTGGGAAAATCTATGTGATCAGTTTTCGGTCAGAAATTTAGCTCTTAAGGGGTTAAAGTTCAACGATTTGACCTTTAAGAACTCTATCAAACTCTTCCGACAATTTGGGGTCCACACACTTGAAATTTTAGATATAGATTCCTTGGACATGGATCTAACTTAACTTGATTTGATCCCAACACAATAAATGTTAAGAGCTCATAATTGGGGTCAAAGTTAAAAAAAATTGACCGTTTTTTTTGCTCAGCATGCACCTCCAAACACCCGGGCAATGCTGGGCACCCATGCTAGTATATATATATATATATATATATATATATATATATATATATATATATATATATATATATATATATAACATAGAAGATGTGAACAACATAATAACCGTTGGTTTTTAATTGAAACAAAAGATATGTTTACCGCCAGCGATAACGAGAGACTTTCCCAGTTCTCTCCTCCTTTCTCTCACTTTCGAACGAGATTAAAATAAGCAGCTCAGATCATATCAAGAAGTAACGAATGCTGGTCTTAATGTTCGGAGATAAGATGATTAAGTGAATAACGTAGACCTCAATCGCCAAAAGATTAAAGTCTCAACATCCAGTACGAGAAAATAAAGGAGAGTTATCTACTAAGGACGATAACTCTTTTCGCTTTTTAGTTTAGTTTATCTTCGATTTTGATGTATAATTAAGGTATTACGTGCAATTCCGCCGCCAGTCAATTAATCTGATGCAACAAAAAGGGCATATCTTCATCTAAAAGGCTTGTATCCTTATTAATTGAAAATTATGTATAAGAGAAAAAAACCCAGGTTACGGCATTAAAATTAGTAACAAAATACTGTACAGTATATAATACATATGTATATAATAAAATTATATCATAAATAACACCGTAAGGCGGTGCAAATACCTTAACCAAGGGCCAGAAAAATATTGTATTCCACATCGTACTTGAAAAACGTATCTTAGGTCCACCGTATGCCGGTGTTTTATTGTATATATGATAAAATGAAGCCAACACAACAAGTATATCTAAGACAAAGCAAACTTATCAAGATAGGAAAAGCTCAACACTTTAAAGAGGAGCAATTAAAATATTAACTTAAAGATGACGAATAAATCTTATACATAACTTTATTATAACATTAGATCAATAAGGAAAATATTAAAGGAAGAACAAAACTCTGAAGGCCATGGCATTTCGAAGCTAAATGCTTCTCACCAGAAATGTAGAAAAATCAGCATTATGCATATTATAAAAACTGGATCCAACATTTAGATTGCCAATATAATATATAATATGAATATAAATAAATAATTTAAGATATATTTGAGAAAAGAAGAGAACAATAATCAAAAACCTTATCGTATATGTATATGTAGATGGAAGGAATGAAGAGTACTTACATAGGGAGGTGAAATGATTAAGGAAATCTAATATATAATCGGCTATATGTCTGTCTGTCGGTCTGTTTGTATGTCTGTCTGTCTCCACATTTTCAAATTCTATCTCCCCCGAAACTAAAAGTCGCAGAGCGGCGATAGGGACCTCAAATGATTGGATTTTTTTATGGGTCTTTACCCGGTTAAAACTAATTTTAAAAAATTGGGTCGAAATTGAAAAAATCGTTAAACAGTTTGTACATTCATCTTTGTTTATTTTTAAGTTTTAATTTTTTGTCAATTTATATACGTGTCCTATTTGGTACAGTGGTAATGTCACTGGCTTTGAATGCGACAGTTTCGGTTTTTATTGTAGCGAATGGCACTAAAATACTTTGTTTTTACTTTTGAAATCACGACTATAATAATATATACGAAATCTGGACACGTTGAAGTATCATATTTAAGTGTATTTTACGCCAGGGCAAAGCCGGGCGCCCCTAGTCTAATATACAAACATATATGTCTGTCTGTCTCAATATTTTCAAACTCTGAAACTAAAATCGCAGAGCGGCGATAGGAGCCCCAAATGATTGAATTTTTTTACGAAACGTTATTTCATGGGTCTTTAATCGGTTAAACTAGTTTTTAAAGGGTCAACAATGGGATCAAACCGTTCTTCATTTTGTGCTTGGTTTATTTTTTAATTTTTAATCAGTTCATATGAGTATCACATTCGGCATTGAATGCTACAGTTTCGTTTTCGATTCTAATTGATGGCGCCTAAATATGTTTTACCTTTGAAATCACGACTCAATCTATATATCTATAAAAGTGAAAGTGTGTGTGTGTGTGTGTGTGTGTGTGTCTGTCTGTGTACATTTCCCTACGCAATAACTCTATCAATTTTCAGTCTACAGACTCGAAATTTGATATACAGCGTATGGAGATTTGGAAAAATCTTTGTAATCCTATTTCGGCCAGAAATTTGGCTATTATGAGGTCAAAGTTCAACGATTTGACCTTTGAGAACTCTACCAGACTCTTCCGACAATTTTGAGTATAAACAGTTGAAACTTTAGATATAGGTTCCTTGGACATGGATCTAACTTAATAACTTTATTTGAGCCCAAAACAATAAATCTTATGGAGGTCATAATAGGGGCGAAGTTTAAAAAATTGACCTCTGCGGTCTCTACAAAATCAATCAGACAATTTCTGGTCTAAACATTTGAAATTTTACATAAAGGGTATTCAGAGATAGGGCAAGCTTTTTAATCGGTTTGAGTCGAAAATTTGAGCTAACAATATATAAATGTATGTATGTATGTATGTTCGTATGTCTGCCTAAAACACGCATAACTTCTAGATCTGTTTGTGACCACAGTTCCCGATGACTGTGTAACTAATGCCCACATTCAACTAGGGAACGCCTAGCATGCAGTGGTAATTGTTGACATCGCCCTAAACTTTAGAGCCAAAACTGAAGAGCCACTGCTCAAAACAACGAGATATTATAAAAAGACAGACTGGGAAGCCATCAAGGATCTCATCAGGGACGCCCCATGGCAAAATATCTTTTCACTTCCTGCTAACCAGTGAGCAAATGAGACACAGGTTTAAAACAGCAATTGAAGCACATGTTCTCACATGGAAATTTTATAGCAAGCCCCACTCTCCCCAATGGTTTACCTCTACTTGTGCAGCCACCATCGGGCAAAGGCAGCATGCGTACCACAGATTTAACCGACATAAGTCCAGTTCAAACAGACAGAAGTACATAGAAGCTAGAAGTAACGTTAAGAAAGAAATAACGACAGCTAAGAGGGAATTTACTGAGACCAACAAAAAACGCATTGAAACACAGAAATTAGGAATGCGGGATTTCTGGATAATCTACAACAGTGTAGTAAATAATGGACAATCAACAATCCCCCACTATCCAACAATCATGAAGTTGTTTGCTCAGCAACCGAGAAGGCTAACATGCTTTTCAGTCGGTTTGCCCCCAATTCCACACAGGACCCTGCCAACCACCCCTCCCTGACTTTCCTTTGCGGACAGACGCTACACTAGACGATCTGAAAATCACCCCTTCTCAGGTGCATGCTATCATCAAAAATCTTGACACTGCAAAAGCATGTGGACCTGATCTCATCCCAGCTGTGCTATTAAAAAAGTGCTCCGCCGAAGTAGCTCCAGTTCTCTCCAAAAATAAATACCTTAATGGATGTTGCTTTCCTTCCTGCTGGAAAACAGCTTCTGTAGTACCAGTTTTGAAGAATTCTGGCGAAAGAACTGACCCATCAAAGTATCGCCCCATTAGCCTTCTCCCACTTTTCGCCAAAATATTTTAGACCATTATTAACCAAGTTCTAGTCCATCACCTTACAGATGCTAAACTTCTGACTGACCAACAATATAAATTTAGGCAAGCCCGTTCAACAGCAGACATCCTAACTGTAATCTCAGAACTTATATATCAGTCACTGGACAAAGCAGAGAGGGTAGAGCGGTAGCTCTAGATATATCTAAGGGTTTTGACAGGGTATGGCATGAAGGTCAGGAAAATCAGATCATATGGTATTACTGGAAGAATACATGACATAATTAAATCCTTCTAGATAAGAGAAAATCCAGGTTGTCCTCGACGGTCGTACATCTAAACAATATGATATAAATGCGAGAGTGCCCCAGAGGTCTATCCTAGGACCTCTATTATTCCTAATATTCATAAATGACCTCCCTGACAAAATTGCCTGTGAGATGGGTATATATGCTGACGGCACCACACTATAACAGACACGACAGGAAAACAAATGAACACATATCTAAAGAAATGGCAGAAACACTAGAGGATGACCTCCGCTCTGTAGTGGAATGGGGATATAAATGGTTGGTCACATTCAATGCTGCCAAGACTAAACTCGTTTCCTCCAATATTTACAAGAAACATTCTCTACCACCAATAGCAATGGCCAAAGACTCTTTATCTGAAAGTGCATCCTTTAAACTACTCGACCTAACGCTATCAGGAAACATGAGTTGGAACAATTACATTTAGAGTATCACCAGAACCGCTGCAAAGAAGGTAAGTTCTCTCTACCGTGCTAGAAAGATACTAACGCCCGAAAGTACCCTATACCTCTATAAGGCCACCATTCGCCCATGTTTGGAGTATTGTTGTCATATTTGGGCTGGTGCATCTGCCACTAGTCTCTCTCTCCTAGACAAGCTTCAAAGAGAGTCACCAATCTGATAGGTCCTGAACTGTCATCTAAACTTCAGCCCAGAAGTTCAAGTACAACGTGAACCGCCATCTTGCTGCTCAACTTCCTAAACAGTACCCCTGATGCCTATGTCCCTGATAGTAGCCCCCTACACCAAAGTGGCAATGTGTCTTGTTTGGGGTGAAAATGCAATAAAAGAAATGAATAAAGTAAAAAAACTTTCGAGAGGGGCGACGGATTATCACAAGATCAGATCATTTTGAAGCTCGACCCTTCAGACGGCAAATACCGAAAAATTGGTTAAAAACATTAATATCTAGTATAGAAATTGTTTCGATAAGTATCGAAAAGCGAAAACATCTGATCTTATCTCTCTAAAAGATAAAAAGAAAAAAAATTTACAAGCGAATATTTTACGTTATACCGACAAGGAAGATAATATCATTTCTTAAAAAAACAAACAAACAAATTTATTATAACCTGGAGATTTAGCTTAGTGGTAAATCATTCGAGTACATTTCTAATGATACTGTGTTAAAGCGCGAGTGTACTTCACCACTTTATTCAATTTTTTTTCTTATTAATAAATTCAATTTACGATAAAAGATGTACCATTTAAAATCGCTGCAAATAATTTCATCGTATACATATTTTAAAACTAAACATTAATCAGAAGTGACTTTTCCAGGGCATTCATCGTCAAGCCCAAATATCAGCTGAAGTTATATTATAAACAAACACAGAGAGAATTTGATGAAAGATATCATTATATTTTTTTATTATTTATTTTTATTTTTTTGCGAATTAATCCACCGGGCAAATTATTGCTCGTAATATATAATAATCAATTGATTCCATAATACATACGCAATCTACATAAATAAAAATATCATGTTAAACCGCATTGTACGACCGGGCAGCGCCGGGCAGCTAGCTAGTATCCTTATAAAATTAATAGTAAAATCAGTCAAAATAAGAGGGTTGATTAGGTAGCTCAAAAATCTGGCAAAATTTCACTCCATTCAGGGCAGTCGTGCAAACGCAGACAAAATCTGAGGGAAAGCAAGACAAATTTCCCAGGAGGAACGCAAACAACTTGAAGAAATTCAGAGTAACAGAACAAAAATCCTGCAAGTTATATAAACAAAAAATGCGTACAGTAGAGTAAGAGTAAAAAATCACATAAAAAATTTAACAAAAAAAAAAAAAAAAAGAAGAAAAGTAAACTTTTAAACGTATTTTACGTATTTTACTTTTAATCATGAATAATAAGAGTCTTCACTTCATGATTGCAATGTTTAAATTTTGTACCCCCAAAGAATCATGATATATATATATATATATATATATATATATATATATATATATATATATTTAGTAGAAATGGTAATTAATAAAAACTGAAGAAAGTGATCAATACTGTTGTAGAGCAAATATACGTTTTTACCGTATCTTTCTGTTAAGTTACATTATTGTTTCAGCTACTCGGCCGTTTTTTTTGGCCGTCTGTAGCTTCCTCAAACTTTTACAGAAATGTTCGTTGTTATGGGATGAAAGAGTGAACCACAATTCATCCCATAAAAAAACGTATATATATATATATATATATATATATATATATATATATATATAATTAAATAATAATGATTATCCTTTTTTATAGCTACAAACACTAGTGTTTCATGCTTATGCAATCATCAGTGTCAGAATTTTTTGAGATGAGTAAATTATGTATTTATATTCTCGCAGACAGTTATCCTCATCTTCCTTTTGTTTCACCACGTTAAAAAAGACTCCCGACATAGTATCCCTGCAACTTATTTCCCCGACAGTAGCCCTTACATCAAAGTGGCTCTGTGCTTTGTTCAGGGTTTAAATGGAATAATATATATATATATATATATATATGTATATAATTCAATTTAAACCCCGAACAAAGCACAGAGCCACTATATATATATATATATATATATATATATATATATATATATATATATATATATATATAGTAATTTATAAAATATATATGGCGATTAAGCTACACTGAATATTCGGCGTTTCATCCACTATAGGATTCGTCAGGCTTATGCACGAATTCTGTGGTTGTTTCCCGTTTTTATATATGTTGAGGATTTTAGTAAGCCAATCATCTTTCTAGTATCCACCGCGCCCCTTCCTATAGGAATAAATTTGCTCGCCATCGCATTCGGCGTATTAGTTCATCTGTTTTTTGGATTAATTTAATAATATAGCTATGCTTCCATATCTATTTTTAATGTGGTGAAATAAATTCTTTTGAGAGTGCTTGACTGTTTTAGGAGCTAGGTATAATTACTTCATTTACTCACACAAAATTAATATGCGAACGTATAGATTAATGCGTAAACTTTAAGTATTTACTTCAAAAGTGCTCAATACGTAAGTAGAGCTAGTTAGTAATTTATAAAATATATATGGCGATTGAGCTACACTGAATATTCGGCGTTTCATCTATTATAAGATTCGTCAGGCTTATGCACGAATTCTGTGGTTGTTTCCCGTTTTTATATATGTTGAGGATTTTAGTTAGCCAATCAGCTTTCTATTATCCACCGCGCCCCTTCCTATAGGAATATTATTATATATTATAAGAATATATATATATATATATATATATATATATATATATATATATTTAGTTGTTAAATTTAAATTCTGAAATCAAAATATAGACACATATATATTCGAGTTAAGAATTTATTGTTTGACAAAATGGATATATAGAATGGGTTATATTAATTCCCGTAATCCATGGATTTTCAATAATGGCTCATATCATCAGAGGAAATGAAATGTGGTTAGCAAAATGTTCAGCTGTGAAAAGGCACTTATTTTGCTTTTCAGCGCAAATATTGAAAATAGTTTTTTGGTAGTTATTGATTTTTATATGAAAATAATTATTGGAAGAGGGAATTTCATACAACCTGGGCAGTCCATATATATATATATATATATATATATATATATATATATATATATATATATATATATAGTTACTTATTTACTTACTTATATATATATTTATATTAGTGTTGGGACGATTTATAGGAATCGAAATGCCAAAATAATTATTTTAGTTGTCTTTTTTACTTAATTTTTGTGTAAAACAAAATCTTCTATTGCTGATATTAATGATAAAATCCTTATTGCATTCAAACTAGCAAGAAAATCTAAAATCTATGGATCAACTCGCCACAAGATTATTTCTACGTTTGAGAAAATATCTGCTCATGTTTTTACGGTGATTGGGAAACAAATAACAACTCTATAGTAAAATATTTACAGATTTATAAAGAATCGGAATCGGTAATTGTATCCGGACCGGGAATTTATTACTGAATCAGTAATTGTATCGGAATCGGGGAAAATATGTGAATCGTCTATCACAGGAAACACATACACATGTTTCCACTAACGGAATCGAATTAAAATTTTTAAACTGTTGAGCTGACTTTTTTGACGAATTTCTCACTTACAATCCCCAACACCTGTAAACGAAGACATATTGTGAGTTAACTGCTGAATCAGTAATAGTATCGGAATCAGGAAACATATTGAAGTCGTCCCATCACTAATATATATATATATACATATATATATATATATATATATATATATATATATATATATATATATATATGTATATTAGTGATGGGACAATTTCAACAATATATATATATATATATATATATATATATATATATATATATATATATATATATATATATATATATACATACACTGTTTTAACAAAAACCAAGACTTCAAGGAATGGGGTGATAGGAACAAAAAGTGAATTCCATTGTTAATTACAACCGTTTCAAGACCATTTGGACAAATTCAAACATTATGTCGTTTGAAAATTTCCACAAGAACAGCCTTTCTTCAGACTTATTGAATAAAAGCACTTTAACAATAAAACATTACGGAAAAAACATTTCCTTTATAAGGAAAAGAAAACAAGCGAAACTATTTTACTTCTATCGCATCCTTGCAAAGTATTTTTTAAAGATTTATACCAAGTCTGAAGAAAGGCTGTTCTTGTGAAAATTTTCAAACGACATAATGTTTGAATTTGTCCAAATGGTCTTGAAACGATTGTAACTAACAATAAAATATACTTTTTGTTGCTATCAACCTATTCTTTGAAGTCTAGTTTTTGTTAAAACAGTATATGAATACTTAATTATGAAATATGATAATTTTGTAGCTTACAGTTTAAGTCGTCTCTTTTTGGCTTAAATGTTATTGGTATATGAACGATTACTGAATTATATAAATCCAATATAATTCGGAATACTACAAATAATACAACATATATATATATATATATATATATATATATATATATATAAATGTTTAGAGGTACAGAATTTGTATATAGTTTTAAAAAAGGAATAGGCGGAAGTTTCTCGAGAGCTCTTTCGGCTATCATCTCGTCAGGAGGAAATCGATAGCAACCTAAATAATAAAGAAGGTTGACGCACTGCGATAGAGACGGCCTCCAAAATCTTTAAATGGTTTTTGGAGTCCGCTCTATGTAGCACCTCGAACCAATCTATTTTATATCTATCGGCACAGCACGGGTTGTCAATGTAAGGTCGGCTTAATTAATACTTTGGTACATAGAGCCCTCATGATTTGTTCGCCTAACAGATTAGATGTTGAACTCGATAAGATTAGGGAAATAATCATCAATAATGGTTATCCTGTTGACCTTATTGATGACAGTATTTTCAAAAAGGTTGCGGATTTTAAATCCCCTGAAAAGTTTGGACCCTTGAAATGCCCGGTTTATTTGAAATTACCGTGGATTGGGGAGGAGAGTAATAGAATTTCCAAACAGATTCGAAGAAGTATTTACGACTGCTTCAATTCGGTGTCCTTGCGTTTAATACATACTACGAGACCTGCTTTTCCGTCTTTCATCCAAAATAGTAATATTGTATATCAGTTTAGATGCCAGTGCGATGCTGGTTATGTTGGGCGAACATCCTTGCATCTTTTGACTCGTATAAACCAGCATGTTCCATCGAAGATCAGACAAGGGAGGATGGGGTCTGGTGGTCTCCCTCCTTCTGTAGCCTTGGACTCTGCTATTGGCCAGCATTTGGTTGACAACCCGTGCTGTGCCGATAGATATAAAATAGATTGGTTCGAGGTGCTACATAGAGCGGACCCCAAAAACCATTTAAAGATGTTGGAGGCCGTCTCTATCGCGGTGCGTCAACCTTCATTGTGCCGGCAAAAAGAAACATCAAACGCATTGTTTCTCTTTGGGGGATTTTGAATTTTTCTCCCGCTTTTTTTTTCTCCCTCGTTGTGCCAATATTTTAATCGTTTTTAAACGTAAATAAATTTAATTAGTGTCCCCGTACGTTTGGCACATTTAATAAATTCCCCGTTAGAACTCTTTATTTTCGTTACAATATTATTTAGGTTGCTATCGATTTCCTCCTGACGAGATGATAGGCGAAACAGCTCTTGAGAAACTTCCGCCTATTACTTTTTTAAATATATATATATATATATATATATATATATATATATATATATATATATATATATATAATTAAATTATTTTTGGTAGTGTACAATACTGAAAAGTCGAAGATGTAAGCCACGTGGATAGTTTGTATATGTGGTCGATCATCTATGCTAATTTTCTTGTTTAAATATCACACACGCAGACAAATCCACACGTGCGGAAACAGACACGATTCATTAATATTTGTGTAGGACAATGTTATGCAAACTTTAGGATGTATCTTTATTTATCCCAATAAATTGATTATCTTATTCTAAGTAATTTTGTAAGATGCTGGTGAATAAAGCCGATAAAATCCCAATGGAATTAAGTCATCTCCGCTCCCCCTTCTCCCCTCAGAACCACGGTGCCCTTTAGCGCTGCACGAAACATTGTGGGCAGCTAAGTGACTTATTACGACTTTCTTCTGCTAAGTAAGATAATAATTGAACAAGGTTAAGAAGCAGGAAAGATGGATTATCCAATCACGCACACGATACGAAACGTATGTAGGTTGTTTTAAAAAAGCGAAATTACTCATAAAATACTGCTGCTATTTCATTTTACTAACGAGAATAAAAACACTTTAACATTTCTTCAAAGAAAAGGATATAGGTTGCTTTAAGCATTGTCTGAAAGAGACTCTTAAATATTTGAAAGAAAATGATACAATTCGCCATCAGATCAGAACTTCAACAACTATATTAATACATGAAGAAAAGCAAAAACAAAAGTTTGTGTCTACAGTTCTTAAGTAATTTTGAGGAAGAGATTTTCTCTGGAAACATAGAAGTATGTTAGTAGTATTAAGGTTTGAGATTATTATTTTTTAATGCGCATCATTAAAGTCGTAAAAAACATTAAATATATTGTATATAATAATTTTTATTCATTTAATTTACTTTGTAAATTATATATTGACTTTTAATCTGATTGTTTTTTTTGTTTTTCCAGGATTAATAAAATGTATTTATTTGTTGGCACTTAAATAACGATGACATACTTCGAAGAAAAGCAAATTAACAAAAGTTTGTGTTCCGAATTTATAATTCACTTTGATGAAGAGATTTACCTTGAAATATTAAAATATATTAATAATTATTAACGTTGAGATATTTCATTTTATTATGCGCACTATTAAGGTGTTAAAACACATTACATATATTAAGCATATAAATAAACTAACTATGTTTATTTATTCCATTTTTTAGTTTTATAAATAAATTAATCATCATTAATTTTGGAACACGGCTGCAGAGCATAAGGGTAGTAATGTGGACAATATGTACTTTAAATGTATCTTTTATGCAAACGGGGTAAATTAATGGTGTAAATCATCCTAGTAATTCTGACACTTCCGATTTTTTGAAATTAGGTATTAGACATCTATTCATAAATATTGCCCTATATTTTAATTTGTTTGGGTATGTTAAAAGAAATTTTAAGCGTCATAATGTAGGCAGAATCTCACAATTGAACATTAAGATATATCTGATTTACATTGAATGTTATCCAGGTTTAGAGCAATTATGTAACATAACTGCATTAGCATTTCGGGTCGTAGAGTAAGCATAACGTCATGGTGATATATATATATATATATATATATATATATATATATATATATATATATATACTAGCAAAAGTACCCGTCGTTGACTGGGTTCAAAAACAGCCTACAGAAAATGGACTTTGATTCATGAAAGTACGATAGGTTATGAAAAGGAAGGGTTGTAAATTTGGGTTGAATTTGGGGGTATCGAAACCAAAGCAAAATATGATGAAAGTAAAAATAAAATAGATAAACCCCATAATTTATTATACCATACCTGTTCACACTGAAACGCTTATCACAATATTCTGTGGATCTATATAAAAAACCTTGTTAAATTTTGTGATATAATTCCATTCCATGGAGGTCAGGCGCGAACGAACACCCCATAATTTTATTATACTGTATTTCTTCAAACTGAAACATAATTATCAAAGTATACTTACGCAGATAGATATGAAAAGTCTTTATAAAAGTTTGTGCCTATTTCCATTCTATGGGGGCCAGTCGCGAACGCAGACCCCACAATTTTATTATACCATCTCTATTTAAGTTAAAACATACTTATCAAAGTATTATTATGTACATCTATATCAAAAACACTTGTAAACGTTTTTTTTAATTTTTATTTTTTTTATTTCCATACATTGTGGACCAGGCGCGTACGCAGACCCCACAATTTTAATGAATCATCATTATGTCAGATCAAACATACCCATTCCTGTGTCTCGATACATCTTCTCTCATTATATGTGATCAGTTTTCTATAATAGTCAACCATATAGGAGCCTATTCGTGACCAGACACACACACATACAGACGTTCAGCGTTATATTATATATATATATATAGATAGATAGATCGATAGGTAGGGATGAATGTCGGACAAAGAGTGCAGCGGAACAATGAGAGAACAGAGGAGAAGGAGAAGAAAGAGAAGGAAAAGAAACTTGACAGATTGGCTAGTAAGATTTGTCGAACGCAAAAGTCTGCTTTCTCTCTAGCCCTACTCCTAAGGAAAGTCGAACTCTGTAAAACTAGTCGTCGCACTAGTACAATTACAGCATGTGTTTTCTGGTACCCTGCACTGACAGCGTGTAACGTTTTTGGTTACGTGAAAAGACAAAATAAATACCATTTTCATCCATAAAAAATGTGTTTCGAAGTTAATCATTTTCCTTTACGACAAGCTTCATACAACGTGTTGGGCCCGTTAGGGAAAATAAAACGAATATGCTATAGAAGATATTTAAAACGTTGTACTGCGTTATAATGAGAGACCAATTAATTATGATTCATTGAATTTCAATTTCTTCTAAAGACAACCTTAAGTTTAAGTCTTAAATTTTGGACAGAGCCTAAAATAATTTTTTTTATTACATTTTCACCCCAAACAACGCACATTGCAACTTTGTTGTAGAGGGCTACTATCAGGGACATAAGCATAAGGGGTACTATGTAAGAACTTGGAAAGCAAGATGTCGGTTCACGTTGCACTTGAACTTCTGCATGCCAGTACAGTCGGGAAAGCAGGGACCCGGAAGGGAATTCCAAAGTCTAGCTGTTCTGGGGAAGAAACTACTGGAGTAAAAGGCTCTCTTACATCTAGGGATCTCTACTGTGAAGGGGTGGGATTTAGCTGCTTATCGGGTTTGTCGGGGGTATTTACGTCGAGGGGCACAAGTGTTTGCAGTTCCTCAGAGCATTCACCGTTAAAGTCCTTGTAGAACAGGCAGAGGGATGCAACATTTCGTCGATGGGACAGAGGCTGAAGTTTAGCTGACAGTTTAAGACCTATCAGACTGGTGACTCTCTTTTGAACCTTGTCTAGGAGAGAGAGACTAGTGGCAGATGCACCAGCCCAAATATAACAACAATACTCCATACATGGGCGAATGGTGGCCTTACAGAGGTATAGGATACTTTCAGCCGCTAATAGATTTCTAGCACGGTAGAGAAAACCCACTTTCTTCGCAGCGGTCCTGGCAATGTTCTCAATGTATTTGTTCCAACTCGTGTTTCCTGTGGACGTTAGGCCGAGTAGTTTAAAAGATGTACTTTCAGATAAAGAGTCATTATATATATATATATATATATATATATATATATATATATATATATATATGTTGTGGTTGCAAGGTTGAACAATAATTAGTAAGGAAATACAATGAAGACGCAAACAACAAGATAACGCAATAATAAGTGTATTAAAGAAAAGGTATCTTTACAATATGTACAAATGACGGTGTCGAGTCAGAGAGTCTTGGTGGGAGGACATGTACGCTCTTCGGCGTCACTTCTGGTGACATTTGAGTAAGACACACCAAGGCCAACCTAGGCTTGCCATTTATAGTGTTATGTTATTCGCAAATGCAAATAAGTGGTTGCCACCACAACCCCCCCCCTCCCAAGATTTGAAGTCACACAGATTTCAATATCTTTTTCTTTTTGGGTTTACCATTAATGGTTCATTCACTTTTCTTTACGTATACGGTGGGGGCTGCCCACTCGCTGTGTTCTATTTTTAATAGAATTCCCGTCTGTTCCAATCTATTTAATTCTTTATCAATCTTTTCCAACCCAGCGAACGGAACATTTCGCTTTTTTCTTAAAATTGGGCTGGCGTTTTCTTTAAGTTCAAACGAGGCCTTGAATTTATTGCAGCGACCTAAGTTAGTCGTGAATGCCTCAGGAAATAATTCTTTTAAATCGTCTTTTATATTTACTGTTGTTGGAGAAGAACATTCTAATTTTTAACAGAATGTATTGATTGGCTTATCCCATAGTCCGAATTTCTCAATTAAATCTATTCCAAACAGATTTTCACTATTTTTTAGTACGAATATTTTTAATTTCTTCGAAATCCCTTTCAATTTTATCGGGAGGACAACTTCTCCTTCAAATTTTTATACCACCACCAGTTACCGTCCGGGCTGCTTTACTAGTTTTCATCATGGCCGGTTTTCCCAACTTTTTCCACGTATTCAGGTTTATTATAGAAACATCGGAGCCGGAGTCGAGTTGTAACTTTATTGATGCTTTAAATATTTCCGCTTTTACGTATTTTCGCCGATCTTTGTCTAATTTTGTATTTGATTTTGTTTGCTGTACTCTCTTTCTGGTGTAATCTTTATATCTGCAGCAATCGCTTTTGTGTCCCACTTTCTTACAAATGTAGCATTTTTTCTTCTTATAAGGACAATCTGATTCCGAATGCTTTTCTGCACATCTCTTACAGTTATATCTAGGAAGAGGCTTGTTATATTGTGTACTATATTTATGGTTATTATCTTTGGAATATCCCGTTCCATTGCTTTTCTTTGTAAAGTTCTTGGTTGGTGCGTATGGTTTTCTAACTTTTCTTACATATGCCACTCCGGATTCTTCTATATTTTTTGAATCCTTTTTTAGTGTAATGGCCCTTTCACAGTCCTCTGCTAGTTTCTGGAGGGTTAAATCTTGCTCAGATTCCAGCTTAGACAACACTCGTCTGCGTATTTCTGCATTTTTCGTGGAAACTAACCCTTGAGCGAAGATTAGACATTTAAAATCTTCTACCGTTGTTCTGCAAGCGTAAAATTATCGCAGTTTTTATTGACAACTGATGCGTATGTCAAATAATCTTGGTTGTCCATCTTTCTTAGATTCATGCACAGCCATCTTTTATGAAAAAGAGATATATTTGGATTAAATAATTCTTTTAGTAATTTTACAGCTTCCATGAACTCTAATTCCGCAGTTTTTTTAGGTAATATGTAATCTACGGATTTGCTGTGTTCTGATGTACCCAATTTTCTGAGTAAGAGGCTCACTTTCTGACTATTTGGCCAATTTTTACAATCCAGTTGAAAAACATCCTCGTATCTTGTGTAGTATGCTTCAAAATTCTTCTCTTCCTCAGACACATAATGAAATGTGTCCATGCTATTAAAAATAGTTGTATGGGAGAAATTAACACTGTCGACATTTTCTCGATTACTCTTTAGTAGTTCCAGTGTTTTAACAAAACGTTCATCTTGTCTTTCTTCATATTCCAATTGTAGTTTCTTATGCCTTTCTTCCTGTTCCAATTGCAGTTTTTTCTGCTTTAATTGTGCCATTTTCTGCTTTTCTTCTTGTTCCTGCTGCCATTTAAATAATCTGTCCTCTCTCTTTTCCTCGCGGTCAGCCTGTGCCTGTATTTGTGTTTGCAAAAGCTCGTTTTGTGTAGCTTGTCTGCGTTCATCCCGTTCAGCCTGTGCTTGTAAAAATTGCATGAAAATTTTTTGTTACATTGGTAAGTCTTCCATGTTTTTTTTTTTTTTGTTTTTTTTAGTGTGTAGTTAAAAAGAATATTGTACCATGTACACTATACACCGGTTTGGGTTACAACAAAAAAGCAAATTGCTGTAAGCTCCTGTTTTCAATAATAATAATATCGCTGCTTGCAATAATATATTCTTTTTGCGAGTCACGCTGCAAAAAAAAAAAATAAATAAAACAGGTTTATCTGGAATCACGAAATGGAATTGACTTTCCGTTTTTAGGCACTTACTAATAAGTAACTCTTTCCACAAAATAAAAGTTTGGGTTTTTTTTGTTTTTTTTTTTAATCGAGTCACAATTGAATAAATGTATGCAGTACATTTAGTTCTTTGAGTTTTTTCTAGTATTTTAGTAATTAAAATACCTCTTAAATTGAGATTACCTTTTTTCCGTGACGTTTTACTGTATTATCCGTTATTCAGTGACAACTGCAAGAAAAAAAAAATCCTTTCCTTGAATTTTAGTTTTAGCTGTGGTATTTCCTTTTAGTACCGACGTCAACCAAAACATTAATTAAAAAGTCCTTTAGTTGTTGTTTTGTTTACGGAGAACAGTAATTAGAATCCACTGGTGAACTTTTTTCGTAGGTTACTTCCTTGCTTTTCGTAATACGGGTCTGACCTGTCGTTTTTTCGACAGAACAAAGTTCGCTTTTCGTTTGCAAGTTGGTCCTTTAGTAAGATTTGTCGTGTAGCGACAAAACAAAAATTCACTTTTACATTCGTTTGCAAGTCGGATTCCCAGAAAACGGCGTAAATTGTCGCTTTTGCCACGTTAGAGTTTTTTTTTCACTTGAGTTGAAACTTCTCTTTAGCGTAAAATCCGTTTGCTCGTCAACACTTTGCATTCCTTAAAAAAATGGTCAACCTTTGCGTTGTACTTTTTTTTTTTAAATAGTTCTTCGTCAAACTGTTATATTTGACGCTTCATATCTCGTCGCCAACTGTTGTGGTTGCAAGGTTGAACAATAATTAGTAAGGAAATACAATGAAGACGCAAACAACAAGATAACGCAATAATAAGTGTATTAAAGAAAAGGTATATTTACAATATGTACAAATGACGGTGTCGAGTCAGAGAGTCTTGGTGGGAGGACATGTACGCTCTTCGGCGTCACTTCTGGTGGCATTTGAGTAAGACACACCAAGGCCAACCTAGGCTTGCCATTTATAGTGTTATGTTATTCGCATATGCAAATAAGTGGTTGCCACCACAACAATATATATATATAGTGTGTGTGTATACATAATTACTTTAAGACACGTACGATTGATTCTCAAACAGAACTGTTTTGCACCACATACGCCCTCTACAAAATTCCAATTATTGTATAATATTACAACTTATGCTCAAAATTTAGTACATAAGTTTTATTTTAGAAAATGTCTAAAATTTAAGGAATAAGCTACAAGTGTCTTAATATGAAATTAAAATTCAGAAAAATCTGGCTTCATTGTTTTCTAATGACAATGGATAAAATTTAATGCAAATATAAACAATGAGTTTTCAAAATCAGAGTTTCTATCTATATTATACTTCTAAAACCCCTTTAAATACTCAAAACAAACTGTAATTTGAAGAATATCTATTAACATTTATCATATTATGCAGGATCCGTGAAAATTCCACGTAACGAGAATATTTATATCGATTAATATTGACTGTTAAAATTTTACACAGGCCGAAGGTATCTAAATTCTGATAGAAATTGTATCCGAATTCATGTCTATCATCTTTGCATAAGACAAAATCCAAATAAAAATCATTTTCCCTACCCTTACGCAGCTGTGTTTCAAAATTTGTAGTGATCTGTTCATTAGTTTAAGACTTTATTCTGTACAACGAAATTTATACGCATACAATGTTTATAAACACACCTAACTTACATGTATAAAAATTCATAATAATTTGTACATTGGTTTAAGAAAATATACTGAAATCTATTAAAGAAAGGCCAGTTGTGCTTGTATATTCAGCCAAAACTGTAAAACTATAAAATAAACTCCTAAAAAGTTCATAGTTTCTTACTCTGCATGAATAATATCTAAAACATAGAAAACATTATTCATTCCTTGACCTAAATTTCCAGCTAACTTTTTTTTTTTTTACATAGGTGTCACCACTTATCAAGGCCGATAGGCCACTCAAGGATAAGGGTTACAGAGTGTAGAGTAGTCAAAAGGACAATATAGTAATCGATAGTAATGAAAGTTCAGTAAATTTGTTAACTTAAGTGGAACGGCTCATCAGAAACTTGTTCACGTTGGACTTGAAGATAACCATATTATAGACAGCTGGAAAGCAGGAAAACGAAAAACAAACTAAAATTGTTTTTCCTGTTCAAAAAGTTAGTAGCTTCATCCCGAGTGGTTGCATGTCTAGAGAGAAGAATGGGATGTGTGTGTGTTTAATAGAAAAATGATAAACTTGGCCCCAAGAAACGCCATCACTGCATATATATATATATATATATATATATATATATATATATATATATATATATATATATATATATATATGTATGTATAATTATTATTACTATAATAATTTTTGAATAACTACGTACACTAGTGCTTCATCTTTCCGGGAATCATCATGGAATACTGCCCGGCCACAAAGCCATCGATGACCCATTAGCAAAGGCAGAAACCCCACAGCCAACCTCAACGACGAGAAATATAGTTAAAATTTAACCATTTTCTTTAAATGTCATAACATCCGTCCAGAGTGATCTAATGATTATAACAACGTGATCTGGGTATGCGAGCTTAAGTGACCGACATTCATTTCGACTGTAAAGTGCTCAGTTATAGGAACAGAGTTTTTAAAGGAGCTGGCATTATTATTCCTATAATAATTTTTAAATACCTAAAGACACTAGTGTTTCATCCTTTCTGGAATCATCAGTGCAGAGTCACACGATTACTGCCCCGTTCGGGAGATTTGAACCCCGCCACGGAGCCATATATATATATATACATATATATATATATATATATATATATATATATATATATATATATATATACATACATATATATATATACATACATATATATATATATATATATATATATATATATAGTCATCGACCTACAGTGCTGTTTCGTTGTATCACAAGCCGAGGATTGAACCTAGAACCATCACATTGAGAGTCAGCAGTTCTACCGATCGACCCACGGGAGCGGCGCCCGTAAATAACCTCAACAAATGTCTATTTAAACAAACATCCGTCCATCACTTTTACAGTGCTCTAACCGCTTTGTTTATAAAAAAAAGAACGAACGTTGCATTTTTCAGCACATCGATTTGATTGAAAAATCTATATATGATATAATATATATGTATGTTATAATATATATTCTATACATATATATAATATATAACCGATTTGATTGAAAAGTGGGCGATTTCACCAATTTCGATGATAATATAGAAGTGGGAAACATTATTCAATTTTTAAATACGTCCTATATATTGACTAAAATATAATATATCATTATCGAAAGATAAATACAAAATCTGCATAAATTAAAATATTATATATATATTCGACCGCACCTCTGCGATATCAAAGAATCTACTGTGGATTTTGTATTCCTCGCCTTTCTGCATTTTGCGGTGATAAACGTTTTAAATTAAGTTTAAAAGGAAAAAGTCAAGTATCATGGTGCAATTGTTCTTTAAACAGAAACATTCATTTTGAACGTACTCTTCTCATATTAAAGACCTTATGGTTAATTTTAAATTCCGGTGGTAATACACTTTTTGAAATGCACTTATGATGTTAGGTTGTATAAGGTGTTTACTTTGGTAAAAATTGCCTGTTTCTTCTTTCATCGCATTTTTTCGATTATCAATTATCGATACCTATCGAAGACATTCCGCTAAAAAACCTATGTGAGAACACTACTAAAGTACATTTGTGTGAAAATTAATAAAAATCAGCCCAGTCGTTCCGGAGTATATAGGGAACTCTCTCTCACACTCACACCCACCCACGCACAGAAAACTTTTCTTACACACACACACACACACCCACACACACACACATCCATATTTATATATATATATATATATATATATATATATATATATATATATATATATAAATAACTTTTTAACGACACAAAACTTATATAACGCGAAATAATACACGGAAAACCCTATGCGCCTCTTTTGCTAACAAACTCATCAGGATGTACTCGTTGATATAACACAAAAATACAAAAACGAATTACATGATCACGAAAGAGCAAATATTCAGGTATATACGAGAAAAAAAAAACTGAAAAAAACCCGAATATATTTATATCATTCAAACACGGTATTGTTTGAATAAATGGTTAAGTGGCAGTTTTAGTCATTTAGAACTGCTTTAACGCTTCACCGCTAACCCATTTTTCGACCAAATTTCAAATAATTATTACAGTTTATAAACCACCTTCTCAGCTTTATTGTGAAAAAAATTTAATTTTCGTTCAGTAAAACAACAGTTATGATGAATTTTCTGGTGTTCAAAATTGTAAAATATGTAAGGAGGTGAAGACGCTTTTTATGACTGGTTTCAATAGCAACCACGTCGCTTCAGCGACTACTATTGCTACTAATTCACTGCTGTCGCGGAAAGAGAAGTAGCAAGTGAAACAGAGAGAATGAAAACATGAAAGGGAGATAATTAAGGACATTTGATTGAAAGAAGACGAGTGTTGTACATTGTTATTTCGTATGTGTTTATGGGGCAAAAAATAAGACTGAAATTAAACAAAGAACAAGTGAATTGGAAGCCTGGAAAAATGGATCAAAATAAAAAATGCGATCATGAAAAGTAATATGGTTAAGCTTAAACATGGAAAAGTAAAGGACTAATTGTTTAAACTGGAAAAGAAAAGGACAAAATACTCTAGTAAAAGATACAATAAATTTATAATTTAAAATATAGCAGCATTAAGAATGTTTTTAGAAATTCAATTTATGATATTATATAATCAATTCTTAGTGCTTTAATATTTTAAGTTATAAATTTATTATATGTTTTACTAGAATATCTTGTCCTTTTCTTTTCCAGTTTTAACAACTTGTCCTTACTTTTCCATGTTTAAAATTAACCATATTACTTTTCATGCTCGTATTTTTCTATTGCAGCAAATATATAGATAGATACGGATTAGGTAAAACATTCTGTATAGAATTATCCCTAAAATTAAGAATAAAATAGATTATCCACTTTAAGAATGTCTTATATGCGTGTTGAACAACGTTGTCTAATTTTAAGTAGAGATATTTATTTTACTCAATAAATTGATTAATTTTATTATTTAAAATAATTTTTTATGATGGTGTTGTATAAAGCCGACGAAAATATGTGTGGATTAGGTAAACAGAATCCTGGAGCCCTTTAGCAGTGCACGCAACATTATGGGTCGCTAAGTGACTTATTAAGAGTTTGTTTTCATCAGTAAGGCAGTAATTGCACAAAGATAAGTAACAGAAAATCGGGATTAGCTGATCACGCACACGATAAGAAAAAAATAACTACGTCGTTTGAATAAGTAGTAATACTTCTAAAATATTGCTATTATTTCATTGTTCTAATTATAGGAACAACAAAAATATCCCTTAAACTAAAGGTAAACTATCCTGTTTTGACAATGTACAAAAACAGCTTCACAATCTAGTGGGCGATAGCCTCTTCTCCTTCCTAATTTTACTTTCTTACAGAAGGGACATTGCGTGTCTATCATTGCTCTATCCTTATTTGCGTGACAGGGACTCGAGTTTCAGTCTTTACTCCTTTCCGGTTCTCCGGTTATAAGAAGCTCACGTATCTCCTAACAAAAGGCAAATCAGTCGCTTTTTTCTTCTCACGCCTATATCTCCCTTCTGCATATAGTCTTTCTTTTTATGTTTTTGTGATATTTTTTATTTTCTTTTTATAATTCCCGGAAAAAAGTTTTTTCAGTCTTATTTAAATTATGAACTATGGAAATCAGTTGTATTTCTTTAAAAAAAATATTGAAAACACTTTTTACGCTCTTTATTTTAGAAAAGAATTATTGAAAACAACTTTTACTCTCTTCTTTTAAAAAGAGTTATTGAAAACACTTTTTCGCTCTTTTTTGAACAGAATTATTGAAAACACTTTTTTCGCTGTTTTTGAAAAGAATTATTGGAAAACACATTTTGCGCTCTTTTTTAAAAAAGAATTATTGAAAAACACTTTTTGCGCTCTTTTTTTTAAAAAGAATTATATATAGCACTTTTTTAAAAAGAATTATTGAAACACTTTTTGCGTTTTTTAAAAAGAATTATTGAAAGCACTTTTTACGCTCTTTTAAAAAAAGAATTATTGAAAAACACTTTTGGCGCTCTTTTTTTTTAAAGAATTATTGAAAACAACTTTTTGCGCTCTTTTTTAAAAAGAATTATTGAAAACAACTTTTGTGTTTTTTAAAAAGAATTATTGAAAACAATTTTTACGCTCTTTTTTAAAAAAGAATTATTGAAAAACACTTTTTGCGCCTTTTTTTTTTAAAGAATTATTGAAAAAATTTTTGCGCTCTTTTTTAAAAAGAATTATTGAAACACTTTTTGCGTTTTTTTAAAAGAATTATTGGAAACACTTTTTTGAGTTCTTTTTAAAAAATTATTGGAACACTTTTTACACTCTTTTTTAAAAAAAATTATTGAAAAAACTTTTTGCGCTCTTTTTTTTTAAAAAGAATTATGAGAACACTTTTTGCGCTCTTTTTTGGACAGAATTATTGAAAAAACTTAGGTTAGGTCACAATCACTAACACTATTTTACTTTGATTTCATAAAAAAATTCCCAACCTGTGACATTTTTATTTTACTTGCATGTTATCCTCATGGTACTTAACATTTTGCCATCCAATTTACGTGCATGTTTGTGGTATGTACAGACACACGTATGAAAATTTATATGGCAACGCTGAAAATAAGAGAGGAACCTTTTTTTTTATAAATACTCATATGGAAATTAAAATAGTACAGCTTAATGAAGTCACCATCAATTAGGGCAGAAATAAAATTTTTTCAGTTATTTATACATCACGGCTTAATTACTGAAAAATTAAGCTGCACATAAAACTCAGTCCGAAAACTAATATATACTTAGCATGCAATTTGTGCGATTAAAGTATTTAGGGAAATACACTCATTTACTTAATTTTATTATAATACACATGCACGTATATATATACACACATATATATATATATAAATTATATATATATATATATATATATATATATATGTATGTACTTCAGAATAATTAAGAAATCTTCAACATATATAAAAACAAAAAACAAGAAGCAACCACAGAATTCGCGCATAAGCCTGACGAATCATATAGTTGGATGAAACGCAGAATATTCAGTGAAGCTTAATCGCCATATATATTTTATAAATTACTAACTAGCTCTACCTACGTATTGAGCACTTTTGAAGTAAATACTTAAAGTTTACGCATAAATCTATACTTTCGTATATTTAATTTATGTGAAGAAATGAAGTAGTTATATATATATATATATATATTTATATATATATATATATATATAAAGGAATTACGTATATATATATAAAAGAAATTAAATTACACACATATATATGTAATTTCTTTAATTTATTTATAAACAATTATTTTCTATTTATTGATGAATAATTATTTTATATCTGTAGAAACTAGTATTTCATGCATTGGCACTCATCAGTGTAGGAGGTGATGATTATTACATGTAGGGAGATTCGAACTGAGCTACAAAGCCACCTTTTGACTCCATTTGCTAGGAACGTTACCTTTCCGCCTCGAAAATGTAGGAAAAGCAACAACTTTGCATACCAAATAAAGGCACAATGTTAAGACAATCAATAGTGATCAAACGATCAATGCCAGCCGACCGCCTTTATTTTCAAGACAGTGCTACAACTTTAAGAACTTTCTTCATAAAGGGACAGACACCAGTGTTTCATGCTTTCGCAATTATCAGCGACGGAATTTATATTTATATTGTTCACACACACATATATATATATGTATATATATGTATATATATATGTATAGATATATGTATAGATATATGTATATATATATATAATTCAACAACATACTATAAACATTTTATATGCAATTCTATAATGATGCTCAATATTCTTGGTAGAGTATTAATATTACACGCGTTGAAATGATGAAAAATAAAAAGGACATTGTTTATGCGTCCATTGAAAATTCAAGCAAAAGAGATGCATTTCCTTATTCCATAGAGTTAAAAAATAGGCAGAACAAAAATAACAAGCAAAATAAATGCAAATAATCACTAGTCTCTATAAATTTGAGAAATTAGGAAATTGTAAGTTTAACATCTACGCAAAATAGTAGTTAATAGCGTGTCACATAACCATAAGAAGTAACGATACGCATAACTAATATTTGAGCAATATTACACATTTCATTTGAAATCACGGTAAAAATGAGAAATGAATCCACAACGTTTTACTTTTGGGTAAAGCGTTGACATTATTGAAGTATCGCCATAAAATCTATCCAAGGGCAGATAATAAGTAAGGATTAAATAAAAACAGAAATAAAATACACCCTAAGGTGGAGTACTGTAGCCAAATCTGGGAAGAAGCGACTAAAAATATCCTTTCTTAACTTCACTGGATACAAAACCGCCTTTGATATCTAGTGGGCGATGTATTTTTCTCCTTTCTACTATCCCTTTATTACAGAAAATAATTTTCAACCTATCAGTGCTCTATCCTTATTATCATGATAAGTGCTCGACCGAGCTTCAATCTATGCCTACCCCATGTAAAACATTCGCAACGAAAACTTGTTTAACTAAACCACTGTCAACAATTTTCCCTACTTTATATCTATGCCTAAAACTACCTTGAGCAAAAATTTATTTCCTAGAAGTACCCACCTGTTGGGCACAATATCATTTGACTGCTTTCTAGCTGACTATAACACTGCTATCTTTAAATCTAACGTAAGTAATTTGTTGTTGAGTTTTCTTCTAAAGTAACAAATTCTACCCATTTTTCAACTATTACTAATTCGTCACGGTGCTGTTCTCACCGGTCATCTGACTCTTATCAACTCTTATCATCGAGTAGCCATTGGGTCTTGATATATGGTGGTATCATTTGAGCAATGGCAGCTGTGTGAGTGGAAGTAAAACATTGGGAAGATGCTCCGGCGAACTACAAGCCCTTGTAACCCCTTCACGCAAATACCCCCAAATCCTGCAAGCAGCAAAAACCAACCTGTACAAAGTAAGAAAATCTATTTTAATAGTTTCTTCCCTAGGATTGCTAGACTTTGGGATTTCATTCCTGGTTTCTTGTTTCTTGGACAGTACTGACATGTAGAAGTTTAGTGTAATATAAACAGACATCTTGCTGCTCAGCTCTCTACATAGTACACCTGAAAATAATAGCCTAGATAGTAGCGCCCCCTACGTCAAAGTTACACTGTGTCTTGCTTGGGGTGAAAATACAATAAAAAAAATCTCACAAGAAAAAGAAAATAGGAAAAAAGAAAAAAAGGACAAAGATAAAAGGAAAGAGTAAAATAGAAAGAGAAATTAAACCAAAGAAATCAATTTAAATCTGTCTGAGATTATCTATTTAAATTAAGAACATTACTTGATTCCTCATTAAATCGATTAAATCTATTATGAAAATAAGGATAAGCCTCGAAATTTATCCACCTTTTTGATCGCATAATATAGAAACGTTATGCTTTCAAGTATGTAATCATGCAATATTAAACGTACATGTTATTCGTTGGATCACAAAAGCAACCACAATTGATTTTCCTTTGATTTCATTCGAATATTATAAAGTGTGACACATGTGTTAAGATATTCTTCTAGCAACCTTATTATTGTTGTACTCACTAGGATTATCATCAGAGATTACTCCCTATTCCTAAGAGCCGGGATGATAAGAAGTCTCCTCAGATTTTATTATTATCATCATCATTATTATTATTATTATTATTATTATTATTATTATTATTATTATTATTATTATTATTATCATTATTATTATTATTATTGTTATTATTATTATTATTATTATTATTATTATTTTTATCATTATTATTATTATTATCATTATTATCATTATTATCATTATTATTATCATTATTATTATCATTATTATTATTTTTTTTATCATTATTATTATTATCATTATTATTATTATCATCATTATTATTATCATTATTATTATTATCATTATTATTATTATTTTTATCATTATTATTATTATTATTATCATACTTATTATTATCATTATTATTATTATCATTATTATTATTATTTTTATCATTATCATTATTATCATTATTATTATTATTATCATTATAATTATTAATATTATTATCATTATTATTATCATTATTTATTATTATTATTATTATTATCATTATTATTATTATTATTTTTATCATTATTATTATCATTTTTATCATTATTATTATTATAATTTTTATCATTATTATTATTATTATTTTTATCATTATCATTATTATTATTATTTTTATCATTATCATTATTATTATTATTATTTTTATCATTATCATTGTTATTATTATTATTTTTATCATTATCATTGTTATTATTATTATTTTTATCATTATCATTATTATTATTATTATTTTTATCATTATCATTATTATTATTATTATTATTATTATTATTATTATTATTCGATTTACTTCACAGTGTTGTGATGCTTTACACTTTTATTTTTACTTCAAGAGCGGGCTCTTATACTAAAGCTAGTGAGGATAGGCAAAGAGTCAATTAGATAGAAGCACCTGGCGTAGAATGTTTGCTTAGACAGACTTTTGTTGTATCTCATTTCTAAGGAGTTCAGCTGTTTCGTAGGATCATCAAAAATTGAGCTAAGCGCACCTGTAATTATTGGCATGATGGAAGTTTTCTTATTCTTTAATGTAGCAATCCCCATCCTTATTTTCTGATAGTTCTGTAGTTTTTCAATTCTTTTTGCCTATAAAGTTGATGTCGTTTGGGCAGACGACATCAATAATTTGACATTCATTGGTCTTTTTGTTCACAACTACAATATTCGATTTCTTGTGAGTTATCTTTCGGTCACACTGAATCATGAAATCCCAGGTAATCTTAATGTCCTCATTTTCTAGGTGATGTTAATACCATTTTCCCGACACTTGGATTCCAAACTTTTGGCACAAACTCCAGTGCAGATTTGTATAAACTTTGTCACGACGACATTTGTACTCTTTTTGAGCAAGTATGGAACACACACTAACAATGTGTGACACTGTTTCAAGAGATATACCACACAACCTGCACTTATAAGAACAGATGTTTTTATTTATTGCATTTGTACTTAGTGCCAGTTCCTAAGCAGCAAATATAAGATTTTCTGTTTCTATTTTCAAGTCATTAGAATTTGGATGAGTGCTCCATACTTGACCTTCAGTTTCCGTGTGTTTCTATCCAGTTTTTTTAAATATTATTTCTCCCTGTATCCATCCTGCAAAAGTTGCACGGTATCGATAAACAGAAACCACCTATAAATTGATGACTTACCATTCAGTCTAGATTTCAGGAGCAGTTTGAGTCTCCTAATATACACCGATTTCGTCTTCTCTTTTATTTCATGTCAAAACATCGTATCAAGTTCAAGCACCCCCAGGTACTCGTAGCATTATGCATTAGGATATCCCAATCTTTTACCATTTGGTGAAATGCTGTCTTTCATGGCTCCCTTCTTCCCTCATTTAAGATTAACTTCTGCACATTTGGAATTTCCAAACTTCATATTTATGTCTTCACTCCACTGTTGTACAGTTTGAACCAGAGAGTCAATTTCCTCTTCTGTTTTGCCAAACAATTTCAGATCGTCCATAAATAACATGTGGCTGATCTCCGGTCGATTCTTCTCCAGTTGGTATCTCATCTTTGTCTCTCTTAGTACATTTATTAATGGTATGAGTGCTATTGTGAATAGAACTGGCGAAAAGGAATCTCCAAATGTTGACAGCCCCTAATAATTTCCCATCTGAAAAAGACGTTGGTTTTCCAACTGCTCTTACTTTTCCCTGTAGACTCAAATACATTTTCAGCCTACCTATTTCAGCCTACCATTTTCAACGTTCTGATTACCCACGAATGCGTCACCCTATCATAAGCTTTCTTGTAATCTAGCCAAGCTACAATTAAGTTTTTCCTCTTTTTGTATATCTTTAAAATACATTTATCAAACGAGAATTTTTTTTATTCCTAAACACCGTTTCCTCCCGCTCTTTTGTTCCACTGGTAGTGAACCATTTACTTTAAGATGGTCATATACTTCTGAATTGATGATCGTTGACAGTTTATTCCAAAGCAAGTTCAAGCAAGCAATTAATCTATGATTTTAAACATCTAGCCCTTTAGCAAGATCTTTCATTATTAAAATAGTCCTTCTCAGTACAAGCCATTCTGGTATCTGGCACAATATAACACAATCATCCAAAGAAATAGCAAGCCTCTCATGGATAGCTGTGAAAGATCGCAACCAGTACCCATGAATTCCATCATATCCAGGTCCTTTGCATTTAGGTCTGAACTTCATTTGTTTTCTCAAATCTTCAGCAGAAATGTGGGTATCCTCTTGTTTATGTCCTTCCAGTCTTTCACTTACTCTAGCGACCCAGTCAGAATTAGCCTTGTGGGAAGTCTCTCTTGATAACGTACTTTACTAAAACCTTGTCGCCTCTTGAGAATTAGGAGCCACTGTTTTGGTTTCACCTTTTTACAGATTTCTAAAACATCTTGATTGGTTTGTTTTGAATAATTTTTTGTCGTTAAACTGCTGCATTATGTTATTATATTTCCTAATATTGGAAGCTTTCTCTATAAACTGATGTATTAAACCCCTTGGCTTTTAGTTTGTATCGTCGATCCAGTTCTTATTTTTCTCCTTGTATTTTTCCCACTTTCCTTTGAACCACGTTTGAATTCGACTTAGATCTTTGCTTAATCTCTTCAGGCCACCTTCTATTCTCCTTCTTCACTATGGTTCTTTTTTTCTGTTTCATTTTTGGTTCTTTCGCTGCAACCATCTAACCAACCAATACAGCTCCCGCTTACAAAATCTCTCTGACATCTGCTATGCCTTTCAGTGATACCTTATTCATTACCGTATTCCATTTATTTGTCGCATTCCTCAACTTTGTCTGGTCAATATTCTTGCATCAAATTTTTACTACCCCCCACTAATTCTTCAATCTATTCAGCAAATTTAGTTCATCATCTGTTATTTCCACACTGGAAATCTCACTATTATTATTTAAGCGAATGCAAATTAGATGGCAACGTTGAAGAGGGGTGTTGCTCTTTGTGTAAATGCTCACGTTGTAATTAATACATATTAAAGATTGGTTAAATCAGCATAGAGCGAGAGGAACGAAATAAATGCTTCAGAGAGAGAGAGAGACAGGGAGAGAGAGAGACACACACACACAAAGACAGAGACAAAGAGAGAGAGGGGGGAGGAGATGGTGCCCTTTTCATAAATGAGGGTTTAATCAAACCGTAATTTATCATAGACATAATTCGATCTCATAAAAACGTGTTTTGTGCTATGCAAGTACATAGAAAAAAGCAATCTTAAAGAAACAAACATAAACAAACGTAATAATCGATGATTGGTTGAACAAAAACAAAAAAAAAAAAAAATAAAGAAGGAAGTCCGACAGAGAAATGAAAACTATTGACAGAAACTTATTTTCTTATTATAAACTGACTTATTTACACAGCGTTGAATGACATGTATACTTATGAGGCAACGTTGTCTGTATTCGTGTATGCATATCGCGGTATAACAGTAAAACAGTATTTGTGTATACATAAACACCATTATCATCATCATCATCATCATCATCATGCAGTCCGTCAGTGGGGCCTCGGTGCTTTATTCCTCGGTATTGGCGTAGCCCTCTTTCGGTGAGAAACGTACGGCAATAGGTACACCACACGTGGGTGCCGAGGTTGTGTCGTCGACAGTGTCTCAGCTTCAAGGCTTCTCCAATCTTTCTCTCTATTTCTTTCTTTCCCTTGTGGATGCTGTTCTGCCAGATACTCCTTTCTTTGGCTTGCTCCTTCAAACTCTCGACATTGATGTTCATCGTCTTCAGGTGCCGCTTTGTTACATCTTTGTAGCGAAGCTTCTGACCTCCTACCTTGCGGGTTCCATTTTCCAATTCTCCGTCGAAGGTCATCTTTGGGATTCGGTTGTCTTCTATTTTGGCAATGTGCCTAGTCCATCGTAGTTGCATAGTAACAAGGGTAGCTTCTACGCTGTCTAGGTTTGGTCTCCTGAGAACTTCCACGTTTGAGACGTAGTCACTCCATTTGATCTTCATGATCCTTCTCAGGTGCTTCTGCTGGACGGCTTCTAGTTTCCTTGTGTGTTCTTTACACAGAGTGTAGTTCTCTGCTGAGTACAGCGAAGCTGACAGGACGATAGCTTTGTCCTATACATAAATAGTGGATCTAACATAAGATTTTGAATCAAGACCGATGTTCTCATCGATGTCAGAAAAATGTGATTGCGTTGTAGGCCCCCCCCCAAAAAAAACAATAAAAACAAATATTCTGACATTTTCAGTCCTTTCCTTTAGAAGCCAACCGAACAATATACTCCCCAACATTTTCACCACCAAATAAATCGATATATCTATAAAAGTGATAATGCATGTGTGTGTGAGGAAACTTCTCAACCTATATCGTACTTGATTCGCTGTCTTTAGGTTTTGGTTCCGATTTCAGCTCGAGTATTTTTTTTTTACTTACAAGAAGCGAACTGTTCAGAAAAACAAAACATGATACTTGCATACACATGTCTCAGTTTTTTCTCTGTTTTCTTTTTTTTTAATTTAATCTTTTTAAAAGGAATTTAACGCTACGTTTATTGCGTACGGCATTTCTGTTTATAATAATTAAAAATCTGCCCGAATTAAAATATAATATTTATGCGTATTTTACGATCGGACAATGCCGAGTGGTACACGTATAGAAATACGTCAAGATCGTTTTCAGTTAAATCATCGTACACATTTCAATTATAGTTTTAAATCAGAAATAACGTTTTCTCATATTTCTTTATTTTATGGAGGTCTGGTTATTACTCTCGTTTCTATCCTAAGTTCCTCAACATGAACGTTCAGTTGCATGAGAACCAGAGCGGTCAGGTCATAGTAAATCACAACCTCTTAGAACCCTTCCTCATCGTCAATGGCGTAAAACAGGGATGCGTTCTGGCACCGACTCTGTTTAGCATCTTCTTCAGCATGATGCTCAAGCAGGCGACCGAATATCTTGACGATGACGATGCTGTCTACATTCGCTATCCCCTCAACGGCAGTCTGTTAAACCTCAAAAGGCTGCAAGCCCACACAAAGACCTTCGAACAACTGATCCGAGACCGCCTATTTGCTGACGACGCTGCCCTTGTTGCCCACACCTAAACAGCCTTGCAGCGTCTCACATCCTGCTTCGCAGAGGCTGCCCAGCTCTTAAGACTTGAGGTCAGCTTGAAAAAGACGGAAATTCTCCACCAACTAGCTCCCCGGGTAGAGTATCGCCCTCCCCACTACAACATTGGCGAGACTAAGCTTAAGACCGTTCACCAGTTTACCTACCTGGGTGTACCATCACATCAGATGCTAAATTCGACAGAGAAATAGACAACAGACTGGCCAAAGCAAACAGCGCTTTTGGCAGATTGTACAACAGAGTCTGGAAAAACAGACATTTAAAACTTGCACAAAAATCAGTGTGTACAGAGCCGGATCTGAGTCCTGGACAATTTACCGCCACCAATTACGACTCCTCAAGCGTTTTCATCAGCGTTGTCTTCGCACCATTCTCAACGTACACTGGAGTGACTATGTCACCGATGTTGAGGTCATCGAGCGGGCGAAAATCACCAGTATCGAGGCCATGCTGCTGAAGTTACAGCTACGCTGGGTCGGGCACGTCTCTAGAACGGGCGATCATCGCCTGCTCAAGATAGTCCTATATAGCGAACTCTCTACTGACCGTCATGACAGAGGGGCACCGAAGAAAAGATATAAAGACTCTCTGAAGAAGTCCCTCGGTGACTGCCACATTGACCACCTATAGTGGTCTGCTCTCACTGCTGACCGTGTTACCTGACGACGTACTGTCCACCAGGCTGTTGCCTCCTTTGAGATCTCCCGCACAGACAATCTGTGAGAGAAGCGCTGCAGAAGGAAGATTTGGGAAGCCTCAGCAGCCACACCTGATTTGTCTTTTGACTGCAGCCGCTGTGACCAAACCTGCTTGTCCCGCATCGGGCTCGTCAGCCATAAGCGTGCCTGCAGTCGACGTCGAAAACCCCCTTCATAGAATCTTCGTTTGCGAAGTACTGCCAAGAGATCTTCGTTAAAACGTTACAGCTATTTCATAAGTATTAGCCGAGAGTGGTGCCTTTTTTGGAGATGGGGGAAGAGACACAATTTATAAGTTGTCTTGCAGTTTAAGTTACTTTGACAATTGAACTATTTTAGACCCAAGAAGAGCTTGTATTTCTACGTTGAACTCATAAACAGTGCATCATGAGTAGGTTGCTGGAATATGTGTTAAATAGAGAAGTAATCAACGATCTCAGCAAAAATAACCTTCTTAGTGACACACAATATGGTTTCCGTTCTGCTAGATCTACAGCAGATGTGCGTACGGTTATATCTCATAGGATCAGCGAATCCCTTAACAGAGGCAACCTTTCTAGAGCAATTGCTCTTGACATATCAAAGGCCTTTGATAGGGTATGGCATAAAGATTTACTTCACAAGATCTCCAGCTATGGTATAACTGGAAATGTCTTATCTATTATTAAATCATTTCTCTCTGATAGGTTCATAAGAGTAGTAGTTGATGGACAAAAATCAGAAGCTCACAATATTAATGCTGGAGTCCCTCAGGGGTCAATCCTGGGCCAAACCCTTTTCCTGGTCTACATTAATGATCTTCCAAATCGCATCCTTACATCATTCGTAGACATTTATGCTGATGACACTACCATCTATGGTAGCACATCTAATACAGTAAACGACCAAGTTCTCTCCGATTCTCTCTCCTCTGATTTTGAGCAAGTGGTACAATGGGGAAAGGAGTGGCTGGTTACTTTTGATGCATCTAAAACCAAGCTTTTCTCTTTACATCATCAGTGTTCTGATCCCCATCTGGCATCAATTGAAATGAATGGCTCTCATCTTGGGGAGGCCTCAAGTTTTGACAAGCTTCTGGGCTTTACCTTTACTCCTGATCTGAAATGGAACACATGCATCAAATCTGTTGCCAGCGCCGCTAGAAAAATGGTCGAATCTTTCTATCGATCCGGTAGATATCTCACTGCTGATGCAATTCTCTATCTATATAAGAGTCAGGTACGTCCAAGGATGGAATACTGTTGCCACATCTGGGCAGGACTTTCCCTGCCTTGATAGACTTCGTAGTCTCGTAGGATATGTCCTTTTCTCTTCGCTGCAACGTCTATCTCACAGAAGAGATGTTGCGAGTTTGTCTCTGCTTTATCGTTATTTTCATGGAAAGTGTTCAACTGAGCTTCAATCTATGGTACCCCCTCGCCAAACTTTCACAAGAAACACTCGTTTAGCTGAAAACACTATCAATAATCCCCCCTCTTTATCTGGGCTTAAACCTAAACGTAGATTCCATTAACAAAGCTTCTTTCTTAGAACTGCACGCCTGTGGAATTGTCTTCCGTTTTCCTGCTTTCCAGCTGACTACAATATGGTTGTCTTCAAGTCCAACGTAAACAAGTTCTTGATGAGCCGTCCCACTTGTTAACAAATTTACCGAATTTCCATTACTAACGATTACTATATTGCCCAATTGACTACTGTACACTCTTAATCCTTATCCTTGAGTGGATTTTGGGCCTTGATAAGTGGTTATGCTTATGTAAAAAAGAAACAGTTTAAGTAGATTGCAAAGACAAAATATTTGCGTTCGATCAGTGCATATGTAGGTGAGACATTTGTCTCCTATTCCAATATGTCATTTTTTAAAGGGTCCGAATCTTCCAACTAGATAATCAATTTTCCTTTTGCTATAATATTCCAATTATTTATATATTTATATTGATCCTCAATATGATTCTTGTTTCTCCTTCTTCTTCTTCTTTTTATTATTATTATTATTATTATTATTATTATTATTATTATTATTATTATTATTATCATTACTAGCAGAACGTTATGTACTGCATAATCACGTTGATAGAACGGTTCACGTTAAATCACCGAAGTTAAGCAACATTGAGCATGTTTATTGCTAAAATGGGTGACCATTTGGGAATTCCAGATGCTGCTTGTGCTCTCCACTAATCTCGACATTGTATCCAGTTGTCATAGACTTCTCCTTGTCACTGGACTGAAGTAGTGCCGATTCAGAAGTTTGAAGGGTTTGAGATTACGCAATCCTTGTGTTCAGCTACCCTTACAGAGGGTATCTGTTGTTTCTTGAGACTGAACGGATGCATCGAGCAGGACCCATTAAAATTCCGCGGAATGAGAAATATATTTAATGAACAAATGTTTTGGTAACGCTGATATTTTTCTGGATAGTGTAGAATTAGTATTTTTGGTCAGAAACACTAATAACGCGCAACAAGTTTAATAGCATTTCTACAAACAATAATATCCATTGCAGTTTTAAACCTTTCTCTACTGCATAGTTATTTTCATGGCAAGTGCGCGTCTGAGCTCCAATCTATGGTTTGCCCTAACCCCAAATCTCACGAAAAACACTCGTCTAGTTGAAACAACTATCAATAATTCACCCCATTCTTTATCTCTGCCTAAACAAAGGAGTTACCATTTATAAGGGCTCGAATGCCACTAGAGGACAAGGGTGAATGAGTGTACAGTAGTCAATGGAACAATGTCATAGTAATCGTTAGTAGGGGAAATTGAGTAAATTGGATTACTTAACGAGACGACTCATCAAGAACTTTTTTTACGTTGAACTTGAAGACAACTATATTGTACCCTTCGACCGTCTTCAGGTACATTCACATTGGGTGTTATTGATGAATGGTGAAAAATAACACCAAGTCTATTTCTTTTCTTTCTTTCTTTTTTATTTCTTTTCTTTCTTTCTTTTATTTCTTTTCTTTCTTTCTTTTTTTTCTATTTTTTAAAAAATAAATCCGGATCCATTCCACTTTTTGATATGATGTTTGTATAATTTTGAGATGAGGCTTTGTAATTATTTTTGTATTATTTTGACTGTTTGTACTATTTTTCTCATCTGGGTTATTTATTTCACAGCGTTTCGGCCGATTTAACCTCCGACAGACATCATATATATTGCAGTGTCAGTTTCCTTAGTTTCCTGTGTTTTTTATTCCCTACTTTTTTGTTTTTCTTCTCTTGCAGTGTCCGTGTACTTGTAATTTATGTAGGTTGATTTCCGCATTCGAGGATTTTCTTTAATATTTCAGCTGTTTTCATAACTGCTGTCCTTTGTATAGTGTCAGTCATCTTAATTCCAATTTCTCCCAGTCGTTTTTGCCAGTCTTTTTCGGAACTGTCTAATTCAACTAGAGTTATTAATATTAGACTTAAATTCTCTGTGCTCCATATTTTTCTCTGGTTTCTAGCTAGTTCTGTGTATTTCTTTCGTTTTTCTTTTTCTCTTTGATCTTCACCCTGTGGTCTACTGGGATGGCAAAATGTATAGATTTTCAGTTTATTTCTTTCTTGTTAATCATTATGGCACACAGTCTCCTTGTTTGGATGAGTTTATCTATTTGTACCTCCATGTTGTAAAAGATTACGTTTTTCGTTCTCCAATACTGTCTTCTCTGCTTGCATCAATTATCTCCATATTCAAAACGCCGTTGTTTGAAGAGTGCCAATTTTATGGCTTTCACCATGTAATCGTGTTTGTTCTTGTATTATGGCCTTGTGTGCTGCACTTAGTTATGTGGTTTATTGCTTTTTCCACAGAGTCTTCATATACCGTTTCTCTGGGTTTCATTTAGCTTAGTTCTTATGTAGTTTGTTCTAATCGCATTCTTTGGTTCTGTTGTCAGAAACGATTCTATTTTTCTGTTCATTTATCATTTTCCCAGTGATGTCCAGGGTTTTTTCATTATTATCTTCCCTTGTCATTCTTATGAATCGTCCATGTAGCTCTTTCTCTTCCCACTTTCATTGTTTTTTATTTTTGGTTTCATCAATTTTTGTATTGTTCTCCTTGGCAGTGTCTCTCACTGCTGTGATCAACCTTTTTGTCTTCTGACTTGCGTATTTTCCATGTTTTTTTTTGTGTGTATACTACACAGTCTTCTACGTTTATCAGTCCTCTTCCTCCTTCGTTCCTTTACAGGCAGAGTCAGTCAGTATCACCTCTCAAGTGTAATGCATTGCGCATTTCATCAATTTCTTCATCTTCTGACCCAGTTTTTCTTTAGTCCAGCCGATGAATGCTTCAGGGTACCTTATTAGCGATACTGTCTAATTATTTATTCCTTTAATAAGATTTCTATTGCATAGTTTGTTTTTAAGCATTTTCTTGTTCTTCTTATACACTCTTTTCCAGTATTTCATTTCTGTCTATTTGCAGAACACCTAAATATTTATAAATGTCATGTTCACAAAACGTTCTAATCCCCTTCGTTGGGCAGTTCTATAATTTCTGATATTTCTAGCTTCTCCATTTTCATATCTTGGAATGCAAATATTCCAAATTTCATTTCGGTGTGCTATCTGAATATAATATTTTTGCTGTGTTTATCAGATTTTCCAGTTACGTTCTCATTTTGAAAATGACTTCAGATCATCCATATACATTAGGTAGTTTATTTTGTTCTCTGTCTATAAAAGTATCCGACATATGAATACCTAAGTATGTAGTTGCGTGACATGATGGATTTAATAAACAGTAGTGGTGATAGCGAATCTCTTTAGAGGATATTATTATTATTATTATTATAATTATTATTATTATTATTATTATTATTATAATTATTATTATAGATTAAAATGTATAAAATAACTTTTTATTTAAACTAATGTGCAAGATAGGGCTTAGAAAGCCGGCGTTAACATAAACTACGGCTCGTTCATATAAAACACATAAACAGAATAACGACAATATTACCGATAGTAAAAGTTCAGTTTTATACAAGTTAAAATGTTAATGGATACACATATGTTGTTGTTGTCCTATGCTAAATAACCTGTAATTAATGAGATAACAAACGTCTAGTGAAATAAATCTTCGTAGATCAATAATACCCACTCGCTCTTCAACGCGGACTGAACGATAGACGTTGCATGACTTATTGGTATTTCCTTTTGCGTAAATACAATAAGCATCGAACAAGGCTAAGGCGTGGAAATTAACGATTAGTTTTTCACACACATGGATATAAAAGAAAGAAAGCAAAAACAAAAGTTGTTATTTGAAAAAATGTCAATAAAAACAAAATATCGGTTTTATTTCAATCTTTCAAAATAAAATGAAAATAATTCATATTCTTTTTCGCTACAAAAAGTCAACTCATTAATTTTATTAAATTCGAAGACATTTCACCGGAGATAATTGTTCATTTGACTATATCGCTTCGAACAGTAACATATCACACACACACACACACACACACACACACACACACACACACACACACACACACACACACACACACACACACACACACACACACACACACATATATATATAATGAGTAAATGAGCAAAAATACCTAAAAAGTGCTCAATACTACTGTAGAGAAAACATATTTTTATTACCGTTTTTAATAATTTCATCAGACTTTGCAAATTTTTTGCAAAGTCTGATGAAACTATCGGATCGTTAATTCGATTCCGTTGGTGAAAGCATATGTAACTAAGCAGATTAAAAACGATACTATATATATGCATATATATCTATGCATATAAATGTATATTATGTGCATTTATATATTATGTATATAAATGTATGCATATTTATCTCTCTCTATATCTCTCTCTCTCTCTCTCTCTCTATATATATATATATATATATATATATATATATATATATATATATAAAGGCATTTAACATTGTATCAAAAATCCAATATATTATTGCTATACATCGTCTGAGATGATTGACTCATTTTTATGATTTCAGATTCAAATGAACAGCTACAGCAGGAATTGGAATATACCCTACTAAAGCCCGATTGTCGCAGCTGGATAATTTAAGAAATACAATCTGGACGTGAGAAAAATTTAGAAGAACGATATGTCACATCTGGAAGAGTGCCCTAACCACAAGCCTCTTTGTCCTGGCAGAGTGCAAAAATATCTCTGACTATCTAAACCCCACACTGTCTACCAGGCCACAATTGTCGCACTATTGCATCACTGTTTATTTCACAAGTACTTCAACGAAATGTACTTCGACGAACTTGCTGCATTTGTGACCTACCCCCAACAACATAAATATCTCTAATGCACTCAAAAACAGCTTCATTTGATGATCTTTTCTAAATAACTTTTGCGAGTAATAATATGGACAGGACTAAATAATACAAACCCGTCTTTAATTTAACATGATGGATAAAAACATGGAAAAACAAACATATTAAAAAGATAAAAGACAGACAAACGGACAGACAAACAGAAATATGAAAGGAAGACAAAATGGTAAAGAAGCAGACCTAAATAGACATGCATAATCATTATCATCTATAATTAAATTAAGACGATTGCTTTTATCCCCCAATAAATCGATTGATTTTATTAAATCTACGTAAGCTACTTTCTAAGATGGTGAAACTGATTAGCTAATAAAACTTTCTAGCGAATTAAACCCCTTTCTTAAATGAATAGCAGGTTCTCTTCATTGAAGCATACAGACATTGTTGGGTATTAAATTACTTATTGAGATTTTATTTTTTCTTAGTCCGATAATAATCGAACGAGGTTAAGACACAGAAATAAGTGATTAGCCCATCACGCACAGGAGAGTTGAAAACACAAAAACATGTACGTTGTTTCAATAAATTTTACTGATAACATGTAAATTATGACTTGTCTTCGCTTGTGATTGTAAGATATAATCGAAACATTTGTGTTGCCAAATACGTTTGTATGAATAAAAGAATGTATGAATAAAAATGTATGAATAAAAAATGTATGAATTAAAAATGTATGAATAAAATGTATGAATAAAAAATGTATGAATAAAAAATGTATGAATAAAAATGTATGAATAAAAATGTATGAATAAAAAATGCATGAATAAAAATGTATGAATAAAAATGTATGAATAAAAAATGTATGAATAAAAATGTATGAATAAAAATGTATGAATAAACATGTATGAATAAAAATGTATGAATAAAAAATGTATGAATAAAAATGCATGAATAAAAAATGTATGAATAAAAATGTATGAAAAAAATCTATGAATAAAAATGTATTGAAAATCCAGTATGTTATTGCTATCATCTTGCTAGATTGACTAATTTTTATCATTTCAGATTGAAAAACAGTGACACTAGAAATTGAAATAAATCCTACTAAAGTTAGTGAATTTCAAACTTGCAATCTGAATGTGATGATAAGTTAGAAGAACGATATGCAAAAACAAAAACAAAAAAATGCTTTAAACTTGCCAAATACGTTTGTATGAATAAAAGAATGTATGAATAAAAATGTATGAATAAAAAATGTATGAATTAAAAATGTATGAATAAAATGTATGAATAAAAAATGTATGAATAAAAAATGTATGAATAAAAATGTATGAATAAAAATGTATGAATAAAAAATGCATGAATAAAAATGTATGAATAAAAATGTATGAATAAAAAATGTATGAATAAAAATGTATGAATAAAAATGTATGAATAAACATGTATGAATAAAAATGTATGAATAAAAATGTATGAATAAAAATGTATGAATAAAAATGTTTGAATAAAAAATGTATGAATAACAAATGTATGAATAAAAAATGTATGAATAAAAATGTATGAATAAAAATGTATGAATAAAAAATGTATGAATAAAAATGTATGAAAAAAAATCTATGAATAAAAATGTATGAATAAAAAATGTATGAATATAAATGTATGAATAAAAATGTATGAATAAAAAATGTATGAATAAAAATGCATGAATAAAAAATGTATGAATAAAAATGTATGAAAAAAATCTATGAATAAAAATGTATGAATAAAAAATGAATGAATAAAATATATATGAATAAAAAACGTATGAATAAAAATGTATGAATAAAAAATGTATAAATAAAAAATGTATGAATAAAAAATGTATTAATATAAATGTATGAATAAAAATGTATGAATAAAAAATGTATGAATAAAATATATATGAATAAAAAATGTATGAATAAAAAATATATGATTAAAATGTATGAATAAAAATGTATGAATAAAAATGTATGAATAAAAAATTCATGAAGAAAAATGTATGAATAAAAATATATGAATAAAAAATTTATCAATAAAAAATGTATACTAAGCTGCTTGTTATTTGGCATCATTATATGAACAAAGATTCATACGGTTGCTTATCCATCGATCCAACATTTTTGAAATAAAATTACACACACAAATATACACACACTCTTTCTCTCTCTCTCTCTCTCTCTCACAAACACACACACACACACGCAAGCATATATATATAAACGGAAGTTGAAAGACCTAAAAACTCGAATGTTCAAGAGTAAAAATGTAAAATGCTCATTCCACCTCCGTGTTTATCGTTGATTTTTTATCCTATTTCAATCATATATATATATATATATATATATATATATATATATATATATATATATATATATGTGTGTGTGTGTGTGTGTATATATATATATATATGAGGTGCAATCATATATATATATATATATATATATATATATATATATATATATGAGGTGTCTTAAATAAGTTTACAGGTTGTTGTACAGGCATTTAAATTTGTGGACTCTTGAAAATCCAGTATGTTATTGCTATCATCTTGCTAGATTGACTAATTTTTATCATTTCAGATTGAAAAACAGTGACACTAGAAATTGAAATAAATCCTACTAAAGTTAGTGAATTTCAAACTTGCAATCTGAATGTGATGATAAGTTAGAAGAACGATATGCAAAAACAAAAACAAAAAAATGCTTTAAACTTGGAAAAAATGCCACAAGCTTAAGACTGCTTTTAGTCCATCTTGCATGAATCGAGCATCAGTTTTTGAGTCGCATAAGAGATTCAAGGAAAGCAGGGGGTCTGTAAGGGATTACGAGAGGTGTGAGAGGAGTAAGGAAGTCAGAACACCAGTGTTGATTGGCCAAATATAGAATTTTATGGATATAAACTATAACACCAGTGTTGATTGGCCAATGTTTTATGGATATGAACTATCGTGTGTCTATAGAGTAAATAAGTGTACAGTTTGATGCCAATGTGAGAACTGTACACGCAATTATTCGCAAAGAACAGAAGATGCGGAAGATTTGCGCGGTTTGTTCCACGAGCACCCCATCCTCGTCACAGACTATTTGACCAAGATGAGCATCAAGGCAGTTTCTCATCCTCCCTATAGTCCAGTTCACTAAGATCAAGGAAAACATAAGAAGCTGTCGTTGTGAGACAATTGGGGAGATGTAAGAGGCTGTGACGGAGGTCATTGACATCCTCATAGAAGAGAACTTCCGTAGGGTCTTGTTGGATCAGTACAAGTGCACTGCAGCCGGAGGAGATTACTTCGAAGAGAACAAGAGTTTTTTTATGCACTATCAATAAAAATGGCTATACGAAAAAAGTCTGGGAACTTATTGAATGCACTACGCATATGTATATATGGCTAACGATCTTTTGGGGTGTTTGCAGAGTATTATATATAGAATAGAATACACTGCTGATCAAAAATTTAAGACCATTTAAAATCTTTTAAAAAGAAACCTTTTCTTTTAAGGATAGATTTTAAACTCTTCCGACTTAAGGTTACTAATACTATAATCTAAAAGGTTATGGAAACAAAAAAAGTACATTCCAAAAATGTTATTTAAAAATTTATATTTTTATTAAATTAGGCTTTTTTACACATGATCAACATTATAAGACCAAGGGTATAAATTGTTAGATTTATGATAATTCTAATGTTTTTAGTTCAGTTAGACATTAGCAATCACTGTGTCAAGGTGTTACCATGCCTAAAGCAAGAAAACTAACCGAAGTTGAGCGCTCTCGAATTCTAGGATTCCATAAGCAAGGTTTGTTACAGCGAACGATAGCAGCTAAGGTAAATCGCAGTAAAACTGTTATTATCAACTTTCTAAAGAACACTGAGAATTGTGGAAAAGCAAAATCCTTTGGTAGCCCCCCACCCAAATTTCTCCTGCATTGAGTAGGAGAATCAGACGGGTTGTTATGAATGACAGAGGACTTTCTTCTAGTACAAATTAAGGTGGTTACAGATGCTGAGTGCAGTCCAATAACCATCAGATGACACTTACAACAAAAACGCATGGTAAATAAAAAGCGTAAACAAATTCCTCGATTGTTTTCACGCCACAAAGTGTACCGTTAAAGATTTGGTCGTGAATACCAAACTTGGGGCATTGAGAAACGGGAGAAAGTCCTGTTCTCTGATGAGAAAAAATTCAATTTAGATGGCCCTGATGGCTTTCAGCGATATTGGCATGACAAAAACATGCCCCTTGAAACTTTTTCCACACGTCATAGTGGTGGAGGGTCCGTATGGTATGGAGTACCTTTTCTTACAGAGGGACTATGGAGCTCCAGGTGGTGCAGGGTTTTCAGACAGCAGCTGATTATGTTAGCATGCTATAAAAAGCATCTTTGATGATGGAGGGTCATCGTTTGGGTAGAGATGGATGGTTATTCCAACAGGATAATGCTGCAATCCATGCTGCAAGACGGACCTTAAGCTTTCTACAAGAAAATAGAATCCATTCCTTGAGACATCCTGCATGCTCACCGGACTTGAACCCAATTGAAAATGTTTGGGGATGGATGACAAGAGAGGTTTATCGAAATGGCAAACAATATTCAACAAAAATATGAACTTCGTGAAGCCATCTTCAGAAACTGGAGCAGGATCCCCTGCACCTTAATGGAAACCCTTATTTCTAGCATGTCTCAAAGGATTTTTTAAGTTATCAAAAGCAGTGGAGGTAGAACTCATTATTACGTTTGATTGTTGCATGTTTTCATACACTTTTTGGATAATTTAATAGAATTTTAGTCTCTGGTCTTATAATTGTGATCATGTGTAAATTTTAAAAATAAATCTTTGGAATGTAGCTTTTTGTTTCCATAACGTTTTAGATTGTAGTATTGGTAACCGTAAGTCGAAAGAGTTTAAAATCTATCATTAAAAAGAGTTTAAAAAAAAAAGATTTTGAGTCTTAAATTTTTGATCAGCACTGTATATGCATTGAAGAAGCATTCTTAGACAATAATAAGACAATGCCATTACGTTTATCTATACTGACATCGTAGACGTGCGACTATTATGTCGATATGAGGACAATAAGGTCAGCATTCAGAGACGGGGATGGCGTAAGCAATACGAATGAAGGTTTTATCCATGACATCCTCAATTGAAGACAATTTATATCGATAAGTGATGATGCCTCTCAAGTTTCCGCTCACGAAAACAGATAAAAAATATATTGCAGATATATACCAGCTACATGGTCTCATACATAACCTACACACGCGATAGAAAACATACACAGAACGATAAAGTCTCTCATAATCGTGTACATAAACGTTATGTAAATAAAGAAAAAAATTGTTTCGACAATCAATTGATTGATTTTATCATTCAAATTGAATTTTTGTTAAGAAGCTGGTAGATAAATCAACCAAAAAACCGAAATGACCTTTAACGGTGCACGCAACAATGCGGGGCGTTAAGTGACTTATTAGGATTTTCTTTTTATAAGATGATAATCGAACAAGGTTAAGACGAAGGAAAAGGTGATTAACCGATCACGCAATGGCGAAGAAAATGGCGTCGTTTCTAAAAAAAAAAGTAAAAAAAATATTTCTATGTAATCGATGCCATAATTTCCAATTGATTTTTACAAAAGAACATCTCATTAATTTATTACTATTATGTTTCAGTTAGGTTTAATTAAAATTATTGTTTTCATTTGAAGACGTTGTTATTTTTACGGATATTTTTTACGAAATACAGCAAATATATCTATATGGATAGTTGCATACATAGTTGTGGTTAATATTGTCACAAATAAAGAAAATCTTTGATACGAAATATCTGCATGCATCTACAATATCTTAGATTCTATCGATCTATCTATCTCTCTCTATCTCTCTCTCTATATATATATATATTAGGCGATGATCCTCCATTCTGAAGATGTATCCGATATATATATATATATATATATATATATATATATATATATATATATATATATCGGATACATCTCCAGAATGGAAGATCATCGCCTGCCCAAGATAGTCGTATATGGCGAACTCTCTACTGGCCGTCGTGACAGAGTGGCACCGAAGAAAAGATATAAAGACTTTCTGAGGAAGTTCCTCGGTGACTGCCACATTGACCACCTTCAGGGGTGTGCTTCCGCTGCTGACCGTGTTACCTGACGACGTACTGTCCACCAGGCTGTTGCCTTCTTTAAGACCTCCCGCACAGACAATCTGCGGGCGAAGCGCTGCAGGAGGAAGATTCGGGAAGCCTCAGCAGACACACCTAACGTGACTTTTGACTGCAGCCGCTGTGACCAAACCTGCTTGTCCCGCATCGGGCTCGTCAGCCATAAGCGTGCCTGCAGTCGACGTGAAAAACCCCTATAAAATCTTCGTTTGCGAAGAAGATTATATATATATATATATATATATATATATATATATATATATATATATATATATTATAAATGTTTATTTTTGAAATATTGTCAATTTCAATTTATACCGTTTTCGTTTAACGGGTGGAGACTGTTATGATAAAAACTGAATGCCCGTTAATTTCGGGTAAAGATCAATGTATCTATTTTATAGGCGCAGAGCATTTATAGTACAAAACTTTGTTGAAATTTTTTTTATTTTTTGTAACTTATTTCATCTTGGATTTCTTCATTACAGCGGTTTCTTTAATTGAATGAGAATTTTATGATTTTATGTTTTCATAAAAGTCTCTAATTCTCATCAATTCGTCAGATGTTCTTTCCATTCGATGTTACCAACAATAAGTTAATGCACATGATAAACCTGGAGTTTTCGTTTAGGAAAAAATATTTCATCCCCACATTGTTACAAGTCGGCCATATTGGATACCGTGCAAACCAAAATTTCTGTCAGAAACCTTAATTTCGTATTTTTTTGTTTTAGTTTTAATGCCCAATTTTTTCCTATTATTTATTCTTTCTTATTTTTTAAATATTTTTTATTTCTACATTTATATAAGTTTATTCTTATATTCATTTTTTTTACTTCGTATTCTTATTTATTAGTTAATGTGTTTTCTCAAGGGGAGGTTACTCTCATGGAATATATTTTTATTACTCGAGTTACTTCCCTTACATATTTTTCTTTACTTATATTATACGTTTTGGTTTTAGTTTATTTTCTCATTTAATTGTTTCCTTTTAATTTATTTTATTTATTTTTAATTATATTTATCAAGTTTTTAATTATACCTCCCATTTTATTGTTCTATTTATGTTAATATTATTCTTGTATGGTCGAGGGATCAGTGTTTTTCATTTTTTGGAAGTTTATTGCTCTACATTTCCGTTTATGCTGTTTTTTTTTTAGTCTGGTTTAATGCGTGAAATTAAGTATCGATTTCTGTGCAGACATCCGTGAATTACATCTTGTCGTCTGTTCAATATTTTTTCTTCCGATAGTAGTATATGGTATGCTTCTATTATGCAAAGGTTGTATCCTTTTGATTTGCTTGGTTTATATTTTTTCGCTCTATCTACTATGGACCATTTTAATTTATATCCATTATTGTGATTGTGATTGTTTAAGAGATGATAACAATAAGAGTGACAATCACAATAATGAAGATAGCAACAGAACAAATAGTAATAACGAAAATCACAAGAAAAATTCAACCACATTAGCATTATGGGCTAAGGAATTAAACAAAAATAAAACTGAATATATATATATATATATATATATATATATATATATATATATATATATATATATATATATATATATAAAGGGAAAATTATTCCCAACTCGCAATTAGGTAAAAATGCACTTTCGTAAATAATTGAATTCATTCAAAACATATCGCTAAAACCAAAACAAAACAACATCTTAGTAAATCGCGATATATCTAGACAGTTGGCGAGATGGTTCAGGGGTAAGGGTTTAGGCTCATTACCGTTGGGTCCCGATTTCGAATCTCGCTAGATACAGCCACTCTGATGAGTCGTAGACGACGAAACACGTGTCAGTGGATAATTACATTTTAAAAATAATATATATACATATACATATATATATATATATATATATATACAAAAGATTCACCACTTATCAAGGCCCGAAATCCATTCTAGGTTAAGAGTTAATGAGTGTACGGTAGTTAACGGGACATATTGTAATAATCGTTAATAGTGGAAATTTGGTAAATTGGATGACGAGTAAATTCTTTACGTTCTATTTGAAGACGACCTTATTGTAGTGAAAAGCAGGCAAACAGAACAGAGTTCCACAGCCGTGAAGGCACCGATAAAGAGTGGGGGAAAATAACTGATCGTGGTTTCAGCTAAACGAGTGTTTTTAGTGAAAGTTTGGCAAGGCGGACATAGATTGTATCTCATACGTTTGTCGCTAATTTTCCTTTAGTTCGTTAGACATGTGTTAATTCCTTCATTAATTATTAGTTATTCTATTATTTGGTTTGTCAATTTGTTCTTCGTTGTTTTGTTCCATTATCTGTGCTACTCTATCATAGCGTTATTTGATTATTCGATTAATCTTGTGATTTTTGTTCCTTAGTCTTTCGTAATATAATTATGAACCTCCGTAATGGGGGAGGGTCACCTCAGACACACAAAAAAAGATTATAATTTCAGAAAGTATCTCCACTCCCGTTGCGCCTACTCTCCTGCCCGATCTTGAATCGCTCAGCACCGAGAAATGAAGCTCGTTTTGTAGTTTCCAGCTTCACGCGCATACGAGATTATGCGAGAACGCACGTAATAAAATGCTGGCCGCCATCTTTTTCTTTTTCTCGGGCTGAACTAACTCGCTGAGCACCCACGGTAAGACCTATTTTTTCTTAGCTTCTAAACACAAATTATTACAACCTTATGTGAGAATAAATGCAAGAAACTACCTGTACTTTGTTTACTAGGATGGAAGAACAATCTGAAAAATTTTTAAAGACGTTTTCAAATATCTCAGATTATTTTCTTCAATATTATTTGCTGAAAATACACCAAAATTTGTTATAATAATTATTTAGCAATGACTAGCAAGTAGATCCGACGTTGTCCGGGATTGAATGATGATAAACGAATATATTTTATTGTTATATTTTTATTGCCATCGAAATCGGTGAAATCGCCCATTTTTCAATTTAAATCGATTGATGGCCTGTTCTAGTTGGAGAAAGCTTCCTATGCATCTTCGCAGCGATTTAGTCAACAATACATTGCAGTCTATATTTCACCGTAGAAAGCATACTGTTGAGTTTATAGAATTATTTTTATATATAATGGCTTAAATAAAAGTTTAAAAGCATCATGCTTCAATTGTGTTCTAAACAAAAACATCATTTTAAATGTGCGCCTGTCATATAAAAGAACCTACTGTTGATTTTATATGTCTGGCCTTACTGTTTGTGCGGTAATAATGGCTTGAATGTAAGTTAGAAATACAAAATGTTAACTGTCATAGTGCAATTATGATTTAAACAGAAACATTCATTTCGAACTGGATAGAACTTACTGTTGATTTTATATGTCAAACCTTTCAGCTTGTGTGGTAATAAAACTTCTCAAATGCACTTGTGATGTTAGGCTGTGTAAAGTGTTAACTTTCGTCAAAATCGTTTGACCCTTTTTTCATCGGATTATTTCGATTATCGATTATGCATTATCGATATTTTTCGAAGACAAAATATGTAATGTTTTGTTCACTTCAACCAGGATTAAATCTCTCAATTTTTACCTTATTACTAATCGTCCGAGGAACCTTTACCGAGGAATAATGACGGGCTGCTCAGGTATGTTTTATACCTAAGGGTGCACTGCACTTAATGAGGTGGTTTTTTAAACTCTCGTCTAATCTTGTGTTTCTCCGAGGAATTATAATAAACTTGGGAGGGGAGATAACTCGTACTTAATCGGTTAATAGAGAAATTTATTTAAATGACGCACATGCTTTTGTGATTTTTATTCTTACGTGCATAATGGGCTAATCATTTATTTTTGTGTCTTAACCTTGTTCGATTATTATCGAACTTAGAAAAAAGAAAATCTCATTAAGGTATTTAATACCTAACAACATGACTAAGCGAAAATCATGCGTGATTTATCGATAAAGGGAGTTTATTTCTATATAACGTTTTATTGGCTAATATGTTGCATCTTAGAGAGTAACTTAGGTGGATTTTAATAATTAAAGGCCGAGCATTTTCATGGGTTCTTTATAGTAAATTTACGTCGGAGTTGACTTACTTGATTTTCTGCTAGTGGCGATCAAGTTATGAATTATAATTTAAAGCTTCAGCGCGCACACATCAACTAAGTAGACAGCGACTAAGCAACAATTTCATAATTTCCTTTTTAACTTCTGAATGCCGAGACAAAAATGTATTTGCAAACCCAGGGGTTAAGCATTTTTCGTTATTATAATTCACACACACACACACACACACACGCACGCACGCACGCACGCACGCACGCACGCACGCACGCACGCACGCACGCACGCACGCACACACACACACACACACACACACACACACACTGCTGAGAAAATTGAAAAAAGTTCCTATAAACCTTTATACACGATTAAAGTGACAGCGTTGATTATGACTGATATAATATACGCCTGTCTGCCTGTCTGTTAGTATTCTGTGTGATTGCACTTGGTCTTAAACATTTCTAAAATATTAGTTTCAAAATACAGTATAAATAATAATAGAAATACATATCTGCATTTTATAAATACCTGCACAATATTGAATTGTCTTGTGTCAAACTTGGCAGGTTCGTATTTTGCATATCATGCAGTTTTTGGCAACTATGACTCGAACAACGAATGACTGATTTTCGAATGAATGATTATCACGCCAGGCAGAATAAATACATTGAAGAAGCATTCTAAGAGAATAATAAGACAGTGACATAATGTTTATTTTTACTGATATTGCAGATATGCGGCTATTATTTCATGAGGACAATATAGTCATTTTTTTTTCAAAACTATTCAACAGACTACATGGAAACCAACTTTGCACTCTAGCTTAGAGCAGACAGCTAATTCTGTTGTTCTCTTAAAGAGGGCTACCCAAAAGAGGCCGATACATAATATTTAATTATCATTCTCATACGAATAGTATGCGAATAGGATAAGGGTAATGTGCCTAATACGAATAGAGGTTTTGTCTATGGCATTCTCAATTGAAGACAATTTATATCGATAATTGATGATGGCCATAATTTTTTCGCCCACGAAAACAGATTAAAATGTGTAGCAAATATAAAACACGTATCCTGAGCCACTTGGTCCCATAAATAATCTACACACGCGATAGAAAACATGTGGAAGACGATAAAGTCTCTCATAATCCTGTACATGAACGTTATGTAAATTAAGAAATAAAAATTGCTTTGAAAATAAATAGATTGATTTTTATCATCAAATTGAATTTGTTGTTAAGAAGCTGGTAGATAAATCAACCAAAAAACCGAAATGACCTTTAACGGTGCACGCAACAATGCAGGGCGTTAAGTGACTTATTAGGATTTTCTTTAAGATGATATTCGAACGAGGTTAAGACGAAGGAAAAGATGATTAACCGATCACGCACAGGCGAAAAAAAAATGGCGGCGTTATTAAATGAAACGAAAAGCGTTTGACTGTTTTTGTTCACGCGTTACATCACTTCAATGACCTTGTATTCTTATTTTACATAGGCATAATCACTTATCAAGACCCAGAGACTACTCAAGGATAAGGGTTATTCTACATTGATATAGCCTTTCTATACACCTACATATCAATATCTTCACTATTCAATCAACAAGAGCTTTGTGTGTATAAATTCGTTTCATATGGACTCAAAAAAGGCTGAGCCGATTTTTATGAAATTTTACACGAAAGTATTTTATGTGCCTGGCAGTATTCTTAGATACGTTTTGTATCGGAATGTCTTCGATGAGTATCGATAATCGAAATTATCCAATGAAAGAAGGAATAGGTGATTTTAACCCAAGTAAGCATCTTACACAGCCTAACATCACAAGTGCATTTGATAATTTTAATTATCACACAAGACGAAAGACTTGACATATAAACTCCACAGTAGTGTCTTTGACATGACAAGGACGCGTTCGAAATGACTGTTTCTGCACAACTGAACCATGATACTTGACTTTTTCATTTGAAACTTAAATTCAAGCCATTATCACTGCACAAGCAGTAAGGCTAGGAATATAAAAGCAATAGTTGGTTCTTTTATATGACAGGGGCGTGTTCGAAATTAAAGCAGGATACTTGATTTTGCATTTTAAACTTTACTTCAAACCATTATAAATAAATTTTTTTTTATAAAACCAATAATAGGTTCTTCGTTCTCATACAATCTAGACTACAACGTATTGTATACTAAGTTAATGCGAGGAGGCATGTGAAGCTTTCCCTTGGAGTACTGCGATTGATATCTACTAAAGCAACAAATCAATCGATTCGATTTGAAAATGGACGATTTCACCGATTTTGACAACAATAAAAATATGAAAGTGTAACGCATTCGTTGATATATGCTATCCAATTGCGGGCAACGTGTATTTTATACGCATGCGCAAATATTTATTTATACGTCTCACTGAGTTAATTTTTTGTTATAAATTTTGAAAATATAAACGGCAATTAAGCTACATAGAATATTCCACAATTTATCCTCGTGGGGCTATATCATGGAATTACTGTTGCTTCCTGTTTTTATATATTACCATTTCACTAGCTTTTCTAGTTAGACTTAGTTATTCACACACACCTATTTATTGCGCGCGTACCTTTTTTTGTTTTAGCGAGGATTTATATGTTTATTTACGTTTTATGCGATACTAGAATATTTGGCTACAATAAATGAGCGTGATAATAACTAAGAATCTGACTGGCTGACAAGCAAACCCAGAATTACGTGGATATATAAAAACACGTTGATATATAAAAAACGATCCAAATCATTCCATGTCATATCCTGACAAACTATCAAGAGAATAATACGCGGAAAATTCTGTGTAGCTTAATTGCCATATGCAAGTGTACCTCCGGGGTCGATCCTTCAGGTTTTATTATTCCTGATATTCATAAATGACCTCCCTGATAAAATAATGTCTGAGAGGAGCATATTTGCTGACGACTCCACGCTATATAACAGGCATGAGAGGAAATCGAATGAACACTTACCCAAGGCAATGACAGAAATTCTAGAGAAAGACCTCCAGTCTGTAGTGGAATGGGGTAAAAAAACGTTCAATGCTGCCAAGACTAAGCTCATTTCCTTAATAATTACAAGAAATCTTCTCAATCACCAATAGCTATAGCTAAAGATACATTATCCGAAAGTACTTCGTTCAAACTCCTCGGCTTAAGGTTCACATGGAAGATCAGTTGGAACAGATACATCGAGAGCATTGCCAAGGCTGTTGCGAAGAAGGTGGGTTCTTTCTACCGTGTTAGAAAGTTACTTACGCCTGAAAGTATCCTGTACCTCTATAAAGCCATCAATCGATCATGTATGGAGTACTGTTGTCACATTTGGGATGATGCATCTGCTACTAGTTTCTCACTCCTGGACAGGGTTCAAAAGAGAGCCGCCAATCTGATAGGTCCTGAACTGTCATCTAAGCTTCAGCCTCTGTCCCATCGACGAAATGTTGCATCCCTCTGCCTGTTCTACAAGTATTTTAATGGTGGATACTCCGACGAACTGCAATCCCTTGTATGCCCTCGACGTAAATACCTCCGAGGAACCCGACAAGCAGCAAAGTCCACCCCTACACTGTAGTGATCCCTAAATGTAGGAAAGTCTTTTACTCTAATAGTTTCTTCCCTAAAACTGCTAGACTTTGGAATTTCCTTTCTGGTTCCTACGCCCCAATTTACTACATAGTACTTTTATTTTTACACAGTGATCACCACTTATCAAGGCCCGGAAGCCACTCAGGGATAAGGGTTATTGCAAGTACATTACGTTAGTGTGGAGATTTGATGAAGTGTTTAATTAAGGGGGCGGTTCATTAGGAATTTGTTAACATTGGACTTGAACACATCCAAGTTGTAGTCCGGAGGGAAGCAGGCAGACAGAGTTCCACAGGCGTGCAGTTCTAAGAAAGAAGCTTTGTTCATGGAATCCACGTTTTGATTTAGGCACAGATATAGAGTGGGGGAAATTTTTCAAAGTAGATTCAGCTAGACGGGTGTTTTTCGTGAAAGATTGGCGAGGGGGGACCAGAGATTGGAGTTCAGACGAGCACCTGCTATGGAAATAACGATAAAACAAGGATAGGCTCGCAACGTCTCTTCTGTGGGAGAGAGGTTGCAGGGTAGAGAAAAGGGCATCCCCCACTAAGCCACGAAGTCTATTTTGTACTCTGTCAAGGCAAGATAGGCTGTTTTTAGCAGCTCCTGCCCAGATATGGCAACAGTATTCCATCCTTGGATGTACTTGGCTTTTATATAGATAGAGAATGGCATCAGTAGTGAGATATCTTCTGGAGCTGTAGAAGGATCCCACCATCTTTCCAGCGACCTTGGCAACAGACTTGGTGTACGTGTTCCATTTCAGATAAGGAGTAAAGGTCAAACCCAGAAGCTTGTCAAAACATCGGGCCTAACCCAGACGAGAGCCATCCATCACAATTGACGCCAGCTGGGGATCAGAGCGTTGATGATGTAAGGATAGGAGTTTGGTTTTAGATGCATTAAAGGTAACCAGCCACATCTTCCCCCAGTGAACAACGCGCTCGAGATCAGAGGAGAGAGAATCAGAGACAACTTTGTCATTCCCTGCAACTTATGTCCCTGATATTAGCCCCCTACATTAAACTGACACTGCTTGTTTGGGGTGAAAATGCAATAAAAAATACATAGATATTTTCAAAACTTACTATTTATTTCTCAGTCTGTCTATCTGTCTATCTCTACTGTTTTTCTGTTAGTTCGTTATACAGGTATATCATAAGTCTGTTATCCCCTTATTGCATTAGTCAACTACTGCATTATTATTCGTTATTCTCTTATTTATTCATTCAATTGAACCTTCATTCTGTTGTTTCTTTATCTGATACTAAATTATACCGTAAGTTCGTTACTATATAATTCTGTTATTCTATTATGTTGCATTATTCTATGATTCGGTTAATCTTCTGTCGCATTATTCTATTATTCCTTTAACTTCTGACTTCGGTTCACAAGGTTTTCATAAAATTTTGCATAATGTCACATGACAATTAATACAGAACACTAGCTTAGATTATCCACTAAGAGGCTAAGAAACCCTGCAAGCTTTAAAAAGGCATTTTCTAAAATATCTCAATATATTTATCTCAATATTATTTTCTGAAAATTGCTATATTTTAAGATTAATAGTTATTTGCTAGTGATCCTTGGAGAACACTGGGTTTTATCAAGGAAGTGAATATGCCAGAATTCTTCAGAAAAAAATAACATTTGGTAAAAATTTTACATATTCACAAATATATATATTCTTCATTTTTCACCAAATCCAACAAATATCGTTTTTTTTTTTACATAGGCATCACCACTTATCAAGGCCAAGAGGTCACTCGAGGATAAGGGTTGAAGAGTGTACAGTACAAATTGGACAATATAGTAATCGTTAGTAATGGAAATTCGATAAATTTGTTAACTTATATGGAACAGCTCATCAAAAACTTGTTTATGTTAGACTTGAAGACAACCATATTGTAGTTAGCTTGAAAGCAGGAAAACGGAAGACAATTCCATAGGCGTGCAGTTCTAAGAAAGAAGCTTTGATCATTGAATCTATGGTTAGGTTTAGATGCAAATAGTGTGGGAAATTAGTGATAGTGTTTTCAGCTAGACGAGTGTTGCTTGTGAGAGTTTATATTCATTTGCATGATTGGACTGATTATTATCACAAAACATTTGTAGATGTTATTTGCATGAGTCAAAGATACGTCCTCGACAATCTGTCTGACAGTTACTTTGTTGCTGTCTTGCGGAAGTAGTATTCTATTCAGGTTAAGCACGTTCACACTTTCAAGTTTTACCTTCTATATGAGAAACAGGGTTATTTTATGCTAATCGTTCCAGGCGTAACTAACGGGGAATGCAAAACGGAGCTGTTCGGTATTTTTAGTGTGTTGGAATTTCGAAACCTTGCCCAACCTTGTATCTATACTTCTGCAGAGGAGGTGATCTATATGCCATCGAAAGAGGAGACAACTCGTACTCTAATTGTCATTCGTGAGGTTTATTTAAATGACGCGCATATTTTTGCGTTATATATCCTTTCGTACATGATTGGTTAATTATTTATTTTTAGGTCTTAACCTTGTTCGATTATTATCGAACTTAAAAAAAAAGAAAATCACAATAAATCATTTAATACCAAACAATATATGCTTCACCGAAAATAATACGCGGTTTATTGACAAAGAGGGTTTATTCCGCTAGAAAGTTTTATTAGTTAATATATTTCAATGAAAAAGTCAAGTATCATGGTGCAATTGTGCTTTAAATAGAAATATTCTTTTTGAACGAGCCACTGTTATATCAAAGAACTTAGTGTTGAGTTCATATGTCGGGCCTTTCGGCTTGTGTGGTAATAAAACTTCTCAAATGCACTTGTGATGTTAGGCTGTGTAAGGTGTTAACGTTGGTCAAATTTGTCTGTTCTTTTTTCATCGAATGATTTCGATTATCGATTATGCATTATTGATACTTATCGAAGACAATCCGATACAAATATATAATGTTCTGTTCACTTTGACCAAGATTGAATCTTTCAATGTTCACCTTATTACTAATCGTCTGAGGAACCCTTACCCAGGAATGCTGACGGGGCTGCTTAGGTATGTTTTATACTCAAGATGCGCTTCACTTAATGTAGTGGCTTTTTAAAACTTGTTTATCGGAGGAGTGATAATAAACTTAAGAGATATTTATTTAAATGACGCACACGGATTTGTGTTATGTTCTTACGTGCGTGATGAGTTAATCACTTATATATGTGTGTCTTAACCTTGTTCGATTATTATCGGAGTTAGAAAAAGAAAATCACAATAAATCATTTAATATGTATGCTTCACTGAAAATAATGCGCGGTTTATTAACAAAGAGGGTTCATTCTGATTGAAAGTTTTATTAGTTAATACTTTTAAGTATTTTAGAAAGTAGATTACGTAGATTTTAATAATAAAAAAGTTGGGAATTTTTATAGAGATTTCACAGGAAATTTACGTCTCGGTAATCTTCTTTAATTTGTAATGTTACCTACACGTTGTATCAATCTACGTCGCAAAAGATGGCAGGACAACTTAACCCCACTTTTTCGCGTAATAGCGACATTTATTTCCTCATTCTTGATAATTACTTAATTATTCATGAAAAAAACATTTGTAAAATCTAGCGATTTGTATTGGAGAGTTAACTGGGGAAATTTTCACTTTCTCTGAAATCTTATGTTAATTTCGGGAAAGTAATTTGAAAAGTTTTGAAAACACTTAAAAAATAGTTATCTCTTAAATTCACAATTTATGTATATATGTTATGTTTATTTTTGTTTTCTGGATAAATTATGGTTGACACAAATTGTTTCAACTTAGTTACTTTACCTTTTACTCAACAACGTGACTCAATATGTTCGCTCCTGCATGTGACTTTATCGAATTGTTTGTAACCTTATAGGAAATGTTTGTCACGAATAATTACTTTTGTACCTCATCATTTTTTGTAATTTTTGGATATGTTACTCTTTGAAAGCTGACAATAATGTAGGTTTCATTTGTTTTACTTGAAATTCAATAATATTGTTTGTTATTATAATATAAAAGCACCGGCTAAACAGTCTATTGTTTGCATAATCTTTTAAGTAGTAATAAATATTTGCAAGACATTTTAACGTCTTTAAACTGCCAATTAGGCAATAAAATACTTTAAAATAGTTATAATCTTAAAAAACTGAAACAAATGCGTAGAAAAGTAACTGCTATTGCGTTTGGTTACAGTTACAATGAGAAATTACTTTTAAAATTTAAGAAAACTAAAATATGATTTACTGGTTAAATCGTTTTAATTTCTTCGGCTTTTCTTAACCAACAAATAAACTATGAGATGCCATTTTATTGCCTTTGGTAATAGTTACTTATTTTACGATTTTATATGTTTCATTTATAAAAAGCTAGATGTTATTATGTGTTAATAATTAAGTTTTTTTTTCTATTAACACGATTTCAACGACTAGATAAATTGATCTAAGTTTTATATATACGAGTAATTTGTAACATTTTTAAACTGTAAATTACTGAATACTTATATTAAATAATTTAAATCGTAAACATATTTGTTTTTGTTTGAAAATGATTCCAACTTTCAATGAAAACTACAAATAAAATTCGTAAAATGCCGATGTAACAAAGTAAAAGGTATTCACAATTTTGTTTATATTTATATATTTGAAACGCGAAAAAACAAAACAAAAACAAAACTAAACACACCTTAAATCATACGGCTTTGCTTTGATGTGCTTATGTTTAGAAACTGGAAGCAATAAACCGGATGTACGGTTTCAACAAGCAAAACGAGTAGAGTTCTGTAATTACAATACAAATTATAAACCGTTGAATGTTAAAAAAATATATACAGATGTTACATATTGGGTCACCTAGAAAATATATTCCAAAGTTCATAATGATCCATTTATTAGTTTAAAAGCTTACAGTATTTCTTATTCGCTAAAATTAAACCAAATAATGAATTAATAAACTTAAAAATAAGAGTAAAAATGACATTAATAATAATGGTGATAATTGATAAAGAAACATTATGCATCAGTATACGCAAATGACACAATGATTAGAATAGCTAACAAATTAAGCTAAAAAAATTAGGTTAATTTCTGCTAACCATATCAATAAATATTACTTCTAATTCAGTCTTTACGATGTATTTTTTTTGAAAATGAGAGGATATTCACAAAATATTAAAACCTACACCATTCCAATTATCTCAAACAGTAAAACAACAACAATCTATTCGCCCGTTTTTCCATTTTTGTTCATACGATGTGTTTTCAATAAGTTTCCAGACTTTTTGTACAGGCATTTAAAATTGTCATAAACTCTTGAAAATTCAATATGTTATTGCTATGCATCTTATGAGATGACTAAGCAATTTTCATGATTGCAGGTTCGAATGAACAGCTACAGCAGGAATTGGAATACACCCTACTAAAGGCTGATTGTCACAGCTGTTTAATTTCAAAAATGAAATCTAGACGTGTGGACACTTTAGATAAACGATATACAATAAAATTCTGTTATTAACTTGGGGAATGCTACAGAAACGTATAGAATGCTCCCGACTGCTTTAGGACCATCTTGCATGAGTCGAACATCAGTTTTTGAGTGGTATTTGAGATTCAAGGAAGGCAGGGAGTGTGTGAGGGATGGTGAGGGGTGTAGGAAGAATAAGGAAGTCAGAACATTATAGTTGATTGGCAGAATAAAGAATTTCATGAAAAAGGGCCGTCGTATGTTTTAAGAGGCCATAAGTGCACAATTTGATGTTAGTGTGGGACTATAATTACCCCCGAGGAACTAAGAATGAGAAAACATTTGCTCGAATGCAAAACTCTACAATTCCATCCTTGTCACAGACTATTTGTCCAAGATGGTCATCAAGACAGTTCTTCACACTCGCTATAGTTGAGAACTTGCTCCCTGTGACTTTTGGTTAGAACCTAATCTCAAGGAAAACCTTAGAGGCTATCATCATGAGACAATTGAGGAGATTAAAGAGGCTGTGACGAAGGTTATTGACACGCTTACACAAGAGGAATTCCATGGAGCCTTCCACGAGTTTTTCGAACGGTACAGTAAGTGCATTGCAACCGGAGGAGATTACATCGAAGAGGACTAGAGTTTCATTTGTGCACTATCAATAAAGGTCTAGAAACTTATTGAGAACACATCGCACGTGACCTCATTTTAAAACCAAGTTTTCTGCATTGCTAAAGCCGTATACAATATCACGTCAGCTGTTATTTGGACTTGACGATGAATGCCCTGGAAACTCCTGATTAATGTTTAGTTTAAAAATATGCAAAAAAAAAAAAAAAATATTTTCGGCAATTTTAAATGACACCTCTTCTTTTACCGTAAATTAAATTCATTAATAAGAAAAAATGAAATAAAACAGTGAAATACACCAGGGCTTGAACACAGGATCGTATTGTAGTCGAAATCTTTATCAGATGTCAACAAAGAAATTATTGTTGAGATGTTATTATCTCCCTTGTCGGTGCATCCTAAATATTCCCCTGAAAGATTCTTTTGGATCTATAAGAATAAAAGACTATTTTTTTTCGATTTTCGTTAATTATCGGACGTATAAAACATATCTAAGAACATTGCAAGACATATAAACTAGTTTTGTGTGAAATTTGCAAAAGGTAGGCTCAGCCGTTTCGGAACATATACGGAAAGAAGTCACAGACACACACAGTGACATATATATATATATATATATATATATATATATATATATATAAACAAAGAGAGAGACACAAAGATAATTTTTTATAAAAATGGTCTCTTCTACTAACATATGTTTTTGTTAGGCAAAGACGTTTCTGAGACTAAGAACATTGCAAGACATATAAACTAGTTTTGTGTGAAATTTGCAAAAGGTAGGCTCAGCCGTTTCGGAACATATACGGAAAGAACTCACAGACACAAACAGTGACATATATATATATATATATATATATATATATATATATATAAATAAAGAGAGAGACACGAAGATGATAATTTTTTATAAAAATGGTTTCTTCTACTAACATATGTTTTTGTAAGGCAAAGAAGTTTCTGAGACTAGGGCATTTTTGATTCATGACATTGCAGTCTCTTTCGCACAGAAAAGATTTTGCTAGCCTTTCTCTACTGTACCGGTACCCTCGTGGTAGATGCTTAACTAAACTCCGATCACTGGTCTAAAACTGAAAAACATTTACAGCAAGAACTCGACTAGCTACAAAACAGCAAGGGGCTCTTCTTTTTCTTTCTCTCTACCAAAAACCAAACTCGACTCTTATGAAGAAAGTTCTTTTTAGAACAAATATTTCGAGACTGCTTCCCAAAAGATCACAACACGATCGTCTTTAAGTCTTATGAAAACAAGCAGTTGCTGAGCCGTCTTTTTGGATAATCAATTTCTTCTTAAGTAATATCCTATTATTCCACCATACAGGGTGAAACGATAAAATTGTCGGCCTAGAAAAGACGACATGATTCCATTTCCGTTTGATGAACACTGTTTTCCTTTTTTTGCCAGTTGGCCAGTTGTGTACAAATCCCCAAAGCGATACGAGCCTTCTATTATGTCTGAAAGTGACACACTGTTCAAGGAGCTACGACTTTATACCCTTCTCTCACTGGCGGTGACTGAGGCTGAAGGCAGCTACATTGAATAGATGTCAGCTCTAATACATAATGTACCTGAATTGATTTTTTTCAATAAAAGTTTTAAAATAAAGCTGTAGTGTTCTTTTCTTCAGGGCGACTAATTTAATGTTCTACTCATAGTTTACAATCCGCTTGTGGTGGAGGGCATTATCCCAAATGACAATCTATTTGCCCTTTATCCTCGACTAGAACAGGCCTTAATAAGCGGTGATCCATTAGTAAAATCGCAATGGCTAGTTTTTGTCAATAATTCGATTGATTTCTTTACAGAGATCAAAACATTTCGAAAGACGTTTGAATCGATTTGAAAAAGCACGTGATATATTAACCTTTTTCTTTAATTCAACAGTCAATTGCACGTGTTTTTCAATGTGGTACTCAGACGTCGTTGCGCATAAAATGATTTATTATTGCGATGTTTTCTTTTTGGTAAGCTAAATCTTAATCTTAGGAGCTTAGGAAGCTGAGGTGATTGATTAGCGCAACATACACGCGAGAAAAATGTAAACAAAATGATCCGCTATTATGTTTATTGATTTTTTTCGATAAGAATTGATAATCTATATTATATTCTGCTTGTTTCTTACTTAGTTTGTACGTTACGATTTGAAAAAGGCCATATACAATTTTTGAAGGCTGAACCACTTCAAAAAAGACTAAATTCGTAAAATTTGGCCTCCAAACTGCTAATTGTGCAACTCTGAACTGTAATATGAGAATAACCTCTCTTTAATGTAACCTGGATTTAAAATATTATTATAATAATATATTATCATTGTTGTAATTGTGTGAGAATGGAACCTGGAGTAATTTCGACGTACAATAGCTCTTCACTGAAGAAAGAAGTTAGCGAAACTTTACGAAAAATAGAAACATAAGAAAAAAAACAGGCCAAAAAGAATATTATATGCAAAAAAGATACTGAATTGAAGTATTGAATTAAAGATTGTCTATTACAATGTGATTTTATTAAACTATATAGCACAGTATTACTTTCTGAGTATTTATCAATTTATCTCATTTAGGTGAGTTCTTTATTTAAAATACAATGGGCACTATTTTCATAGAATTATTAATAAATCCTAAACTCATATTTGCTGCGTGTTCTGGTTTTTCTGCCCCAACCAATTTTTACGCTATCCAGAAAAAAAATCAGCTTTCTCAAAATATATTTGTTAATTAAATATATTTAATATTCCGTAGAATTTCCACAAGTTCTGATAATTTGTATTATTTGGATTATTCGAACTACTACATTTAATTATTAAAATCTACGTAAGTTACGTTCTAAGATGCTAATAAACCTAAAATAGCTAAATAAACCGTATTCGTTAATGAATTGTAAATTATTTTCAGTTAAGTAAATACACTGTTGGGTGTAAAATGTTTTGTTTAGATTTTCTTTTTACTAAGTCCGATAATAATCGAACAAGGTTAAGACACAGAAATAAGTGATTAGTCCATCACGCACGAATGGGAAACACAGAAGTATATGCGTCATTCAAATAGATTTCTCTGATAACTATAAAGAATCTTGAAGACATACAAATGGTTAATTCTCCTTTACGGTTGTGATTGCTGGACAGTAGCGAAAGCGGCTAAAAGTCGTTTGGAAGTGGCAGAGATATGGTTTTTACGAATCTATTGGTAGAAAGGAAGACAAGCAAAGTAGTCACGCATAAGGCAGAGTGCAGCAGATCATTACTCAATACCGTCCACGCCAGACAGTTAAAGGTGCAAAATGCGGGCAGACGGCTTGGCAAAAAATTGATGTTAGGAGAAAAATCGCCGGAAAAACGAGCAGAGGAAGACAGCAAACAAAGTGCACTGACATTCTCAACAGGCTCATTGGACTTTATTATTTCTGATATCTATAAATGACTTACATGATAAAATTGTCTCTGAGATTGGTATATTTGACGACGACACGACGCTCTATAGCAGGCAGGTGGGGGAAAACTAATGAGTACATATGTAAGGTAATGGCCGACCTTCAGTGCGCAGTGGAATGGGGTAAAAATGGATGGTAACGATCAACGCTGCCAAGACAAAGCTCGTTTCCTTTAATAATTACATGAAACCTTACCAACCACTAATAGCTATGGCTAGATATACATTACCTGAGAGAACTTCGTTCAAGCTCCTTAGCTTAACGTTCACAGGAGACATGAGTTGGAATAGATACATCGAGATCATTGCCAAGGCTGCTGTAAAGAAGGTGGGCTCTCTCTATCGTGCTAGAAAGTTACTTACCCCTGAAAGTATCCTGTACCTCTACAAAGCCACCATTCACCCATGTATGGAGTACTGCTGTCACATTTTGGCTGGTGCATCTGCTACTAGTCTCTCGCTCCTGGACAGGGTCCAAAAGAGAGTCGCCAAGCTAATAGGTCCTGAACTGTCATGTAAACTTCAGTCCCTGTCCCATCGACGAAATGTTGCATCCTTGCCTGTTTTACAAGTATTTTAATGGTGGATGCTTTTACGAACTACAATTCCTTGTACCCGCTCGACGAAAATACCCCCGACACACCCGACAAGCAGCGAAGTCCCACACCATGTATGGAGTACTGCTGTCACATTTTGGCTGGTGCATCTGCTACTAGTCTCTCGCTCATGGACAGGGTCTAAAAGAGATTCGCCAAGCTAATAGGTCCACCCGAGAAGCAGCGAAGTTCCACCCCTACACAATTGAGATCCCTAGATGTAAGAAGCCTTTTACTCTAATAGCTTCTTCCCCAGAACTGCAGAACTTTGGAACTCCCTTCCGGGATTCTGCTTTCCCAACTGTACTGACATGCAGAAGTTCAAGTGTAATGTGAACAGACATTTTGCTGCTAAACTCCCTGATAGTAACCCCCTAAATCAAAGTGGCAATGAGCTTTGTTTGGGGTAAAAATGTAATAATAATTAAAAAAAAACATCTAAAGGCGATTAACAATAAACTAACTGTTTCTTAGAGAGAAGGTAACTATTGTTAACCATCGTTGTACTGAACAGAACGATACGTCAATCAAAAAACAACAAAGCAACTCTCGAACTGATTGTCAAGAATTCTTGATTAGTATGAAGCTGTACAAGGTAATGTTTCGTGAGAATAATTACTTGAATTATGTAATCAGTCATTAACAACAATATTTCTTCGATTTATTAGGAAGAGTGTATAACTCTCTATATAAACTGCGACTTTGTGTGTGTGTGTGTGTCTGAATTCGTTCCGTATGGACTCGAAAACGGTTGGTTATATGTTTTTACGCGTACTTTATGAGTGCGTTCATTCTTTTTGCGGACTCTTATCCCATCTTCGTAGTTGTTTTTGTTTCACGACGTTTCGGCTAACTTATCTTCTGGAACAGTGGATAGAGGCATTGACTTTCGACGGTTCGAGGTGACCATTATCTGAAGATAGCGACTTAAATAATACTCAAGCAGGCCAAAGATTAGTTGGCCAAAAAGCGGTGAGACAACAACTATGGAAGGCAGTAATTATTTGGGATATTGTTACAAGACTCATCATTCTTACCCCGTCACGTTTAATCACATGAAGACGAGAATAACAGTCCGTAAAAAAGAATATATGCACAAATGATTAAGCCTCATTTCAAACCATTCAGAAAATAATAAAAAAGAAAAAAAAGTACTTTATGTGTCTGGCAGTTTTCTTAGATATTTTTTATCGAAATGCCTCCGATAAGAATGAAAAAAGAAAACAAAAAAGTACTTTATGTGTCTGGCAGTTTCCTTAGATATTTTTTATCGAAATGCCTTCGATAAGTATGAAAAATCGATAATCGAAAAAATTCAATTAAAGAAAGAACAGTCCAATTCTAACTAAAATTAATACTCAAGTACAACCTAAGATCGCAAGTGCACCAGAGAAGTTTTATCACCGCACAAGCAGAGGGGCCTGGCGTAAAAAATCCACAGTAGGTTCTATGATAAGATAGGGCGCGTTCGAAATGAATGTTTCTGTTCAGAGCACAATTAAACCATGCCACTTGACTTTTGCATTTGAAACACATAATTTCATATAATCAGTGGTAGGTTCTCTACAGTGCTATGTAGACTACAATGTATTTTGAGGTAAATAACTAGAGGAGGCATGTGAAGTTTCCTCCCCGTGTACCCCGTGGGTTCCCGACTAGAGTAGGCAATCGCTCAATTTGATTGAAAAATGGTCGATTTCACCGATTTCGATGACAATAAAAGTATTGGAAGTGTGGAACATTCGTCGATCCTCATTCAATCCCGGGCAACATCGGATCTCTTGTTAGTCCGTGAATATGTGCAATTTTTGTCCAATGCTATTTGAAAAGGGAAGGGGCATTTAAACTTGGACACACACCATAATCTTCCTAAGATCATTACTAAATAACTATTAATCCTGAATTTTGATGGATCCTCAGCAAATAATATTGAAGGAAATTTGAGATGTTTGTGAGAAATACCTCTAAAGAATTTTCTTTTTCTTTTATTCTGCAAGTAAATAAAAATTTTTTGAGACATATCGGAAAAAAAAACAATGCCAACAATAGAATCAGCTGATTTGTACGAAATGAATGAATGACAGAACCACACGTAAAACCAATCACTTTCTCATATATGTATAAAAATTGATCAATATAAAATCGATCAATATGAAATAAGCAAATAAGATTCATCTCTCAATCGCAGTAAATTGATTGATTTTATTACTGAAAACATTTTTTTTCAGACGATGATAGACGAAATAACCGAGAAAACAATATGCCTCGTATCATTGCATTAAAGGGTGTTAAGTGATCTATTAGGATTTTGTTATTGATAAGTAAGATAATAATCGAACAAGGTTAATGAATAAGAAAAGGTGATTAGCTGATCACGCAAAAACGTACAAAATATCTGCGTCATTTGGAAAAATGAAGATACGACTCAATTGTACTATAGGTACTTTTTGAATATCTTAACAATCTTTCTTTGTTTTAACGTGTATAGGGAATGTATCCCTATACATATGCAAGGTTATCTGACATTGCTTGAAATAAAAGTGCAATATAACGCTATCAAAGCTTCTACCTTTCTTTTTTCCTGTTTTCATCCTTTACCAACTCAACGTCTGGACACCCATATACACACAATTTTATAGATTATTAATGAAATGAGTCGGCATAAGGGAAATAATTACTTGTGAAATAATCAGAGTTACTTCCCATTTAATTAGTATATATAAGTGTACAATATATTAATGTAAAATAAACGAAGAAAATTTATAATTCCTACCCCCAATCGCAATAAATGAATTGATTATATTATTGAAACTATTTTTAAGACGATGATGGACAAAGTCACCTAATAAACGATCTGCCCTGTAGCATTGTACGTAGCATCGGGAAGTGTAAATTTACCTATTAGGATTTTTTTTTGATAAGTTTATAAAAAGTTGTTGAGAAGTTCTTTTGGTTAATCAATTTATCTTAAATAATCTTCCGTCTCTTCCAACAGTTGTTTTCAATCCTCTCACGATGGGTATCTTCGTCCAACTGACGCTATCTTTAAACTTTATCCTCAAGTGACACTCAGGCCTTGATAAGCGATGACTCCGTATTAAAAAAGGAGACTTGTTTTCTCTCAATTATTGCCAGATAATAATTCGACTAACGACAGATTTCTGCAAGGAGAAAAAAGAAAAAAAAAGTCGGAACATTGTAATTGGCCGGTATAAGAGGCATTTTACTTTTATACAATATGCTCTCTTCTTAACTCACGAAGCCGTCTTCTTCTTCTTCTTCTTCTTCTTCTTCTTCTTCTTCTTCTTCTTCTTAACTAACAACCGCATCACATGAACGAGATAATGTCACTGCCACAGAAAAAAAAGTATTTTTATGCTGCCACCTCGAACCCTAATATCGCCTAATTTTGCATTTATCTCATTATTTTTAAATATTTTTCTTTGTATTATCGGACGGGTTCCACATTAAAGTTCCAATGCTTGTCTACAGCGGGCACACGATAATCGTGGGCGCTTAATGTTGTGATTCTCCACAATTTCCTTACATAGATCGAGACATTTCTTACGATGTTTAATTTGATGTGATAAAGCACGCAGTGAATTGATTGTTCCCTCTTTTTTGAATTCAACAGTTAATCGTGCATGTCCTTTAATGTGGAATGCAGACGTTGTTGCGTAATAAAGTGATTTATTGCGATGTTTTCTTTTTGTTAATTCAAATCATAATCTAACAAGAGTAAGAAGCTGGTGCGAGCGATTAGCACATCATGCACGCGATAAAAAAAAAGGTAAACAAAATAATACGTTATTTTGTTTACAGATTTCTGAGATGCGGAGTATTGATAATCTATATTATATTCGGCTTATTCCTTACTTAGTCCGTACGTTACGATGTGAAAAATACCAAATACAATTTTTGGAGGTCAAACTACTTAAAAAAAGGACAATTCCACGAAATTTGGCTTACAAAAAGGCTAATCTGGCTACTCCGAACTAGAGTATGAGAGTGACCTCCATTTGATGTTGCCTCGTTTTTGAATATATTTATAATAAAGCATCGCCATTTTTGTAATTATATGAGATTATTCGAATACTGTTTCTATCTTAAATATTATTTTCACAACGTTTCGCCCGATGTAACATCCGATTTTTTAAATCCATCTTATCCAAATCGAAAATCTTTATATTGAATTCAATTCTTCTCTGCAACTTTTCCACCCAAATATTTACCAGTCCTTTCTATAAACCAGTACCAGTCTTTTCTATAAACAACATTATAGCACATGTTCTTCAGAATTGTCTGATCTATTCTCAGCTTCCTTTGTTCCAGTTCATTAGACTCGTAAGTCTGGTGGTCTTCATCAATTCTTTTGATACCTCATTATAATACAGCTTCCTATTCTAATGGCTTTTTGCCAAAACTGCTGGAGGAAATTTCTTCTTGCTTACTGTTTTTCCAACTACCTAGAGCATTGGTCCTTTCAAGACTAAGGTCATGAGACATATCCTGTCTTTGCGATAATTACCTTTCGTTCTTGTTAGCTCTACACTAAATCGCGACACGCCTTCTCTAGAGTTATTTTCATAAAAATTGTAATTGTTACCTAACACGGTAACAATTACAAGTACATCACAAGTTTGTGTAACTTCCAACTTTGGCAGGAAGGCAGGTAAATGAGAAGGTGTTTTTTTTCAACATTTCGAATCTCATCTGGAGAGGAAACTCAATACTGAACAGTACTTATACACACGGGAGTTGGCGGTAAGCTAGTGTGCCAAATTAGAATCCAGTTCTTTCCGTAGAAACACTTTCACTAAGGATGTTGGCAACTATAACGTGGTCCCTCCTGTAAGTATCCAATGTCTTTATATAAATATTTCTTACTAGAGATATATCGAATAAACCAATTTCAACGATAGAATTCTATGATAAATGATGCATCATGAATTCATTGTTGCTCGTCATTCAGAACCCTAGTCAGGCTATTTCTCGGAAGTGGTTTTGTTGTAATCCCAAAGTGTTAGAAACATTAAACACTGGGCCAGGCTACAGAAAAGGTGTGTTAGTCAAAGATTATATTATAATTCAAGCTAAAAAGTTTTATTAGCTGAAATATATTTTAGAATAATCAAAATATTTAGAATAAATATTTATTTACATTAATTAAGGAATGTACGAACTTAAAAATATAATCATCACCATTTAGTTTACAACTTAGAATAATGATAGTTAAAAAGATAGAGGTGATTATCTTTGTAACGTATAATAATCATGTTATTTAGAAGGCGAGATGGTGTTTTTGAGATACGTGGAGACTAGTTGAGTCATTCGGAGTCGGGAGAAAGACAGAGTCTGTCTTCAAATCATGATGGCTCCAAGAAACGGGGTCAGAAATGGCGATAGTCAGAAACAGCGTTGCAACTCTCGAAAAGAGGAATAACACTTTGGAATAAAAGTTGTCGAAAATGAAACTCGAGGCGTTTTCATTTCTTGGAGAAGAATTTCCATTGCAGCATTCCGTCAAACAAGATAAAATATAGACCAGATATTCGTCAGATGTTGAAACTCCAAATAAGTGTTATTCGCCCTTTGTATTGTAAAGAAATTTATGTATATTCTTGTCCCGTCATAAACTGTAATTAAATATACATACACACACAATGAACTCTCGATTAGACAATCACCACGCTAGACAACAATAGAAGAACACACGTATATATATATATATATATATATATATATATATATATATATATATATATATATATATATATATTAAAGATGACCGTGACGCGTATATACAAACGTATATACACTCTGTATACACACATTCATTAGAAGAACATTTTATACCACTAGACACGAATTTAGCCACGTATATATATATATATATATATATATATATATATATGCATAAAAGACCCACGTACAAAATTACTACCCAGTATGTAACGATAGCTTTTTTGCAGTTATACAGACAGTACAGTGTAGTTTCTTGCTGTTTTAACAGTGTCAATACTGAGCGATTGTCCTGGCCATTGTACCCAAATAAATTTTCTGCCCAGCACAACAAAATACGAAACTATGATCAAGATTATTATTATTTTTTTTGCAAGGGGTTCACCACTTATCAAGGCCCGGAAGCCACTCGGGGATAAGGGTTATTGCGTGTACAATACGTTAGTGTTGAGATTTGATAAAGTCTATTACTTAAGGGGGCGCTTTATCAGGAATTTGTTTATGTTGAACTTGAAGACATCCAGGTTGTAGTCAGGTGGGGAACAGGCAAACGGAACAGAGTTTCACAGGTGTGCACTTCTTAGAAAGAAACTTTGTTCATGGAATCTACGTTTTGATTTAGGCACAGATAAAGAGTGGGGAAAATTACTGACAGTGATTTCAGCTAGACGGGTGTTTTTCGTGAAAGATTGGCGAGGGGGGACCAAGGATTGGAACTACGACGAGCACCTGCCATGGAAGTAACGATAAAACAAAGACAGGCTCGCAAAGTTCTATCCTGTGGGAGAGAGGTTGCAGGGAAGAGAAAAGGGCATCCCTCACTAAGCCACGAAGTCTATTTTGTCAAGGCAGGATAGGCTGTTTTTAGCAGCTCTTTCTCAGATATGGCAGCAGTACTCCATCCTTGGACGTACTTGGTTTCATATAGATAGAGAATTGAATCAACAGTGACATATCTTTTGGAGCGGTAGAAGGATCCTACTATTTTTCCAGCGACCTTGGCAAGAGACTTGATGCACGTGTTCCATTTCAGGTCAGGAGTAAAGGTCAAACCCAGAAGCTTATCAAAACATGGGGCTTATTCCTGATTGTTTCTGTATTACATCAGTAACCTGCTTTTTATTACTTCACGTTACAACAGATTTATCACCCCTTCCCCTAATTGCAATAAATTGATTGATTTTATTGTTGAAAACATTTTTAAAGACGACGATGGACGAAGTCACCGAGAAAACAATATGCCTCGTATCATTGCACGCAACATTGGGAGGTGTTAAGTGATCTATTAGGATTTTCGTTTTGATAAGAAACATAATAATCGAACAAGGTTAATGAATAAGAAAAAGGTGATTAGCTGATCACGCACAAACGTACAAAATATCTGCGTCATTTGGAGAAGTGAAGATACAACTAAATTGTACTATAGAGGCTTTTAAAATATTTATCAACTCATTTTATTTTAACGTGTAAAGGAACACTAGCAGGACTACTCGGTGTTGCTCGGAGCAAAAGTTTAACATATCTCTATTAAACATTTTTTCTTTTTCCTGGTTTCATTCCACGTATCTAAACAAAGACCCAACTCCTACTTTAAACGACGTCATAAGTATACATTACTTAGATAATATATATATATATATATATATATATATATATATATATATATATATATATATATATATATATTTCATATAAGCATTAATATGTTGCTACACATTCATGAACATGTTTCGGTCAGACAGTTACAAGTAATAAAAGATCTCTTCAGGTAATATTGCTTAATCTTTCGTTAAGCAATACCGCATGAAGAGGACTCTAGTTAATTGTAACTGGCTCACCGAAACATGCTCATGAATGTGTAACGAGATATTAATGCTTATGTAAAACAAATAAAAAGCATATCTTGCCCTACTTTGATATTGACCACTCTTGTATTAACCTCGTTAAAGCTTCATTGGTTATTTTATCTCTGACAAAATATTAACCTTGAGTTTTATATATATATATATATATATATATATATATATATATATATATATATATATATATAAACGCTAACATTTGTGTGTATGTTTGTGTGATTTAAATTGTACATGTGGATGTTTGTATATTTTTATGCATGTAAAATTTTAATGCATATATTAACGTGAATGGTTTTTATAAGCGATAAGGTTTAAGTTGCTATCTTTTCATTCGCAATTGTCATTCATAATTGGATATTAGGCAAGTTCACGATGCAATAGTCAGTATACTTATTATAACACGCAAACCTGATAATCGAAATCGATATTCAACGATTGGATCATGATCGATCATTCGAACGATTTGCTTATAATCCAAAGTGAATAATAAAGAATTACACTGAGCTGCATATAAACAATCGTTACAAAGTTTTCCGTCCAGATTCTATAATTTATTGATGAGTTGAGATTTAGGAATATTACTTCAATTTTTCACATTATTATTATGCAGTTCTGTGTTTCCTTAACCTCCTCTGATTACACCCCCGCTACTTAAATCATAACTACTTTCTGCTACTTCTGATTATTTTCACAAGTCCTCGTCAGGTTACTTGTTTATTTTCAACAGAAGAAACCAGTTCACAAATGATGAATAAGAAAGCTCTATTTATTTAAAAAACAAAACATCAAAATTTAGAGGGAGAGGAAGAGAGATCATGTGGCATATAAACTCCAGACATTAAAAGTAAAAACAAGAAAAATATAAAGACGGAGAAAAAGAAAAGAAGGAATAAAGAAAGAAGAAAATAAGGTGTTTAGAATATTGTTTAAAATTCTGTTCAGAATATTGATAAGAAAATGGTTCAAAATATTGTTAAACATATTGTCCAGTGTAGTGTTTAATATTGTTCAAAATAATGTTAAAGAAAATTGTTCAAAATATTGTTCAACAGATTAAAAAAAATACAGTTCAAAATATTGTTCAACAGATTAAAAAAATACTGTTCAAAATATTTTGCAACAGATTATTAAAAAAATACCGTTCCAAATATTGTTCAACAGATTAAAAAGAATACTATTCAAAATATTGTTCAACAGATTTAAAAAAAATACTCTTTAAAATATTGTTCAACAAATTATGAACAAAGTACAGCTCCCAATATTGTTCAACGGATTATAAAAATGACTGCTCAAAATACTGTTTAGTTCTTATGCCACACAATATTTCCCAAGGATTTGAGAGCTAGCAAAAGAAATGAGAAGGTCTGAGCTCTGAAAGAAGTTAAACATTTTCCGAATGTGCACATACTAGGCAACGATTGTTTACTATTTCAATGTTGTCTAGATTTTTTAGCGTTTTTTTGCTTGTAGAATCAGGAAATAGCATTTGTTCCTCTTCGTCAGGTCGAACTTCAGGACTTGAAACCCCTGACATGCTCAGCAGCAGAGATATCTCTCTTCAGATTCCATCAGTAGTTAGCCATCATAACTGCGTCCCAGTTACCCTGATACCTGATCCTCATCTCTGTTAGGGTTTAATGAAATCTTTCTCCCTGCTCGTCACTCATTGAACCAAGGTTCCCAGGAAACCCGTCCATAGGTGAAAATAGGTAGTGCATCTTGACGCTCATGTTACAGCTAAGGTTGGTGGAAGCAGTCAGCATGTTGTTGACAAGTGTTTCGTAGTTTCTGACCTTGTTGTTGACGTTTCTTTATTTGCAAATCCTCTATTCTTCGTACAATAAGAAGGGGAGGGGCGAATGAACTGGAATTGGATGACCTCGTCCTATGACACAAGTCGGTTTATGGGTCAGGCGTTGAATGGAGCAAAGTTCGGATGAACTTAAACCCTGACCGACAGAAATGAAACCCGGGAATAAGATGACGTAATTCGGCCGCAAATAAGACCAAATGCAAATATCAACAGGGTCAGAATGTGGGTCGATTACGTAAATCGATTAACGGGAAAATTCATAAAAAGCAATCATAAACAAGTCAAGAAAGAGAGAGAGAGAGGTGACAGCAGAAAAGGACAGACGACGCTCAACTGCCTGTCACGGTCGCAACCACACCCTTCCCGCCACCCTCTCCTTCCTTCACCGCCGTATTGATGTGTATATGTTGTTATTAAATAAATCAAATTGTTTTATAACAAAGCGTCTTGTTATTCATAGATAGATGAACAGCGGTGATTCCATTCACTAGACGAGACAACAACATATGCATATATACCCAAACAAACTATCTCTCTATCTATCGAGATATTCAAAAATCTCGGATAGCTAGAATATAGACGGTGCTAACAAAATAGACGTCACGGCCATATCACCCAGTATATAACATAGTGAGCACCAATGTTTAGAAATTTCGAGGCTTTATGATTTTAAATTGATCACTTTTTGACATAATCACCAAGAATTATCGGAAATTTTCTTCACTACGAGAACAAATGCGTTCCACGCTTCCGTTTCCACTTCGTTCATTGAGTTTTCGAACTATGCATCTGATGGGAAGCTAGATCTGAGGACTGTCAAAGATGGCAGCTTTCAAATTCTCCATGCTCAATCCTGGAAAAACTTGGTACAAGTAAGTGAAATACACATCATCCTTGTGAAGAGCCTTGGTAAAATGCTTGATTAAGCCGAGCTTGATGTGCAACAGTAGGAAGAGTATTCTGGCTCTCTCTACCAGAGGGTCGTTGATGACGTTCTTTGATTTGCTAATGATCAATTTCTCACGCACAGGCCAGTCCTTATTCCTGTATGCTGAGCTCTAATTCTTGGAACATTTCGAGGTTTTATGACTTCAAACTGATCCGTTTCCGACATAATCACCAATAACTGTCAAACTAGAATGTTTTGTCATTGAAACACTCAATTCCTATGTAAACAAGTATTTAACACAGCGTTTTACCCTCACCAACTTCTTCTAAAATGCTCCACATGTGAACAAAAACGTAAAAAAACAACATGCGGCATTAACTCAAAAACTTGACCTCATTGAGCAAAATCTATGTAATTTCTGGAGTCAGTGTATTAGATTTCTCCCAGATCAGCTGAAAAAACAAAAAAAAAAAAACAAAAAACAAAAAAATACACGGACAACAAATTTTTGTTGATCAGTGAATCAACTATTGTTAAAATGTTTTAGATTAATAATGAGGGGGTATGACTCGAATGATTTCGACGATCGTTTTTATAACCACGGTTATGACAATCAACCAATGAGAGGCTTCCGACATCATTATAAAAATATCGAATTTTGGATTCAATTCAGTTCGCTGTCAACCTCGGTCTTGAAACGACTGAATCGTGACTGCATTGATTCTTCGCCTCCATCTTTGTTACTAAGAATTACTTAACACTCCAAATCATGACTATATTGATTATTCGCAGCCATCTTTGTTACTAAGAATTACTCAACACTCGAGGTAGTGACTGCATTGATTCTTCGCTAATTTAATTTACTGCCCCCATCTTTGTTCAACATAATGTCTCAACACTTAACAACGATTTAAGCTTAGAATACAAACCTTTATTGCAAGCCGCTTCCCTCATGTTTGTTTTTTTTTTTTAATCTTAATAAATTTGGTATTTTTATTGACGCGGCAAGGTTTTTTCAATCTTTGACAGGCGAGTAGTGTTTTCATCATTCGCCACAATCGACAAAGTAAGAAACACAGTGTTAGCATCAATTATCGACGATTGAAATTTGGACCATGAAATTAGTTAGATTTTTTTTAAGGAAACCAACGGGGCACTTCAGTCATTCTTATGTGAATATATATACGAAAAATAGAAACGAAATGATCGAAGTAGATTTCAAAGGGGACAAGGGTCAGCGTTTATATATAGACACGACTCATGAAGATCAATGCGATTGAGAATCGTTAGATGATGCTGGTCAGAGCGACTAGCAATGCTATTTGCTGCCACAGTACATACCAGTCGACAATCTATCCCCGAAAAGTAAAACTACAGAGATAACATCATTGAACAGGCCTGTTATCTGTCTGTCTATGAGATTAATTCTGAATATTCCTAAGAGGTTCACTCTCCCAAACCTTGCTTTTCGTCTTTGTGAAGATGTTAGTTAATTGCTAACTCCCTGATGCACTCTCACGTTGGAAATGCTAACGTGGCGGATCAACCATTTTATAAGGTGGTCGGAGTTTATTTGCTACCCTGGCTTATTTTCTCCGCGCTTTGGCGCTATGCAATATAATTTTACGATAGGAAGAATACAAATACAGAGGCTGTGTTGGTGAGGGTTTCTTGTTGGCGAACGTACGCTTGACAAGAAAATGATCGAAGTGGGTGAGTATATAATAATCTGGGTCTTATAACGGTAAGACTTAAATCATATTATTAAAATAAAACGTATAATCGTTAATTAACAGATGATTTTTTTTACTCCTTTTAACTCCAGGCAAGGCATATTGAAATCGAAACGTAAGGGATTACTATTTGGGACCGTGTTTTATAGCGGACTGAGAAGAGTTAAGAAGCGAGATGCTTGTTTACATTATATTTAAGCTTCTGCAGGTTAGTAAAGTCAGTGAAGTAGGAAACAGGAAATAAATTACAAAGTCTGAAGGAATAAACTATTAGAGTAGATGGCATTTTGGCATATAGTGATTGCAAGAATGAATGGTGAGATTTTACTGCTTATCGAGTTAGTCGGGAGTATTCGGAGCACATTTTATTAACGTACTGGCAAAACAGGCACAGGGATGCAACGTTATGGTGGTGAGTCAAAGTTGGAACTTAGCTGATAGCACAGATGTGAGACTATTTTTTGTAATCATTGAATCTTTTGTATGATAACTTTAGTCAGTGATTATTTGAAGTTGTAAATAGAAAGGCAGAGAATATGATAGGACAAGGAAAATGTGATAATTACACGAATCAATTTCTAATTAAAAATCGATGTACAATAAATTGATGATAAATGATCATTTGCTAAGTAGCATCATCTTGCGTTAATGAAATTATTGGCCTTTATCGAAGCAATCCATTGCAATTGAAATCGATGTTGGATCGTTAGCAATTTTCTCCATAATATTTTATTTTTTTCAGAAAATGTACTTTACTATATCTTATTTTCGTCTTCTTGTTTATATATATATATATATATATATATATATATATATTCTATATATATATTCTATATATATATATATTCTATATATATATATATATTCTATATATATATTCTATATATATATATATTCTATATATATATATATATATATTCTATATATAGTAATTTATAAAATATATATGGCGATTAAGCTACACTGAATATTCCGCGTTTCATCCACTCTAGGATTTGTCAGCCTGAGGAGTCCTAGAGTGGATGAAACGCGGAATATTCAGTGTAGCTTAATCGCCATATATATTTTATAAATTACTAACTAGCTCTATCTACGTATTGAGCACTTTTAAAGTAAATACTTAAAGTTTATATATAGATCTATACTTTCGTATATTAATTTTATGTGAGTAAATTAAGTGGTCATTATATATATATATATATTCTCTCTATATATTCTCTCTCTCTCTCTCTCTCTCTCTCTCTATATATATATATATATATTTAAGAAAGAATTATAACAATATTGTTGTTTAATATTTTCAGATTTAATCAATCTTGAAAACTGCTCAGTATTCGACAGGTATCAGAGTATCAACATACGAGGAGATTTAAATGATTCAAAATAAAAATTCAAAAAGTTTATCGGATCTATAAATATTCAAAAACAGAGAATAGAGTCACGATTTTTAAACATATCTTTGTATGTATAAATATTTTTATGTGTGTGTATATATACGTATATATATATATATATATATATATATATATATATATATATATATATATGCATATACAATGTGTGTGTCAAAGATTAAACTGCGTTTATTTCTCAAAACTTCTTCTTTAAAGTAGTTGTTCTCGTAATGCACAAATGATATGGATTTCTGTGTTGACTCAAATAAATAATTCGTCACGCCCCAACCCGGTGCTTATGCACGGCTCGCTTTCTTAAAACAAACCCCATCGTTCTTCAAACGACTTGCATTTATGCATCCCAAGATAACATAAACGGCGAGAATTCCCGTTCTTTTCGTGTGACCGTTGATCATAAAATCAGCTGCGTGTCGCCATTTTTTCTATTGTTAAATAACTGGACTTTACAAAACGCGCAGGCACGTGGGCGTTTCTGATATAAGTAATTTAGAAAATCAATACAAATTTCTCCACAGCTGCTTATAAAAATCGAGTTCTCTTTTCCATTGAAAATCGAATATTCAACGTGTGAAACAGTCCACATGCTTCAAAGCTGGTAACGCTTCATTTTTGTGTCCAGTAGGTTACCAATGTAATAAATATGATTACATCCGGGTTATTTTTTCCTTATTAGAACATGATTGGCCACTTAGGCCATGAATACACACTTGGCAGAGACACATGGGAGAGACGTCGAAAGATCCACCGAAAGCCTCACGCTAAAGATATACCAGATTATTACTCCACATACCAAAGGCCACTCAGCTACTTTAAACGAATATATCTGGTTCGTGACATTTAATCCTCTTTTATATTTTAAACGACACAAGTTGTTTTTTACCCAGTCGAGCTAGTCGATTTGATAGAGTGTAATAAAAGAAGGTTGTGTAATATATCATTGCTGTTTTTCTAGTTATAAGATGCAATCACTCGTTTAATCTTGGACCAGAGGACGTTCCTTCTCGATAACTATTAACGCGTGAATCGTAAGAGAATAGAGATCAATTGATCCGTTTACTCAGTTCATCTATTGATACAGAAAGTGGATTAACCTTTTTACTTTAAATCGAATCAAACACGAAACAATAAAACAAAATTACATGACAGAATAATAAGATTTTTTGTGAAAGCGATATCGTATAGTTCGATAACAACAAACAAACGAACGAACGGAATAATTAAAAAAAGAAACATTGCTAGGATAACGATACAACTATGAAAAATGTTACAAAACATGGCTTTTACAACTAACGAACAAACACTTTTACTAAAATCTAAGTGAGAATGGATAAAATCAGAGGAACACAACACACCTAGAGCAATAGATGGGGAAAACGAAACCTTAAGAAAAACTGGAACGCTATAGATGGATTCTATTTTATAAAATTCACGAAAGTATATGGAAACCTAGCAAAAACCTGTAACTATTTATGATGTAAAAAGCTAAAGAAGTAACCATGTTAATTAGGAAAAAACAGCACAGAAATCAAGCAAGCATTCGTCCACTATATTGTAAATGCTTAGCTTCTTTGTGACCAAGATTGATATAGGCAAGCCTGTTCTACTGCTAATATTTTAACCATCATCTCTGAATGCATATACCACGTACAGGATAAGGCAGGGGTGCTAGAACGTAAGCTCTTGATATGTCCAAAGCCTTCGACAAGTTCTGGCATGAAGGGCTTCTCACGAAAATTAAAACTTATGGCATTTCTGGACCAATATTCAACATAATCACATTCTTCATAGACAAGAGAAAATTCACGTTGTCATCGATGGTCGTACGTCTAAAAAACAACATATTAATGCAGGTGTGCGTCAGAAGTAGATCCTTTGATTTCTATTATTCCTAAAATTCATAAATCACCTCCTTGATAAAATTGTGTCTGAGATGGGTATATTTGCTGAAGATACTATGTTTTATAGTAGAAATGATGGAAGAAAGAATGTACACGCATCCAAGGCAATGGAAGTGACCATGGAAAACGACCGTCAGTCGGTAATGTAATCGGGCCGTAACTGGATAGTAACATTTAATGCTGATAAGACTAAACCTCTTTCTATTAACAACTGCAAAAATGTTCTCAACCACCGATTGCAAAAATAATTAACAACCTAGATGAGAGTCTATTTTTAAAACTCTTTCCTTTGCTTAATATTCACAGGGAACATGAATTGAAACAAATAGACTGAGACAATTACCAAGGCAGTTGCAAACATGGTAGGCTCTCTCTACTGTGCTAGAAAATAAAATGTGTGTATTCACTAATAGTGTATTTTTTTAAAAATCAGTTCATAAATAATAAGAATCCATGCAATCACTGTTAGATCAAACGTAAATTAGATTTCTGCAACTCAAGAAAGTCGAAAATTAAGCAAATACATTAAATTGGCTAGAAACTTAGACAGACTATGGAATGTGAAAAAAAAATGAAGCCAATAATTGTAGGATTACTAGGAACCATTTCGAACACCGGCAGTGTATTCAGGAGAAATTAGAATTAAAGAAATAATTCACATCATATAAAGCAATGCACAGGTGAAAACAGGTGAAATATTAGAAAAAAGTCTTGAGTGCGAAAAGCAACCCAAATAGTCAGTTAAAATCAGCCAACAACAGGTAAGTTAGATATGGAATGACACCGTTTAAATATAACCAACAGAAACTTGTAAAATAATCCCCAAATCTGATCCGCTTCTGCGCTGATAATCGAGAAAATTGAAGGGTCCTGAAAATCTGAAGAAACTTGAAACACCATAGGTTAGTTCCAGTGAATGATCGCTGGCCATGGTCTGTGTAAGAACACCTAGTGAATACATAATAGTATTATATATCAACAAAAATGGTATTTAAAACTTATGCAAAATCGAGTAATACTACTCCTCCTCATCATCATCATTATCATCAACAACATCATCATCATCTACATCATTATAATATCCATCATCATTGTCATATCCATCATCATTGTCATATCCATCACCATTGTCAGCATCATCATCAGGGTATTCTTTCCCTTGTTTTGATTCTCAGGTATACATCCATTGATATCTTATGTTTTTATGTAAAGTGATGTGGTTCACGGTTGATTAATTGTGTCGGATTCATACTCGAGAGTAAAAACAATGAAAAGAATATGCTGTTGTCATAGCCCTAGTGATGATTCCTGAGAAGGAAACCCCCTTCCCTGATAATCGCCCACATTATTTTATCTCTGGCTAGGCATGGTCATATAGCAACCAGCTGGCATTAAAGTTAGTCTTTTACCGGGTTAGTGACATTCTGTAATGTAGTACACATTGTAGACTCAGACCATTATTCCTCGTTCTACATCCACGCGCGACTTCTCGTGACGGCTGTCATGTCACCCACGTCTCTAACATTTTATCCTTATCGTCCTGAAAGTGATCATCAGTCTGTGCAAACGTTCTTTTTATAGTATTTTTCTTGTCCTTACCGTGACGTCACGTCGCACACGGCTCGACATTTACATGCAACTGCCATAAACGCGTCCGCGCTCTGTTACAAGTTTTCTTGATCTTTTCTATTACCCTGAAGTCCATTCTTTTGAACTAGATTGTTGCATGTAGATTTCGAAAGGGAGTATGCCAATTTATATTTAGCTGTTAGGATAGTAGCGATGACTTCACTAGGTATTTTTTAATCCTAGAATGATGCCGAGCATAATGCGTTCCAACTAATTCTCTCTTAAATTGATGCACTAAATGCATCTAAATGTGATAAGGAATCTTGTATCGATTTGATAAAATTGCATTTTAAACTCCATCACACTTAATTGCAGGAATACAATAATGTCACCGAAAGTATTATTTGCACAACGTTTCAGTCGATGTAACCTCCGACCTTTTTCAAGTGTATAAGTAGACATTTTTGGTAAAGAAAAGTCATCTGACACTAATAAAAATATGTGTCAGGTTTTGCATATTTTTGGTGAATGGATAAGTACTGTATGATCTCTTTGACTATCTTAATTCTGTCGTTGAAAAATATTTACTCGTTTCTTTGTAAAATTAGACACTCATACGGAGACCCCGTGAAAGTTGTTAACATCTATAAGTCAAAATTATTGAACCGGCGAGATTCGAAGTTCACGTAGTCCATATGATTAGTGGCTTTAACACACTCGCCCCCAGAATCTTTGAGTGACTTAACCAAATAAAATGGTTGAGATAAAAAGCATTAAGGTTTCCAAATTTCTTATTCCTTCCTATCAACCTTCTCTCACAAAAATCTACAAAAAAAAAATTATGGTAAAATTAGTCTGAATAGAAGATTGATTTAGTTAAGAATCTTGAATTGTTTATGTAATTCGCTCCAGACAAGCCATAGAACAACTTTATGTAAGGAACTACTATTTAAAGGTAAAAACTAGTCAACAATACCAACTTCCTTTACCAAACATGTCTACTTATGAATTGAAGAAGATCGGAGATTACATCGACCGAAACGTTGTGCAAATTCAAGATGAGAACATTAGTTCGATTAATCCAAATAATACAAGCAATTATAAATCATCTAAAAAATTCAGAACTGTAATAGTCAACAATAAGTATAAGATTGATTAATTCCGACACAGAAAACAGCAATTCTTCCCGCTTGTCAGAAACATCACTTATGAAATGCAGCGAGTAAAAGGCAAAATAAGAGAAGCGAGAGTTACGAAACCATTGACAGTATTCATACTGTCTATATAACTTTAAATTTTAAAACCTTAATAAAAACACAAAGAAAGGAAACGAACAAGATACATGTATTTCAAATCAGTTTTCATTCTATTCTTAAAAGCCATAAAATCATGTGTTGTAGTTTATTAGTAATCGATCCGATCGAATCAATCTATGATGAGGGGGGTAACAAACATTGCGTAATATGTCTTTTGTGTTTCTCAAGTCATAAGATATAATCATCCGCTTTAATGGTAAAATGTTTCTTTTAAACAACTATTAGCATTTCCGCATAATAGAGATCAATTGATTTGTTTTCGAAGTTCATCCATCGATATTAAAAGTAGATTATCTTTAAATCGAATCAACACTAATCAAGCGAATGTGGAAAGACTACAATAAAGAAGAGGTTTTGTTGAACAATATATCAAGTGGTTCGTTCGATAAACAAGAAACCAGAAAAATAATGCAAAAACATAACGCAAAGACCCATAAAACTACTGCAAAATACAAGATGAAAAACAGAAAAACGCTGAAGTATATAACGTAGAAAACAGAAAATATATTGAAAAATATAATGTAAATACCAGAGAATATACTGAAAAAAACGTAAAAACAGAATAAATGCTGAAAAATTTAACATGTAAAACATAAAAACTATTGAAAAATATAACGTAAAAAACAGAAAAACTACTGAAAAATATAACGAAACAAAAAAACAGAAAAACTACAGGAAACTATAACGAAATAACAGAAAAAATAATGAAAAAATAACGTAACAACAGAAAAATACTAAAAAATATAATCCAAGTAAAAATACTAAAAGATATAATGGAAAATCCAACAAAAAGATACTGAAAAATATTATGTAAAAATATAACGTAAAAACGAGCAAAAATACTTAAACTATAACGTCAAAAACAGAAAAAAATACTAAAAAATATGACGTAAAAATGGGATAAAACTACTAAAATATAATGTAAATAACATAAAGATACTGACAGATATAACGTTAAAATACTGAAATATTATGTAAAAAACAGAAACACTACTGAAAAATATAACGTAAAAACCAGAAAAAAATAGTGAAAAATTCAACGTGAAAAACAGAAAACATACTAAAATTAACATAAATAGCATATAATCTACTGCAAATATAACGTAAACAGCATAAAAATATTGATTTACATGAATTATAAAAGCATAAAAGGCAAAAAATATAACGTAAAAAATAGAACAAAACTATTGACAAATATGACGTAAAAAACAGAAAACACTGGAAAATATAATGTAGAAACAGGAAAAATACTGAAGAACATAATGTCATAAACAGACGCAAAAGTAACTAAGAAACCAGAAATAACTAATGCAAATAACCAGTAAACCTAAAATGCAAAAGATATGCATGACAAAAAGAACTAATACAGAAGGCAACAGGGAACGAATAAAACAAATGCTAAAGCAATAAAAACTATTACAAATAAACCAGAAGAATTAATGCAAAATATAACATAATAAGCAGTAAAAACTACTGCAAATATAACTGAAAAACAAAGTAAAACTGCTGCAAAATATAGCAAAAACAGAAAACTACTGAAAAATATAACCTAAAAAACAAAAAAATCATTACACAAAAACAGAAAAACTATTAAATTATAACTTAGAAACCAGAAAACTACTGCAAAATATAACAAAAATCAGAAAAATACTGTAAATTATAACCTAGAAACCAGAAAACATAATGCAACATCTACAAGAACAACAGAAACAGAAAAAAATACTGCAAAATATAACCAATAAACCAGAATAATTAAAAAAAATAACGAAGAAAACAGACGATCACATGAAAATTTAAAAAAGAGACCAAACTAACTAATGTAAAATAGATATAACCAAAAAGCCGCAAGAACTAATGCAAAGCTCTCCATAAACAACAGAAATCATGGGAAAATAATAAAACTAGGAATATGTGGTGCAAAATATATAAAAAAAGTAAGCAAAAACTTAAGAGAAATAATGAAAAATTTTTTAAAATAAACATAAACGATGCAAATATAACAAAAAACATAAAAAAACCCACTTAAATATATAAAACAAAAACCCAGAAAAAATGCCAAATATACCCCGAAACTAGACTTACTAATGCGAAATATATCAAAAAAATAAAATAACTAATGCAAAATATTAACAGAAGATTGTGAGAAATAATAGAAAACATAACCAGGAAGCCAGAAAAACTAACGCAAATATAAAAAAAAAAATGAAAAAACCAGTAAGGCTAATGCAAAATATAATAAAGAATTTTTTAATAACGAATACAAAAGCCTCGAAAAACAAAAGAGATAAAGATAAGAATAATAATAGCCATGCATTATTTACCAAAACAATGAGAAAAAACTAATGAAAAATAAGCAAGTACTAAGAATAAATAATAACCATTAAACCTGAATAATCAATGCACGAGAAACAAGAATGACTAATGCAAATGTAAATATGAAATGATAAGAAAGAATGCGAATGTAACTGCAAATTATAATAAAGCCGAAAAAAACTAGTGATAAATATCAAAGAAACAAAGACCTGTACAATCAAGCACAAAAGAAGAAATATTACGAAAGATAAACAAAGAAACCATGAACATGAATAAAAAGAAAACTATATAAAATATAACAAAATACAAGGATGAGCAAAAAGAATTTGTGCAATAAATAATCCGAAAGTGGAAATAATGCAAAAGAAAATCAAGAAACCAGAAAAAATATGAAGGAGATAATCAAGAAACCATAATAACTAATGCAGAAGTCACTAATAAGTAACCAGGATACCAGACGAACTAATGCAAAACGTACTAAGAAACCAGAACAAATTAATAACTAATAATCTGGAAACAAAATCAAACTAATGCAAAAAATACTAAGAATAAAGGAATGGATGTGTTCTGGCGAAGGGCTCTAATGCTGCAGAAACATCGATATTTTTATTCACAAGACAAGTACGTAGGAGCGAAGCCATTTAAATTCACTTTAAGAATAACATCAGTCCAATTTTGACTTCGATTCGAAAAGATGTTTCTTACTACCCGTAATAATTCTATTATTTATTTTTTAACATTTAGTTGCCGTTTGAACTACGTTGAAAAAGCGTCGCAAAACTAAACTCTTTATATAGTCACACACACACAATATATATATATATATATATATATATATATATATATATATATATATATATACTTCTATAAATTCGTTTTTCTGTTGTGTGTATTGATATTCATATTAAAAACTCTTTTTCTATTTATTTACAAAGAAAATACAATTTCTTATATATGGGTTGTGGAATTGCATTCACTAGCAAAAGATCTAGCTAATTTGCATATTCTTTCAAGCATTGATTCCCTATTAGTTGCGTCGGTTTTCTAATGGGATAATCATCTTTAGTTAACTATTATGTGTAATTATATTCATGCAGTTATTCTACATGATTTATACTTACATAATATTTGCGTAAAAATTGCTTCCATATATATATTTATGTATACATATATATTTTTGTTTAACAAATTGTGCATACCAAACTTCTCCTAGAGTTTTTACTCTGCAGACATGAAACTTCATATGTAAGGTATTTGAATCCATGCAAAACTTTATATTTGGGGGTTAGCCTGGAAAAATCGGTGCAAAAGTGTGAAAATTAAAAAAAAAGAAATTTGCCAGGCGAATTTCGAATGTTGGCATTACGAATGCATAACGTAGTAGCTATTGGTTCATGTTTTAATTTTTAGCCTTGCAGTAAACACGTTTTCATAGCTCAGTAATTGACGGCAGAGGCAGAGGCAGAGGCTGAATAAATCGTGAGCTGAACGCTTTGATTTCGATTCTCGATGGTGACGCATTAGACTTTTTGTTAATACTTTTTAAATCACTACTATATATTGCACCCAATCTATCTATCTATCTATCTATCTATCTATTTATATGTCTATAAAAGTGAAAATGTCTGTCTGCCTTTTCTCTATAGTAGTTAAGGAAGACTATTATACAGAAAGGCATTACTTTACATATTCACAATTTTTAATATATACATATGCACATAACCTTATGAACAGTACATAAGGCCCGAGCAAAGTCGGGCGGAACTGCTAGTATATATATATATATATATATATATATATATATATATATATATATATATATATATATATTAATATATATATATATGTATATACTAGCAGAGAGATACGACGTTGTCTGGGATAGAATGATGATCAACAAATGTTCCACTATCTCATACTTTTATTGTCATCAAAATCGGTAAAATCGTACAAAAGTCAAGAATCATGGCTTGACAGTGCTCTAAAAAGAAACATTCATTTCGAACGCGTCTCTGTCTTATAAAAAAATTAAAACTTGATTTTATGAAATGTGTCTTTTTGCTTGTGCGGTGATAAAACTTCTAAAATGCTGTTGTGATTTTAGGTTGTATAAAAGTGTTACCTTAGATCAAAATTAGACTTCTTTGTTTAATCGGATTTTTTGGATTATTGATTTTCGAGACTTATTAAACGCATGCCGATACTGAACCTATGTGAGAACATTTCCAGACACATGAAGTACATTCGTGTGTTTCTGTAATCACCCGCGTTGGGGGATTACGTCTTCAGGCTAAAGATTATCGTCGAGAGTTCTCAACGATAATTCTTGGCCTGAAGATGTAATGTTTGTATAAATAAATTTCATATACCTGTTATGTTTACTCATTGAGCACTCTTTGGTAGACACATGTTGTTTCATTGGATGTACTTCTAAGAAACTAAACTATACTGGTTATATATATATATATATATATATATATATATATATATATATATACTTTCATTCAGGCGTCTTGATACTGTTTTACGAGACGCTTTGATGTCATGATAGGCATGTAGTTCATGAGAAATACTGCCAGCTGTTTGAAACCTATTGTACAGTGATATCTTCTTAATCAAGCGATCTTGTCTAGGAGAATTTATTCAAGGGCATCCATTTTTCTTCGGTGGTAGAATTTTCCCAGTATTATTGAAATCCTTTATAACTCTCCCAACGGTACTTTTCTACAGATTCAAGTCATCAGCTATCTTCCGTATTGAATGGTTTTCCCCATGAAGTTTAATAATTGATTTTTCGCCGGAAGCATCAATTTTAGGTGTCATAATGATGGTGGAACTAGTTGTAATGACAGCAAACTGACGTAATCGACTTATTCGTCATTTTCGTACTAAGAAAAGTGGGGAAACTTACTACACAGTCCACAATAAATTATTTTCTTTTCTTTGTCCCACGGTTTTGGCCACTTTAATTAAAAAAAAAAGTTGAAATGCTCATAACTTTTTTCTATCCTTTATAATGAATCGTAATTAATACATTGCATCACCATATGAGATATGTTTAATGTGTGTAAGTTTGGTTTAATCCACCCCCGCCTTGAATGACCTTGAAAAATTGTAAAAAAGCAAAACTAAAATATCCCAAATTTTTGGTCGCTAGTATATATATATATATATATATATATGTATATATATATATATATCAATATAAATATATAAAATTATTACTATAATTATTTTTAATTTTTAATTTTTTAATAAGTATACACGAATAAATATATATTGATCTTATATAGCGAATGATTAGGTTCAACACGAAGTCCTTTTAACGTGATTTGCAAAGTTTAATATCAATATTGAATTTTTATTGAAATTATTAATATTAAATTTCTATTTAAATTAATCTTGGGATTGAACGTGGAATTTAATATGCCGCTAAGTAAAGGTTTTTAATTAGCCGATACTGACATGAGATTCGTTTGAATTTCTTAATTACAATATATATTACGCACGAATCCACGAAACTTGAGTTTCCTTTGAAAGATTCAGTAATCGAAATGATGAATGTTAAGTCTGACGCGAATTAAATATTATTTTAATAAAAAATTCGTTCATGGAAACTGTTCTGAAGCAATTAATTTTAAAAACTTCATTTCGATGTAGACATTACATTTGATTTATTATTTGGTTATCTTTTATGAAATTTCACACGAACGAACTTTATATGCCTGGCAGTGTTCCTAGATAGTTTTCGTATCGAAATGTCTTTGATAAGATAGTCGATAATCGAAATAATCCGATAAAAGAAGGAACAGGCGATTTTGACCAAAGTTGACACTTTACTCAGTCACAAATAAGTGCGTTTGAGAAGTTTTGTTACCACACGAGCCGAAGGCCTAACGTATAAAATCCACAGTGGTTCTTTGATATGTCAGGGGCGCGTTCGAAATGAGAGTACAATTGAAGTATGACACTTTACTTTTGTATTTTAAACTTTAATTGAAGTCATTTTATATATAAGAAATAAGTTTATAAAATGAACGGCATGTTCTTCACAGCGCAATGTGGACTACAATGTATTGTAGTCAAAGTCACGGCGGGGAGGCATATGACGCTTCTTCCCGGTGCACCGCATTGAATCCACAACTAGAGTAGGCAATCAATCGATTTCATTGAAAAAAAAATGGTCGATTTGATCGATTTCGATGACAATACTAATATGGCATTGTGAAACTGTTAAGTTTTGAGAAATTGTGTTGAACACAGATGACGGCGTAGTTCAGATCAGTAACCAAGATGGCGGCGTAGTTCAGATCAGTAAACAAGATGGCGGCGTAGTTCAGATCAGTAACTAAGATGGCGGCGAAGAATTAAATGCGGTCCGTAACGTAGCAAATGGCGAACTGATTGAATCATTAATCATTATTTAATCCTGGACAACGTCGGGTCTCTTTGCTAGTCTTTGATAATTACAGTGCCTTGAAAAAGAAAAAGATAGACTGGATAGCATTTCCAGATCTACGATGAAACTTTTATATAATGGTACCTTACACTAATAAGTAGAGATTATGTTAACTAGTATGTATTTTGACGAGGGTTATATACTACATGTTAAAATAACTTGACGGCAAACAGAAATAGATCCACCTGCAGTTAAAGTGATAGAGACGCGGTTTAAATGTTAGCTGACAGGTCACTATCTATTATAGTCAAACTGACAGCCTAAGGTTAGTGGTGAATTCTGAATTGCGCGCCAAGAGGAGAGTTTAGTGGTTGTACTGGACGATGTGGGTTGATTACAGAGGTATGACTTCTCATGACTAAAGAAATAAGTAATTATTTCTGACTGGCTAAATTCCAATCGAAAGTAAGTATTTCATCCAATCAGTATTAACTTTTGGTGCTTCTTCGTTATTAGTGCGAAATTCAACAATCGAAATATTAAATTCCAAGTTAAATCAAAAATATCTTCTCAATTTTTATGTAACAGTAATAAACATATCACAAAAATTAGTACAATAGAACGCGTTAAAAATCTTTTAAACTTCAGTACCCGTTATGTTATCACGTATGAGTAGATCGGTCTTAAATTAAACAGAAGCTCAAGTGACGATTAAAAAATCAAAGCGACGCGTACGTATACATAAACGACTTTGCTGAATTGAGATCAGTTTGTTTAATGTTTGCTTAATGTAAAATATTACAAAAGATTACAGAGAGTAGTTATATTTTGTCGACGTTTAAATGGTGAGGTGTGAAGACAAGTGTCAATACTCCTTATAACCAGAATATTTAATGTAATAATAACAAAGCATTCAGAAGAACGAGCGAAAAAGATAACCAAGTAACCAGAAAAACTAATGGAAAATACAACTGAGAAATAAAAAGAACTAATGCAAAAGTAAAAAAATCAAACAAAAAAACAACGAAAAAAACAACAAACAAACAAACAGAAAAACTCACAGAAAAAACCCCAACAAACTAGGAGAACTAATTCAAAAGATAACTTCTTTCTTAGAACCGCACGCCTGTGGAATTATCTTCCGTTTTCCTGCTTTCCAGCTGACTACAATATGGTTGTTTTCAAGTCTAACGTAAACAAGTTTTTGATGAACAGTTCCATATAAGTTAACAAATTTACCGAATTTCCATTATTAACGATTACTATATTGTCCAATTTCTACTGTACACTCTTTAACCCTTATCCTCGAGTGGCCTCTTGGCATTGATAAGCGGCGGTGCCTATGTAAAAAAACAAATGGTGATCCAAAATAATAATACTGGAGAATCTTGGGAGATTTATCTTCATTCAGATTATACGGAGAACCACCTAGTTAAAAATACGGAGAACCACCTAGTTAAAAATACGGAGAACCACCTAGTTAAAAATACGGAGAACCACCTAGTTAAAAATACGGAGAACCACCTAGTTAAAATAAAATCATCGAAAATAACTGGGTGAGAATCCGAAGAAATAACTATGGACCTCCGCCTAAACAAAAAAGGATACATATACGGCACGAACCTCTATTTGTTCCGCAAAAATGATTAGAATGGGTTAAAAAAGGTAGACTAAGCAAGAGGGAGAGAGAGAGAGAGAGAGAGAGAGGGAGAGAGAGAGAGGGGATCACCCTAATAATCATATTTAATATACTTTTTTACTAGTGGGTAGCCGTTTATCAAAGCCCAAAGGCCATTCAGGGATAAGTGTTTATGATTGTCAGGTGGTCGTTGAAACAACACCGTAATGATCGCTAATGGTGAATATCGAATAGAATTTGATTATTTAAGAACTTGTTTACATTCGACTTGAAAACGACCATGTTATGGTCAGCTGAGAAGCAGATCCGTTCTATTGTGCTTATTATTTATAGGGAAACATTTATTACAGAAAAATAGATTTTACGAATATAACTTAGCAAATTATATATCCTTTTTTTTCATGTACTTATTATTATTTCAATTGTTTTTATTTTTGTTATTATGGATTAGTCTATTTATTAATAACGTAGTACCTTTAACGTACGTACGTGTGTCACGGTTTTCAGATTATAAACTATTCGACCAGAAGATCTTATCTATAAAAAAGGAGTATATACGGTGATAACCTTCTACAATCATTAACTTAGTATATAGATATGCTAATTTAAAGTTCGTAGTATGTTATCACCTTCTATCCTTTTTAATAAATAGAATCTCCCGACCACCAACGATGCAATGTAAAAAAATTAATGAAAATAAATGATGTCGCTTTTGGGCCGTACCTTTTTTGCCTTCTAATTAGGATCGAAGGGTAATATCTGTTCTGTCTAAAGATGGCATAATGATATCGTTGGGTTTCCGCTCGCGCCGAGCGTCCATACAATGGAAATATCACAGACTCCTATAAGAATAATAACCATAATAACCAGATACATTCTGACACTACATTAACCAGAACCACCTAGTTAAGAATACGGAAAACCACCTCGTTAAAATTACGGAGACCCACCTAGTTAAAAATACGGAGAACCACCCAGTTAAAAATACGGAGACCCACCTAGTTAAAAATACGGAGAACCACCTAGTTAAAATTACAGAGACCCACCTAGTTAAAATTACGGAGACCCACCTCGTTAAAATTACGGAGACCCACCTAGTTAAAAATACGGAGAACCACCCAGTTAAAAATACGGAGACCCACCTAGTTAAAAATACGGAGAACCACCTAGTTAAAATTACAGAGACCCACCTAGTTAAAATTACGGAGACCCACCTAGTTAAAAATACGGAGAACCACCTAGTTGAAATAAAATCATCGAAAATAACTGGGTGAGAATCCGAAGAAATAACTATGGACCTCCGCCTAAACAAAAAAGGATACATATACGGCACAAACCTCTATTTGTTCCGCAAAAATGCTTAGAATGGGTTAAAAAAGGTAGACTAAGCAAGAGAAAGAGAGAGAGAGAGAGAGAGAGAGAGAGGGGGGAGATCACCCTAGTAATCATATTTAATATATTATTAAGATTATTAAGATAAATAATTTTACAGTTTAAACAAAAAGATTATAGTAATTCACGCCGAACGCCCATAGAAAATCCATCAGTGATATATTACATATGAAAGTTGCCGCTGTGGAATTTCCACAGGTCCCGCTAGTATGTAATAATATCCACTGTTTATAAGGATGTTTCAGATTTATTTTTTATTTTGGTTACAAAAATTCATATTAGTGGAGTTTGTTCGTGTTTTATAACTAAGACTAGAACTACAGAGTATTCTTATTGTTTTAATTGTTCTCAAGTATATATCCGACACAATACAATACAGTTAATTACCGAGAACTACATACCTCCATATAAAAAAATATAAGATATCAACAGATATATACCCGAGAGTCAAAATAATGAAAAGAATATTCTGTTGGCCTAGGCCTATTTATCACTAATGACATCAGAGTGTGTTGTGGACTTCATATTATCAGAACTCATAGATGGAAACCAATTAATTTAATTTGGTTGGAGTACGAAAATAGGTAATTTGGTTGAAGTAAGAATTACATAATTGCTTTGTTTAGTGGAAGAGTTGATTAGGTTAAATATTTTGGGATATCTGGAAAATCTATGAGATTTTTGGTCACTTTATCGCATGTAACATTTAACTGCTATTTAGTGGCACAAGGTCGGATGGTGAAAAGAGTCAAGCTAGCGCCCCTAAAGGAGCAGCATTTTAGCATTTTAAAAATTTCCTGGACAGCTACGTAGGCATTTCTCAGTCGGTGTGTTTCAGACAGTAAAGAATAAATTTACTACGCCTGAAAGATGAGAGGCAGGGCCTGCGAGTACGAGTAAGACTGGGCAGAACAAATGCCCAGTCCATCAGATAAGGGGCTACCGAAATGACCTAATTTCTGCCGGACTGATTGTTCAGATTGGAATCTTGACTAGCATCTATCAGTGATCGGAACTAGTGGCCAAATGAATGGGTCAAACTGCTCCACATCGTTTCGGGATGAATAATCAAGTGAAATACATTATATAACTTACACAGTAATATCAGTTTACATAGCGAGTAAGGGGGAATCCATGAAAAATTCTCGGGCAGGTTGATTGATTATATTAAAAGAGGTAGAATTCTAGAAATCGATATAAATAAAACAGCAGAAGCATGTTTGTGTGTATGTATGTGTGTTACCGTAAAAAGCTTTTTGTGTGTCTTTCTTATTTATTTATTTACTAGTTCTTCTTATTAAAACGTTCCTGTTGCTATTCTCTTTTACTCGTTTCTTTTACGGGTACTTTTAAAGTCTGTGTGTTCTTATATATATATATATGTTCTTATTTCTGTGTGTGTGTGTGTGCTCTTAGTTCTTGCCTTGAAACAGATGCATCGATAACACGAGATGGATTTGAAGCCTCAATTCTTTTATTAAGGCAAGCCTATCATGTCGAAACCTGGTTGTCACGGAGGGACCCTAATCTCCCCGTCTGCATTCTCCGCAAGCCAAAAACCAACTCTCCATGTGTCAGTACAGTTGGGGTATCATTCTAAAGTCTAGCAGTTTTTTTTTTTAAATTCAATTTTCACCCCAAACAAGGCACAGTGCCACTTTGAAGCAGGGGGCTACTATCAGGGACTTAATTAGCGGGGTCATTATGAAGGGAGATGAGTAGAAAGATGTTTGTTAACATTACACTTGAACTTCTGCATATCATTGCCGTTGGGAAAGCAGAAACCCGGAAGGGAGTTCCAAAGACCCGCAGTTCTGGGGAAGAAACTATTGGAGTAAAAGGCTTTCTTGCACCTAGGGATCTCTACTGTAAAGGGATGAGACTTAGTAGCTTGTTGGGTTTGTCGGGGGTAGTCACGTCGGGGAGGTACAAGTGTTTGAAGTTCGTCAGAGCATTCACCATTAAAGTATTTGTAGAACAGGCAGAGGGATGCAACATCTCGTCGATGGGACAGAGGCTGAAGCCTAGATGACAGTTCAGGACCTATCAGGTTGGCGACTCTTTTTTGAACCCTGTCCAGGAGCGAGAGACAAGAAGCAGATGCATCAGCCCAGGTGTGACAACAGTACTCCATACATGGGCGAATGGTTGCCTTATAGAGGTATAGGATACTGTCAGGCGTAAGTAGTTTTCTAGTACGGTAGAGGGAGCCAACCTTCCTTGCAGCAGCCTTGGCAATGCTCTCAATGTATCTATTCCAGTTCATATTCCCTGTAAGGACTTCTTACATCTAGAGATCTCTACTGTGTATGTGGGTCTTTGCTGCTTGTCGGGTTTGTCGGGAGTATTTATGTCGAAGTGATACAATGGCTTGTAGTTCGTTGGAAGCATCCATCATTAAAATAGTTGTAAAACAGGCAGAGGGATGCAACATTGTGTCGATGGCAGAGAGGTTAAAGCTTAGATGACCGTTTAGGACCTATCAGGTTGGTGATTCTCTTTAGAACCCTGTCCAGGAGTGAGAGACCAGTAGCAGATGTCCCAGCCCAAATGTGACAACAATACTCCATATGTGGGGTAATGGTGGCCTTGTAGAGGTATAGAATACTTTCAGGTGTAAGTAGCTTTCTAGCACGGTAGAGAGAGCCCATCTTCATTGCAGCAGCCTTGGCAATGCTCTCAAAATATTTGAGTCCATAATAAACCAAACTCTTAAAGTTGCTAAACTTTTGACCGACAATCAATATGGATGTAGGCAAGTCTATTCTATAGCAGATATCCTAACTGTAATCTCCGAATGTATATACCATACACTAGCCAAAGCATATATCATCTTTAATATGTACTACACATTCATGAGAGTGTTTTGCTCAGTCAGTTTCAACTAAATAGAGACCTCTTTGGGCGATATTGTTTATGCACTATATATATATATATATATATATATATATATATATATATATATATATAAGTTTAAGTTTAGTGGTTAAAGTTAAATTCTGAGAATCAAAAATATAGGAATCATATATTCGAGTTAAGAATTTATAGTTTGACAAAAGGAATATATAGAAGGCGGTATGTTAATTTCCTTAATCCATGGATTTTCAATAATGACACATATCATCAGAAATAATGAAATGCGGTTAGCAAAATGTTCAGCTGTGAATAGGAACGTATTTTGCTTTTCAGCACAAATATTGAATATATAGGTCGTGAATAATAATTATATGATAATAATTATAGGAAAAGTAGTTTCATACAACCTGAGCAGTTCATTATCGGAAAGAATCAAATGTCCTTTGGGGTTTTATTGGCATGTAGGCAGAATATTGGTTGAAGGGAGAAGGCAGTAATCCCATATAACAAGAATGCGTGGTTGTTCCATACTGATTTTCCAAAAGGTATACGGAGCGGCCGTATTCGTTGGTGAGTTGAATATCTTTTGGGTATGAAAATAGTTACAGGAAAAGGAGTTTCATGCAACCTGGGAAGTCCAGTCTTAACTCGAATATACGTGTCTATATTTTTGATTTTCAGAATTTAACTTTAACCACTAAACTTATATATCACGTTTTTCATCTGATTTTTATCTGTGTCTTATCTCGCTTATATATATATATATATATATATATATATATATATATATATGTGTGTGTGTGTGTGTGTGTGTATCTGTTTACTTTTGTATAAGCAATATCGCCTGAACGGTCTCTAATTACTTCTAACAGGATGACCGAAACATGCTCATGAATGTGTAGCGATATATAATGCTTATGTAAATCAAATAAAAGGTATATATATATAATATGCAATAGAGAACTAGCTATAATAACACATACGAAATCTGCAGGAATTAAAATATATTTCATTCTCTGGTTTCCTTTTTTTTTTCAATCAGTCATTTTCATCTGTCGATCTATTCTTTGTTCAATTTTCATTTTTTCATAATTTTCTTCTTTTTCGATATCTTTTTCACTTTTTTCTTATTATGTTTCTTTCATATTTTTTTCATTTCGTTTATTTATATTTTATTTTCTTCCGTTTTTCTTTTTACTTTTACTTTTTATATATTTTTACTTTTTTCCCATTTCATTCTTTTTTTTCTATCTTTCTTTTATAATTTCATTCATTTTCATTCTACATTTTTCTTTATTCTGTTTCTTATTATTTTACATTCATTCCACTTGTATTCCATTGTTTTCTTTCTATCATTACTTCTTATTGATTCACCATTTTTTCTTCTTCCCTACATTTTTCTCTTTCGCACTTCTCTATTAATTAATCCATTCTCTTTGACGATTCCCCTCCATTGTCCCCCATTTCAATACAGCAAGACTCTGATCCCTCAAATTAATTATCTCTTGAAACGACCCGCCAAATCCTCTTCAATCAAAGCACATCTGCGATTCACGTTAGTTTCGTACTGATCAAGCAATTTAAAGGAGAAGTTGAAACAAAACGAAATCTCTACATGAAAACAACTCTGTTTGAATCTTTCAAAATTAGACATGAGTTCAGTAGTGTAGTCCGGTTTTTGATCCTTACAATATAACTGTACAAAGATGCCGAATTATTATCTGAGATCAGTAGAATATGATATTTAATCCATCGAATAACACTGCGGAAAAGACGGGATTTATGGATAATCAGCCAATAATGTCGTCCCGTAAATAACAATAATATCCTACTTTACACAATCTTGAGATAAGAACAGGCGCCATGGGAATCAATCGATTACAGCCTAAGGACATTGATTAATTACCATTGTCTTGGAGTGCTGGATGATGTAGCTCAGATGTTTTACACAGTTGAATCATTAAAGGTTCATCAATTTCAGCGTTAATGAGGTAACTTAAGCCACAATATCCAAGCATGTCAGTACACATACAAACTCTTTCTCTCTTTCTCCCCCTTCTCTCTCTATATATATAATGAAATTAGGTTATCAAAGAATATATGTTTAATATCGAAGCATATCTGTACAGACGCGGAGCTGTGATACAGCGAAACAGTACAGTATGTCGATGACTATAACTGCCTCATATTTTGGGTTGTGCATACTAAGAAGCGATAAACAAACTGCCACGAGCGTATTAAGCGATGATTTTGTGTAAACAAATAGGGATTTGGACTATGTTTGATCATTGTTAATTCACATACCCATCTTAGCTGCAGTCAGATAGACCATCCGGTCGAGTTTCAAACCTGGCTTAAGGCAATTGCTAAGTTTAGCAACACTAATGAGCTGTGAAATAGCGAAAAAGTACTGCATGTGGATGAATATATATATATATATATATATATATATATATATATATATATATGTTCAAACGGCAAAAAGAAAATCAACAGTTGTAATTTTTTCAAAAACTGCAAATTTAAGCTAAATTTGATGTAACTGTTTAAACAAACTATACCTCATTCGATTTTAATTGAAATATTCTAGTGTCCATGTCAATTAAAAAAAATTACTTCAAATTAAAGAGGCAAAAAGACAGTCCGTGCAATGGAAAATTGTTATTTGAATGTTACTGTAGGACATTAATGCAACACAAATACAACAGGAACACAATGAACTACTTAATATTTAGTAGCATAGCCCTTCTGCAATTAAACAGCCTTCAGTCTTTTGGGAATTCCTTGAATTAGACTACAGCAATACTCCGGGGAAAGGTCACCCCACTTTTCTTTAATTTTTGTCTAAAGTTATTCTAAATTCGAAATTTTATCATTGCATAGCTGTTGCTTGATGTAATGCCATACGTTTTCGATAGTATTGAGGTCTGGAGATTGTGCAGGCCAATCCAAAGACGGAATATCATGCTATCCAGGAACTTCTTGACATTGCCAGCTGTGTGAATGGGAGCATTATCCTGCATGAAGATGGGATTATCATCCAAATTCACACCAAAGTAGGGTAGAAAATGCTCAGTCAACATAATAATGTACTGATAATGCCCCACACCAAAATTGAACCTCCACCACCTTGCAACGTTGAAACTGCGCACCTAGGATTAAATTCTTCGTCTTTTCTCCAATGGACGTACTGCCTACCATCACTGCCTTGCCTATTGAAGTTGCTTTCATCGCTAAAAAGCACTTTTGACCAATATGGAAAGTCGTGATCTTTATTGCATCTGACGAAGTCCAGACGGCGCTTTCTGTTCTTACAGAAATCATTGGCTTGCGTCTTGCAACATATCATCGGAAATTAGATTCCTTTAATCTGTTCTTGATAGTAGAAAGAGAGCACTTGTTAACAAGATTGCACTGTTGTTAGATTTGGGGAGCCGTTTCAAATCTGTTTCTTAGGGTCCAGATCTTGATAGCATTGTCTTCCCTGTTAGAAGTAACTCTAGTACGACCAGATTTAGGGGCATCCCGAACACTACCGGTGTTTTGGTACTTTTGCACATACTTTCGGACCGTTTTCTCATCATATTTCAATCTCCGGCCGATTTCCCGATTGGATAAACCAGTAAAGTGGAGATTAATGTGCTCCTGACGATCACTAAGAGGCATATGGACTAAATGTTATGTTGTATAAACTGGAAGAACAACAATTACGATTAAAGATGCTTTGTTGCCTGTTGGAGGATATTTAAAACTGATTTAGAGGCGATAATTTAAGTTGGTTTTAAGGAAACTTGTTGCTGCGGACTTTCTTTTTGCCTCCTCAATTTAAAGTTATTTTTTAAATTGACGTGAACAGGAAAATATTTCAATTAAAAGCCAAATGTGAACATATAAAATTATAGAGGAATAAAAGGCGATTAAAATGAGGTATAAATTGTTTAAATAGTTACATTAAATTTAGCTTAAATTTGCAATTTTTGAAAAAATGACAAGTACGGACTTTCTTTTTGCCGGCCCTATATATATATAAACCAAAAGGTTTAACAAAAAATATAAACCAAAAATTGGTTTACCAAAATTATAGAAATAGATAGAAATAGCTCAACCCCATTAAGAGGAGCAATTAAATATATTAAAGATGTGGCACAAAAACTATATATATATATATATATATATATATATATAATTTCAAGGAGATTAGAACAATAGTCTAAAGAGCAGAGTGTATTTTAATGTAATAGTAAAATTACCAGTTTAATTAAAATACAGGGAAAGAAAAAGTGCTCGTTGTAATTTAGATATATAATAAGCTCGATAGGTAAATATCCTAGAGCTAATTTAATATTTAGTAATGTGATTGATAATTTAAAAATCAAATTATAATTAAATTAAAAATCAGTTTCATAAGAAGGAACAACAACAAAATCAATAATTTGTACGATCGTTTCGGAAAGCAGTGTTTTTATTGTGGTAGACATCAAGTTACGGACAATAATTTTTACATATAGTGTTTTTAACAAACAATGTTTCTTCATCAGCAAATATTGGGAAGGGTTTTTATTATATGTAAAAGACACCATAAATAAACCTAGCATTAAAAGTAAGGCAGATCTCTCTGGAAAAAATTAAACCCATATTAATTTTCTCAAGTTAAATCCATACCTTTATTTTAATTTTACATATAATAAAAACCCTTCCCAATATTTGCTGATGAGGAAACATTGTTTGTTAAAAACACTATATGTAACAATTATTGTCCGTAACTTGATGTCTAACGATGGGAGAAATGCATAACTCTGGGTGGTTCCTATGAAGAGAAAGACAAATAAGTGTGCAAAGTTTCGTTGCTCTATGGGAAGTGGGTCAGGGGCATTACTTATTGCACGCCCCTCGTATATATATATTGCATGTTTAATCCACGTGTATTCCTTGGAAAGTATATATATACATATATATATATATATATATATATATATATATATATATATATGTGTGTGTGTGTGTGTGTGTGTGTATGAAAATTTATATAAAAAAGAATACGAAAAGTTATAAGCTTTTAGCTTATAACTTTTCTCTATTCATTTTCTATTGGTGATGTGCAGGAATACAAAAAATATCAAGACTTGTTTTACAAGTACATAATTTTCGACTTTCAGTCTTTTTTTAAATACATATATATATATATATATATATATATATATATATATATATATATATATATATATATATATATACTAGCATGATTGCCCGGCGTTATCCAGGTGTTTGGAGGTGTATGCTGAGCAAAAAAACAAAACAACAAAAAACGGTCAATTTTGTAAAACTTTAACCTCTATTATGACCCCTAAAAATTTATTATTTTGGGCTCAAATCAAGTTATTAAGTTATATCCATGTCCAAGGAACCTATATCTAAAATTTAAAGTGTTTAGACCCAAAATTGTTGGAGGAGTTTAGTAGAAATCTCAAAGGTCAAATCGTAGAACTTTGACCTGTTAACAGCCAAATTTGTGGCCGAAAACCAATCACATAGCTTTTCCCAAATCTCAGTACACTGTATATCAAATTTCGAGTCTGTAGACTAAAAATTGACAGAGTTATTGCGTAGGAAAATGTACACAGACAGACAGGCACACAGACACACAATACGTTCCTTTATATATATGTATATATATATATATATATGTATATATACAACTTTATTATGTCATCTGAACAATAAGAAAAAGTTAAAGAGAAAAAGAAAAAAGAAATCTCTTTAGATTATGTCATTTCAAAGCTAAATGCTTCTCATCAGTAAAGGAGAAGGACTAAAATTATGCAAAATATAAATATAGATAAAACTTGCTTAATGTCATTTACATTGGAAATGAAAGTGAAGAACAAAGGTTTATCAAAGTAGGTACAAAGTATAAGGATAAAGACGTTTGAAAAATCGAAAATATCTCTACAATTATATAAATTATATAAATATCTCTATCTCTACAATTATATAAATTATATAGATTATATAAAATTAACTTTGTGATGTGTGAGTTCCTTCCTTATAGCTTCTAAAACGGCTGAGCTTATCATTTGAAAATTTCACACCAAAGTAATTTATATGTCTGGCAGTGTTCTTATGCATGTTTTGTATAGAAATTCATCCGATAAGTATCGAAAATTGAAAAAATCCAATCCTAAAAATAGTTTTTTCTTATAGATAAAAAATGTTTTTTTACAAGCCTATTTTTATACGTTATACTGGCAAGGGAGTTAATAAAATCTAACAAATGATTTCTCCTTAAATGAACAGAAGTGTTAACATCTGAAGGTATAGCTCGGTGGTAGAGCATTCCCCCTATTCAAGCCGCATGTAACTCACCAACTTATTTTTAATTTTGTCTTATTGATGAGTTTGATTTGCGATAAAAAAGTAGTACCATTTAAAATCGCAACAAATCATTTCTTCGTTTGCATATTTTAAACTAAACATTAATCAGAAGTGACTTTCCAGAACATTCATCTTCAAGCCCTAATATCAGCCGACGTGATATTGTAAACAATACCGACTGAATTAATTTCCCTCTTTCCTTCCTTCCCTCATATTTTCTTTCTTTCCCCCCTTTTTATCTCCTATTTGTCATAATGAAAACATATCTAAGATTAAAAAAAAACTACATCTAGTTAAAAATAGATAACACACGATTAACCAGTAATTTCTTAGTTTTGTAAATATTGTTTCTAAAATGTACAATTTATTGATGGATTTAATTAAAAATTAATCATAATTTTAAAATTATACACCCGAGGGTTCCCAATTAATAAAATTATCTTAATAATTAGTGTAAACTTAGTTGCAACTAGATCCAAAAATTCGAAACCTTAAAGTGCAGAGCTGAAACTTCCAGAACCATGCGGCCAATCTAACAAGCTTAGTGAAAGGCAAAATATTTAGATCTATTTATGTCCTTTTACAAACCAGCATACCTAAAATGCTGTCATAAAATGTTGTACAACCTAGTCGAATGGAATTTCACATTATAGTGCAGAAGGCATCTTATAAGACCTATTTATTGTGATTTGAAACCAACAGTACCGATGCTGGTCTAATCTAGTGTGACACGTATATTAACAACTATTACGTTCTTCTTGTTAATTTTTCTTATTAATCGAACACTTTGATGGGATTCTTGAGAATTACATTTAAAGATGACAGATACATTTTTATACCATGTACTTATAATCGCGTAGGCAGCATTTCAAAGCTCGACTATTATATCGAACGTGGCAGACGCATTGACTTATAACCACATTTGTGTAAGGCTTCGTATAATTGCTATCTCATTAAAATAAAGTCAATTCTCTGTAAATACGCTTGATATCAGATCCTGAATTAAATCTGATGCAGGTTATAAAAAAGACAATTTAAATAGGAGCTTTAATATATAATTACATCTTTTTATGAACTTCTGCATCTCTTTTCAACAATAGGGGATAGCGGGATAATTATGCGATATAAGAACCGTGCTATCGACATAATCGTCTCGGCGCTTTAGAGAAAGTTCCCGAACGAAAGTTTTATGCTTTTTTTCTCGCCAAATACTGGCCTTTTCTTCAATAAAAAAATTATTATCTCTGCTAGTACAAACTAATTCAATGAAAAATTAATTGAAAAATAGAAACAATATTCTTGAATAATTAAACAATTTTTACAAAACTTTAAAAAAAACATTGGAAGGTAAGTTTCATGAATAAGTATTTAATTCTGAATAAAAACATTTAAAAGATTTTGATGACGTTTTCCTCTTTTGATGTCTTTTATAATTTTTTTATTCAAATAAAGATAAATTTAATTCTTCTATAAATAATAAATAGTAAGCAAATGTTTTGTTTGTTTTTCTTTGTATTATGTTTACGGCGTTCAGCATTTCGCCAATTCCCAACGTTGTCCGCAAACCGCCCAGACGATTCCGATACTGCATAAGTACTTAAGCAGCATGTCAGAGATTGACCATTGTCTTTAACGTCACAGATACTGAGTTGTGTAACGCTTCCTGCAATTGCTGTCTCCTGACAATAGCACCAACGTCAAATTCTCTGTAAATACGCATGAATCCGATCCCGCACTAAATCTGACGCGGGCTATAAAAAGACAATTTAAATAGCAGCTTTAATATATAATTACTTCTACTTTAAATGACTTTTGTATCTCTTTTCAGCAACAGGAGATAAAGGTGATTTGACTCTCGACGACATTTTCTCCAGTCTGTGCAACCGAAACCTTTTGTTCTTTCATGCTTTTCTAAAACAAAAAAATGAGCAGACCTAATAAGAATCGGTAGGGTCTCTATACAATTGCTACGAATCAATTAAAATATCAAATATCATCCTTGAAGTCTGATTGGAGTAATCAACACCGCGAGGATTATGAATGAGCAGTACCGATTTCAAATCCTATCGACTCTATTAATGGCGTGACATTCTTTGCTTTTAGAGCCGAAAAGTCACTCATATTTGATGCCATTTGCCCTGAATTTTCACAGCATTCAGAATTGTGGAATTTTCTGTTAATCCCGGCACCGTTGCTCAGTTCGACAAAACTAAGAAACCAGCAAGACGAAAAATATAACTCATTAACTATTTCATTTTTCAGTCTATCGTAGTAAAAAAAAAGTCAGGAGTCCTCTGTATCAATCCTTCAAAATTCAAGCAGGAATTTGAACTAATGAAAAACCACCTGTGGGAACAAAACCGGAGAGACCTCTTGGATGTACTAAACGCATATATATATATATATATATATATATATATATATATATATATATATATAAGCTTCCTGAGAGAGAACCCCGAGTTCTTGATTATAAAAATAGTAAAATAAGAGCGTATAGGGTAGCTAAAGAGAGTCCGACATGGTCGGATTGATATTGGCCACCTTTGATTGTAAATATGATACTGATGTTGTTCTAATCTGCTGTAACACATACACACATAAATATTCATACTATATATATATCATATATATAGTGTGTATTTAGACAACATTCCTTCGTTTAATTAAATATTGTTGAACATAGTAGTATTATACTTCTCAATCATACTTTTTTTCGATTTTTCTATTAGGTTGGTGAAAAAATAATGTTTCTTGACATGAAGTTGAACGTAAAAAGGAAACGACATTATTGTTTGCACCAACCTAATAATAACATTTTTTGTGTTCTTTTAACATATCCTGAGCAGCTCCATCGGCATTCTCCGTTGTGGAAGCTTCATCCCTTTAGCAATAAACTATCCCCTCCTCACAACTAGAAAAGAAAAACTCGAGAGAGTAAATCTCGTATGAATATCCAGAACGAATACCACAACTCGACAGATGCCATCTTTCTTTGAGTTCATATATTAGACACATTTTTTTTTGTGTAAAGTCATATTTTTTTCGATTTTTCTAATAATATTTTTTGTGTTAAAAATGAATAAAAAAATATTTTATCTGAAGAAAAGAGGAGCATGTGAAGAATCAATCGAGAACCGTTTTGTTGTTTTGATAACATCGAGTCTGATGTAAACAAATAATTATTGGAAAATCTATTCTTCTTCAGTCATCCTCTGCCCATTCTACCCACTGTTTCCAATCCTTCCGTGGTGTCGATAATCGTTTAACGGACGATCTTTTAAACTCTTATTCTCGATATTTACGCCTTGATAAGTTGCGACTCACCAGTAAAAAAAATAAAAAAAATAAAAAATAAAATAAATTATAAATTATTTCTCAGTTGTCTCCTCTTCGCGTAGAGCATAATGATGTTGACACACCGGCTCTCGCAAAATCACTAGAGTTAAGCAACTTTAAGCCTGCCCAGGAATAATAGATGAAGCGTCTCAGCTGTCTTTAGCAAGTATTTTAGTATAACTTTCTAATAAGCACCGATTGGAACAAAGTTCTATGCTCCAAGCATGTGGCGAAGCTCCTCGGAAAGTCTATGCAGTTTTTATTCTTTCTTCTTCGTCTATAATCCACTTTTGTTATTTATTTACTCCAACTCCAAGAAGATGTTGGTATAAATTCAGAAAATGAGGAGAATAACCAAGAATATAATGCACTCTAACACTTTAAAATATTCTGAGCAGCTCCTTCGGCTTTCTCTCAGTCACACTGAACCACGAAATCCTAGAGAATCTCAACGTCCAGATTTTCCACTACCATTTCTAAGTGATGTTGGAACCACTTGTCCGTCACTTTGATTCCAAACGTTTAGCACAAACTACAATGCAGATTTGCAGATAGTTTGTAATGAGGTCGTTTGCACTCTTTTTGAACACGTGTAATAAACTAGCTAACAATATGTGACACTGTTTCGAAAGTCACACCACACAGTCTGCACACATGTTTCTATTGATTGCATTTGTATTTAGGGCTCGTGAGCAGCAAACATAAGCTTTTACGCCTCTCTTTCAAGTCACCTTTCCGCAGAAAATTCCACGTGTTCTTACATTTTGGTATCTTAATATCTCGTTCAAACTGACCATGAAGTTTCATTTTCTTCTTCTTCTTCTTCTTCTTTTTCTTCTTCTTCTTCTTCTTCTTCTTCTTCTTCTTATTATTATTATTATTATTATTATTATTATTATTATTATTATTATTCGAAAACGGTACCGCCAACGTTAGAGAAGCCCTTTAAAAGCAGCGGTAATTTGTGTGCATTTATGTTACATTTTGACATTGGTAGATATTTCTGTCAATTAGAAAAGTTCATATAAAATCCAACTTTTCTTTTTACATATGATCTTCCTCCCAGCAATAATAATCTCGCTAATAAAAATTTCAATTAAACATTTTATTATTAATTATTGATAAAATTGAGCTGCGAATTTTGATTCCTCACTGCTAGAGGCGAGGTCTTTCAACCAGGAAAGCCATAGAGGAGATATGTGCTGCCAAACTGAAGGAACAATTGCATATGTAATGATCTCACTATACTGTAAGCAATTGAAGCGGATCTCCGAAAAGTTGAAGCAAAAGTATTCGGCACTGATCAACTGAAAGCGCTAATGCAGCAGGACATTACTAAGCTTAACGGGCCAGTAAAACCAAAGACAAGTTTGAAGAGCTAGACGGCGTTAAGGTTCTGCCACATCTAACCTATAGTACTAACTGTGCTTCATCGGATTACGGATTTTTCTGCTCAATGCAACACTTTCTGAAGGGCTGCTGATTCGACTCGTTTGATCAAGTCAAGGAAGCGTGTCAAGAACTCTTTGATTCGAAATCGACTGAATGATATTTTTGACCAGATCTGAAAGCATGCAAATGATTTGCAAAAAGTCTTGGAAAATGATGGTCTTTATTTTAAGATGATTTTTGGTTGTTATCAATTGGCGAAGAAAATTTAAATTTTTGCAAGTGTTTGTTGCATGATAAGGGCTGTCCCCTTTTCATGTAAGTACAAAAATAGAGAGATTAGTTAAAATGAAAATGAAATAGCAATAGACGAAATTCGAACCTCGTAAATTTAGGTTTAGAAATAGATTACGTGTGAGAATTTAAAAATGTAAAACAAACGATTGTTTTGAATAGAGATAAAATATTTCAAAAAAAGAATGTGAACTGTCAAGTTTGTTATAAAATTTTAAATTGAAAGAATGCAGCTTATAAGATAATGTTTTTAACATATTGGAAAAATAGGTTACTGAGTATAGGTTAAAATTCATTTTGTAGAAATAGGAAAAGTTTTGGACACGCATGTCCAGAACATGTAAAAGAAGGCACATGTTTTAACATGTGTATGACGTCACGGAAAATAGAAAGTTCTAGGGAATGAGAAAAACTTGAGAGTAAAAGAAGACAGTCAGTGTGAGACAGTCAGTGAAAAACTCAGGGAGAGTCTTAACGTCTAGAAGTGAGACGGTCACTTTGAAACTAAAATGTGAAGCTTTGAATTCTTGATGATGGAAATCACGGCCGGTCGTGTGAAGAATAAACCCATCTGTATTCTGGTAGAACGTCGTCTTGTGTTTATGATTCCTACAAAAAGGTAAATTGTATTGTTATTATATGTCAGTGTTATAAAATGTCTTTTCATACACATCTCGACATCTCATATCCACAATGTGAATCAACATCAGCATATCTACACTAAGACTGTCTGAACACTATGTCCTCACTCAAAGAGCGTCTTCTTCCATTCTACACATCTAAGGAATGAACATTTAATATATAAGAATCATAACATGAACAATCTCTCTAAGTCTCTTACAATAAAATGAACAATCTCTCTCTCTCTGAGTCTTTCAACATCCCCCTCTAGAACTCTTACAACACATCTCTCTCTAAAATACAACAAGCCATATAATAAGACTTTCTCTCAAGACAAACACTCTAATAAGACTCTAAGACTCTCTTTTAATGAAACCCCTATATGTAACATATACATAATTTGGTGCCGTAAATGACCAGACCACCCAGCAAGGCTGGGTTAAAAAAAAAGAACTTCGGTTACCACGGAAAAAAATCAAAAACACAACGTTTTAAAAGGGTCCAACATAATTTTAAAAATAAATAAATAAATAATATCACGGAAAAAAAAATTACACGATCACAGAAATGCGAACAAAAAAAAACAAAAAAAAAATAATTGAACACACACACACAGAGAACAAAAGATACAAGAACTATTAAAAAAAAAAGAAAAAAAATATGCCGTAAAAGAAATCCATAGTAATGAATAAATAGTAGTAAACACAAGTCACCGTGCATAATTTATTGAAATAAATTCTTTTGTTTATGTAAGCACATACACACAACAAAATAAATGTGTGTCAGAAAATGTTTTGCAGGTCAAAGTAGTTTGTTTAAAAATCAAGTGTCAATCATGTAACGATGTATCAAAGTCCGATGTACTTTTAAAAACTTGTGTTATTAAAAAAAAATAAAATAAAATACACTATAGAAAAAAAAAGAAAGATGCAGAATGAAATCAAATTATGCACTGTAATAATTTTCGGCTTTTTGGTATGATTTAACTGTTCTGGTCTTTGAAAAAAGGACAAATTTTTGTTTTGTGTCAACGGACTTTTGAAATGTATAATGTAACGAATTTTAAAATTTTTTTGTGTTTTGTTGCAAAATAGTTAAATGTATTAAGGTATTTTTTTTTTGAAAATGTTTTTATGATGTTGAACAAATATTGTAAATTGTCTTATGTATGTAAATGTTATTGATTTTCACAGCAAAAATTCAAAGTTATCGGTAAATATACATTAGATTTAAACAGTCTAGGTGAAAATAAAACTAGTTAAGACATATGGTTGGCTTACAGATTCAGTTAGAATTTTAGAAGGGGGACAAGAATTAAAATTACGTAAACGGGTATTTGGAGAGTTTTTAGATGTGATAAGCCGTAACAAAGATGTTTTTTTAGCATTTTGTTTTTTTTGTTTTTTTTTAGAGATCCTAAAAAATTTTCTCCAAGAAGAGTGACTTGGTAGGGATTGATAAGCACAAGATGTGCCCCTATACGAAAAATTTGGGAACCTGGTTAATTAAGTGCTTAAAATAAGCTGGTTGCACGTAACGACTCCAAGCAAGTGGTAAGTTTTGACTGAATTAATAAACAGGCGTTGGGAAGAATACGAAAATTCTTAAGGGGACCAGTAAACCGAGGATAGGTAGTCCCGAGGCAATCGCATATAGCTTAATGAAGTAAGAGACAGGCAAAAATATGCCGTAGATTACGTAAGAATAATATAACCTTGTATTTTATTTAGAGACGCATGAATGTGGGATATATCTGCTGGATTTTAGAAGCTGGTGAGAGAAAAGAAAAATCACAAAAAATCGGGTTATTAGATAGAATTTAGAGCGCAATTAAGGTGTTGGGCGCAGAAAGGTGTTAGTTAGTTAGGGGTGATATTTCTAAATCCTAGTCGAAGTTTCAAGAATCCAAGCAAGGAAATCCGAGTACATCCGTATGAGAGAAAACAAAAGGTATATCTTAAACTTCCTAAGCCAACCGAAAAGATTTAAGTATATGAGCTTTGGTATGTCCCGTATAAGATAGTTATAGAATAAAAAAAAGAAAGCCATACTTAAGACTAACCATGGGGAAAGAGAGATCAGAACACTTTCGGGACGAAGGAAGTCATCCATTTCGAGAAAGGTGAAAACCTCTAGTCTGCGGCATATGGGTGGCTGGAAAATAGCTGATGTGAATCATTGGTAAAGACCCTACACCCAAAAAGTAAATGCCACGAAGATCAGAAAGGCTCTGATCTTATGAAAAAATAAATAATTGTGAAGTCGGCCGTGGAGGGCTGACTGCAAGAGATTTTTTTTGTTTTTTTTTGTTTTTTAGCCTGATCTTTCTAGCCGTGTGGTTGTGTAGATGTAAAAATAAAAAAATGTACTAAATTTAAAAATGCATACATTTTTTTGTGAAATATGGAAGGGAGGGATGTTACATGATCAGGGCTGTCCCCTTTTCATGTAAGTATAAAAATAGAGAGATTAGTTAAAATGAAAATGAAATAGCAATAGACGAAATTCGAACCTCGTAATTTAAGTTTAGAAATAGATTACGTGTGAGAATTTAAAAATGTAAAACAAACGATTGATTTGAATAGAGATAAAATATTTCAAAAAAAGAATGTGAACTGTCAAGTTTGTTATGAAATTTTAAATTGAAAGAATGCAGCTTATAAGATAATGTTTTTAACATATTGGAAAAATAGGTTACTGAGTATAGGTTAAAATTCCTTTTGTAGAAATAGGAAAAGTTTTGGACACGCATGTCCAGACACGTAAGAGAAGGCACATGTTTTAACATGTGTATGACGTCACGGAAAATAGAAAGTTCTAGGGAATGAGAAAAACTTGAGAGTAAAAGAAGACATTCAGTGTGAGACAGTCAGTGAAAAACTCAGGGAGAGTCTTAACGTCTAGAAGCGAGACGATCACTTTGAAACTAACATGTGAAGCTTTGAATTCTTGATGATGGAAATCACGGCCGGTCGTGTGAAGAATAAACTCATCTGTATTCTGGTAGAACCTCGTCTTGTGTTTGTGATTCCTACAAAAAGGTAAATTTTATTGTTATTATATGTCAGTGTTATAAAATGTCTTTTCATACACATCTCGACATCTCATATCCACAATGTGAATCAACATCAGCATATCTACACTAAGACTGTCTGAACACTATGTCCTAACTAAAAGAGCGTCTTCTTCCATTCTACACATCTAAGGAATGAACATTTAATATATAAGAATCATAACATGAACAATCTCTCTAAGACTCTTACAATAACAAGAAAAACACTTTAATAAGACTCTAAGACTCTCTTTTAATGAAACGCCTATATGTAACAGTGTTTTCAAACTTTTGGGATAGCATAATAAGAAAGTAGCACTGTCCTTCACAACACTGTTAAACAGTAGTTATGAATATGTCAAAGATGTAATTTATATAATTATAGTGGGCGTTCATGCGTCCGAATTGCTTCCATAATTACGTATGCAAATTTAATTTTTGATGGACAAAGCGCAATAGGAAAGAATAATAATAGGAAAGAATGGGAATAATTATCATGAATGCAAATATATCATATTCATACAAAACAATATATCATACTAATAAAAAGCAATATGTCATACAAATAAAAAGCTATATATCATACAAAAAAAAAGCAATATGTCATACTAATAAAAAGCTATATGTAATACTAACAAAAAGCTATATGTCATACTAATAAAAAGCTATATGTCATACTAATAAAAAGCTATGTGTCATACTAATAAAAAGCTATATGTCATACAAATAAAAAGCAATATATCATACTAATAAAAGGCTATATGTCATACTAATAAAAAGCTATATGTCATATTAAAAAACAGCAATATGTCATACTGATAAAAAGCAATATGTAATACTAACAAAAAACAATATGTCATACAAGTAAAAAGAAATATGTCATACTAATAAAAACCAATATGTCATACTAATAAAAAGCAATATGTCATACCAATGAAAAGCAATATGTCATACCAATAAAAAGCAATATGTAATACTAATAAAAAGCAATATGTCATACTTATAAAAAGCTATATGTCATACAAATAAAAAGCTATATGTCATACAAATAAAAAGCAATATGTCATACTAACAAAAAGCAATATGTCATACTTATAAAAAGCAATATGTCATACTAATAAAAAGCAATATGTCATACTAATAAAAAGCTATATGTCATACTAATAAAAAGCTATATGTCATACTAATAAAAAGCTATGTGTCATACTAATAAAAAGCAATATGTCATACAAATAAAAAGCAATATGTCATACTAATAAAAAGCAATATATCATACTAATAAAAAGCAATATGTCATACAAATAAGAAGCAATATGTCATACTAATAAAAAGCTATATGTCATACTAATAAACAGCTATATGTCATACTAATAAAAAGCTATATGTCATAGAAATAAAAAGCAATATGTCATACTAATAAAAAGCTATATGTCATACTAATAAAAAGCAATATGTCATACTAATAAAAAGCTATATGTCATACTAATAAAAAGCTATATGTCATACAAATAAAAAGCAATATGTCATACTAATAAAAAGCTATATGTAATACTAATAAAAAGCAATATGTCATACAAATAAAAAGCAATATGTCATACTAATAAAAAGCAATATGTCATACTAATAAAAAGCAATATGTCATACGAACAAAAAGCAATATGTCATACTTATAAAAAGCTATATTTCATACAAATAAAAAGAAATATGTCATACTAATAAAAAGCAATATGTCATACGAATAAAAAGCTATATGTCATACTAATAAAAAGCTATATGTCATACTAATAAAAAGCAATATGTCATACTAATAAAAAGCAATATGTCATACTTATAAAAAGCAATATATCATACTAATAAAAAGCTATATGTCATACTAATAAAAAGCTATATGTCATACAAATAAAAAGCAATATGTCATACTAATAAAAAGCTATATTTCATACAAATAAAAAGCAATATGTCATACTAATAAAAAGCAATATGTAATACTAACAAAAAGCAATATGTCATACTAATAAAAAGCAATATGTCAAACTAATAAAAAGCTTTATGTCATACTAATGAAAAGCAATATGTCATACTAATAAAAAGAAATATGTCATACAAATAAAAAGCAATATGTCATACTTATAAAAAGCTATATTTAGGACTAATGAAAAGCAATATGTCACACTAATAAAAAGCAATATGTCATACTAATAAAAAGCTATATGTCATACAAATAAAAAGCAATATGTCATACTAATAAAAAGCAATATTTCATACTAATAAAAACTATATGTAATACTAATAAAAAGCTATATGTCATACAAATACAAAGCAATATGTCATACTAATAAAAAGCTATATGTCATACTAATAAAAAGCTATATGTAATACTAACAAAAAGCAATATGTCATACTAATAAAAATCAATATGTCATACAAATAAAAAGCAATATGTCATACTAATAAAAAGCTATATTTTATACAAATAAAAAGCTATATTTCATACAAATAAAAAGCAATTTGTCATACTAATAAAAACCAATATTTAATACTAATAAAAAGCAATATGTCATACCAATGAAAAGCAATATGTCATACTAATAAAAAGCAATATGTAATACTAACAAAAAGCAATATCTCATACTTATAAAAAGCTATATGTCATACTAATAAAAAGCTATATGTCATACTAATAAAAAGCTATATGTCATACTAATAAAAAGCTATATGTCATACTAATAAAAAGCAATATGTCATACTAATAAAAAGCAATATGTCATGCTAATAAAAAGCAATATGTCATACTAATAAAAAGCAATATGTCATACTAATAAAAAGCAATATGTAATAGCAATGAAAAGCAATATGTCATACCAATAAAAAGCAATATGTCATACTAATAAAAAGCAATATGTCATACTGATGAAAAGCTATATGTCATACTAATAAAAAGCTATATGTCATACAAATAAAAAGCTATATGTCATACTAATAAAAAGCTATATGCTATACTAATAAAAAGCTATATGTAATACTAATAAAATGCTATATGTCACACTAATAAAAAGCAATATGTCATACTAATAAAAAGCAATATATCATACAAATAAAAAGCTATATTTCATACAAATAAAAAGCAATATGTCATACAAATAAAAAGCAATATGTCATACTAACAAAAGCTATATGTCATACTAATAAAAAGCAATATGTCATACAAATAAAAAGTCATATGTCATACTAAAAAAAAGCAATATGTCATACAAATAAAAAGTCATATGTCATACTAAAAAAAAGCAATATGTCATACAAATAAAAAGCTATATGTCATACTAATAAAAAGCAATATGTCATACAAATAAAAAGCTATATGTCATACTAATAAAAAGCTATATGTCATACAAATAAAAAGCAATATGTCATACAAATAAAAAGCAATATGTAATACTAAACAAGCTATATGTCATACTAATAAAAAGCAATATGTCATACTAATAAAAAGCAATATGTCATACAAATAAAAAGAAATATGTCATACTAATAAAAAGCAATATGTCATACAAATAAAAAGCTATGTGTCATACTAATAAAAAGCAATATGTCATACTAATAAAAAGCTATATGTCATACTAAAAAAAGCTATATGTCATACTAATAAAAAGTAATATGTCATACTAATAAAAAGCTATATGTTATCTCATAAAAAGCTATATGTAATACAAATAAAAAGCAATATGTCATACTAATAAAAAGCTATATGTCATACTAATAAAAAGCTATATGTCATACTAACAAAAAGCAATATGTCATACTAATAACAAGCTATAAGTCATACTAATAAAAAGCAATATGTCATACAAATAAAAAGCAATATGTCATACTAATAAAAAGCAATATGTAATACTAATAAAAAGCAATATGTCATACTAATAAAAAGCAATATGTCATACTAATAAAAAGCTTTATGTCATACTAATGAAAAGCAATATGTCATACTAATAAAAAGAAATATGTCATACAAATAAAAAGCAATATGTCATACTTATAAAAAGCTATATTTTAGACTAATGAAAAGCAATATGTCACACTAATAAAAAGCAATATGTCATACTAATAAAAAGCTATATGTCATACAAATAAAAAGCAATATGTCATACTAATAGAAAGCAATATGTCATACTAATAAAAAGCTATATGTCATACTAATAAAAAGCTATATGTCATACAAATAAAAAGCAATATGTCATACTAATAAAAAGCTATATGTCATACTAATAAAAAGCTATATGTCATACTAATAAAAAGCAATATGTCATACTAATAAAAATCAATATGTCATACAAATAAAAAGCAATATGTCATACTAATAAAAAGCTATATTTCATACAAATAAAAAGCAATTTGTCATACTAATAAAAACCAATATTTAATACTAATAAAAAGCAATAGGTCATACCAATGAAAAGCAATATGTCATACTAATTAAAAGCAATATGTAATACTTATAAAAAGCAATATCTCCTACTTATAAAAAGCTATATGTCATACTAATAAAAAGCTATATGTCATACTAATAAAAAGCTATATGTCATACTAATAAAAAGCTATATGTCATACTAATAAACAGCAATATGTCATACTAATAAAAAGCAATATGTCATGCAAAAAAAAAGCAATATGTCATACTAATAAAAAGCAATATGTCATACTAATAAAAAGCAATATGTAATAGCAATGAAAAGCAATATGTCATACCAACAAAAAGCAATATGTCATACTAATAAAAAGCAATATGTAATACTAATAAAAAGCTATATGTCATACTAATAAAAAGCTATATGTCATACAAATAAAAAGCTATATGTCATACTAATAAAAAGCTATATGTCATACTAATAAAAAGCTATATGTAATACTAATAAAAAGCAATATGTCACACTAATAAAAAGCAATATGTCATACTAATAAAAAGCAATATATCATACAAAAAAAAAGCAATATGTCATACAAATAAAAAGCAATATGTCATACAAATAAAAAGCAATATGTCATACTAACAAAAGCTATATGTCATACTAATAAAAAGCAATATGTCATACAAATAAAATGTAATATGTCATACTAATAAAAAGCAATATGTCATACAAATAAAAAGCTATATGTCATACTAATAAAAAGCAATATGTCATACAAATCAAAAGCAAGATGTCATACTAATAAAAAGCTATATGTCATACAAATAAAAAGCAATATGTCATACAAATAAAAAGCAATATGTCATACTTATAAAAAGCTATATTTAAGACTTATGAAAAGCAATATGTCATACTAATAAAAAGCAATATGTCATCCTAATAAAAAGCTATATGTCATACTAATAAAAAGCAATATGTAATACAAATAAAAAGCAATATGTCATACTAATAAAAAGTCATATGTAATCCTTATTAAAAGCTATATTTCATAATAATAAAAAGCAATATGTCATACAAATAAAAAGCAATGTCATACTAAAAAAAACTATATGTCATACTAATAAAAAGCTATAGGTCATACTAAAAAAAGCAATATGTCATACTAATAAAAAGCAATATGTCATACAAATAAAAAGCAATATGTCATACTAATAAAAAGCTATATGTCATACTAATAAAAAGCTATATGTCATACTAATAAAAAGCTATATGTCATACTAATAACAAGCAATATGTCATACTAATAAACAGAAATATGTCATACAAATAAAAAGCAATATGTCATACTAATAAAAAGCTATATTTCATACAAATAAAAAGGAATATGTCATACTAATAAAAAGCAAAATGTCATACTAATAAAATACAATATGTCATACCAATGAAAAGCAATATGTCATACCAACAAAAAGCAATATGTAGTACTAATAAAAAGAAATATGTCATACTTATAAAAAGCTATATGTCATACTAATAAAAAGCTATATGTCATACTAATAAATAGCAATATGTAATACAAATAAAAAGAAATATGTCATACTAATAATAAAAAGCTATATGTCATACAAACAAAAAGGAATGTGACATACTAATAAAAAGCTATATGTCATACTAATAAAAAGCTATATGTCATACTAATAAAAAGCTATATGTCATACTAATAAAAAGCAATATGTCATACAAATAAAAAGCAATATGTCATACTTAAAAAAAGCAAAATATCATACTAAAAAAAGCAATATGTAGTACTAATAAAAAGCTATATGTAATACAAATAAAAAGCAATATGTCATACTAATAAAAAGCTATATTTCATACAAATAAAAAGCAATATGTCATACTAATAAAAAGCAATATGTCATACTAATAAAAAGCAATATGTCATACTAATAAAAAGGAATATGTCATACAAATAATAAGCAATTTGTCATACTAATAAAAAGCAATATGTCAAACTAATAAAAAGAAATATGTCATACTAATAAAAAGAAATATGTAATACAAATAAAAAGCAATATGTAATACTTATGAAAAGGTATATGCAAGACTAACGAAAAGCAATATGTCATACTAATAAAAAGCAATATGTCATACTAATAAAAAGCTATATGTAATACTAATAAAAAGCAATATGTCATACAAATAAAAAGCAATATGTCATACTAATAAAAAGCTATATGTAATACTTATAAAAAGCTATATGTCATACAAATAAAAAGCAATATGTCATACTAATAAAAAGCTATATGTCATACTAATAAAAAGCTATATGTCATACTAATAAAAAGCAATATGTCATACTAATACAAAGCTATATGTCATACAAATAAAAAGCAATATGTCATACTAATAAAAAGCTATATTTCATACAAATAAAAAGCAATATGTCATACTTCTAAAAACAAATAGTCATACTAATAAATAGCAATATGCCATGCCAATGAAAAGCAATATGTTATACCAATAAAAAGGAATATGTAATACTAATAAAAAGCAATATGTGTATACTTATAAAAAGCTATATGTCATACTAATAAAAAGCTATATGTCATACAAATTAAACGCAATATGTCATACTAATAAAAGGCAATATGTCATACTTATAAAAAGCAATATGTCATATTGATAAAAAGCAATATGTCATACAAATAAAAAGCTATATGTAATACTAATATAAAGCTATATGTCATACAAATAAAAAGCAATATGTCATACTAATAAAAAGCAATATGTCATAAAATAAAAAGCAATATGTCATACTAATAAACAGCAATATGTCATAATAATAAAAAGCAATATGTCATACCAATGAACAGCAATATGTCATAACAATAAAAAGCAATATGTCATACTAATAAAAAGCAATATGTCATACTAATAAAAAGCTATATGTCATACTAATAAAAAGCTATATGTCCTACAAATAAAAAGCAATATTACATACTAATAAAAAGCTATATGTCATACTAATAAAAAGCTATATGTCATACTAATAAAAAGTTATATGTCATACTAATAAAAAGCTATATTTCATACAAATAAAAAGCAATATGGCATACTAATAAAAAGCAATATGTCATAGTAATGAAAAGCAATATGTCATACCAATGAAAAGCAATATGTCATACAAATAAAAAGCAATATTTCATACTAATAAAAAGCAATATGTCATACAATAAAATACAATATGTCATACTAATAAAAAGCTATATTTCATGCAAATAAAAAGAAATATGTCATACTAATACAAAGCAATATGTCATACGAATAAAAAGCAATAGGTCATACTAATAAAAAGCAATATATCATACATAAAAACGTATATGACATACTAATAAAAAGCTATATGTAATACAAATAAAAAGCAATATGTCATACTAATAAATAGCTATATTTCATACAAATAAAAAGCAATAGGTCATACCTATAAAAAACAATATGTCATACTAATAAAAATCAATATGTCATACTAATAAAAAGCAATATGTCATACTAAGAAAAAGCAATATGTCATACTAATAAAAAGCTGTATGTCATACTAATAAAATGCAATATGTCATACCAATAGAAAAGCAATATGTCATACCAATAAAAAGCTATATGTCATACTAATAAAAAGCAATATGTCATACTAATAAAAAGCAAAATTTCATACCAATAAAAAGCAATATGTCATATTAATAAAAAGCAATATGTCATACTAATAAAAAGCAATATGTCATACTAATAAAAAGCAATATGTCATAGTAATAAAAAGCAATATGTCATACTAATAAAAAGCAATATGTCATACTAATAAAAAGCAATATGTAATACTTATAAAAAGCAATATATCATACATAAAAAACGTATACGTCATACTAATAAAAAGCTATATGTCATGCAAATAAAAAGCAATATGTCATACCAATAAACAGCTATATGTCATACAAATAAAAAGCAATAGGTCATACTAATAAAAAGCAATATGTCATACTAATAAAAAGAAATATGTAATACTAATAAAAAAAATATGTCATACAAATAAAAAGCAATATGTAATACTTATAAAAAGGTATATTTAAGACTAATGAAAAGCAATATGTCATACTAATAAAAAGCAATATGTCATACTAATAAAAAGCTATATGTCATACTAATAAAAAGCAATATGTCATACAAATAAAAAGGAATATGTCATACTAATAAAAAGCTATATGTAATACTAATAAAAACTATATGTTATACAAATAAAAAGCAATATGTCATACTAATAAAAAGCTATATGTCATACTTATAAAAAGCTATATGTCATACTAATAAAAAGCAATATGTCATACCAATAAAAAGCAATATGTCATACTAATAAAAAGCAATATGTCATACTAATAAAAAGCTTTATTTCATACAAATAAAAAGCAATATGTCATACTACTAAAAACCAATATGTCATACTAATAAATAGCAATATGCCATACGAATGAAAAGCAATATGTCATACCAATAAAAAGCAATATGTAATACTACTAAAAAGCAATATGTGTATACTTATAAAAAGCTGTATGTCATACTAATAAAAAGCTATATGTCATACAAATTAAAAGCAATATGTCATACTAATAAAAAGCAATATGTCATTCTCATAAAAAGCAATATGTCATATTGATAAAAAGCAATATGTCATACTAATAAAAAGCTATATGTCATACTAATAAAAAGCTATATGTAATACTAATAAAAAGCAATATGTCATACAAATAAAAAGCAATATGTCATACAAATAAAAAGCAATATGTCATACTAATAAACAGCAATATGTCATACCAATAAATAGCAATATGTCATACTAATAAAAAGCAATATGTCATACTAATAAAATCTATGTCCTACAAATAAAAAGCAATATTACATACTAATAAAAAGCTATATGTCATACTAATAAAAAGCAATATGTCATACTAATAAAAAACTATATGTCATACTAATAAAAAGCTATATTTCATACAAATAAAAAGCAATATGGCATACTAATAATAAGCAATATGTCATAGTAATGAAAAGCAATATGTCTTACCAATGAAAAGCAATATATCATACTAATAAAAAGCAATATTTCATACTAATAAAAAGCAATATGTCATACTAATAAAAAGCAATATGTAATACTTATAAAAAGCAATATGTGTATACTTATAAAAAGCTATATGTCATACTAATAAAAAGCTATATGTCATACAAATTAAAAGCAATTTGTCATACTAATAAAAAGCAATATGTCATACTCATAAAAAGCAATATGTCATATTGATAAAAAGCAATATGTCATACTAATAAAAAGCTATATGTCATACTAATAAAAAGCTATATGTCATACTAATAAAAAGCAATATGTCATACTAATAAAAAGCAATAAGTCATACTAATAAAAATCAATATGTCATACAAATAAAAAGCAATATGTCATACTAATAAAAAGCAATATGTCATACTAATAAAAAGCAATATGTAATACTTATAAAAAGCAATATATCATACATAAAAAACGTATATGTCATACTAATAAAAAACTATATGTCATACAAATAAAAAGCAATATGTCATACCAATAAAAAGCTATATTTCATACAAATAAAAAGCAATAGGTCATTGTAATAAAAAGCAATATATCATACTAATAAAAAGCAATATGTCATACTAATAAAAAGCAATATTTCATACTAATAAAAAGCAATATGTCATACTAATAAAAAGCTATATGTCATACTAATAAAAAGCAATATGTAATACAAATAAAAAGCAATATGTCATACTAATAAAAAGCAATATGTTATACTTATAAAAAGCAATATGTTATACTAATAAAAAGCAATATCTCATACAAATAAAAAGCTATATGTCATACTAATAAAAAGCAGTATGTAATACAAATAAAAAGCAATATGTCATACTAATAAAAAGCAATATGTCATACAAATAAAAAGCAATATGTCATACTAATAAAAAGCTATATGTCATACTGATAAAAAGCTATATTTCATACAAATAAAAAGCAATAAGTCATACTAATAAAAAGCAATATGTCATACTAATAAAAAGCAATATGTCATACCAATGAAAAGCTATATGTCATACTGATTAAAAGCAATTTGTCATACTGATAAAAAGCAATATGTCATACTAATAAAAGGCAATATGTCATACTAATAAAAAGCAATATGTCATACTTATAAAAAGCAATATGTCATACTAATAAAAAGCAATATGTCATACTAATAAAACGCAATATGGCATACTAATAAAAAGCAATATGTCATACTAATAAAAAGCAATATGTCATACTAATAAAAAGCAATATGTCATACTAATAAAAAGCAATATGTCATACTAATAAAAAGCAATATGTCATACAAATAAAAAGCTATATGTCATACTAGTAAAAAGCAATATGTCATACATATAAAAAGCAATATGTTATACTAATAAAAAGCTATATGTCATACTTATAAAAAGCAATATGTCATTCTAATAAAAAGTAATATGTCATACTAATAAAAAGCAATATATAATACGTATAAAAAGCAATATGTCATACTAATAAAAAGCAATATGTCATACTAATAAAAAGCAATATGTCATACTTATAAAAAGCAATATGTCATACTAATAAAAAGCAATATGTCATACTAATAAAAAGCAATATGTCATACTAATAAAAAGCAATATGTCATACTAATAAAAAGAAATATGTCATACTTATATAAAGCAATATGTCATACTAATAAAAAGCAATATGTCATACTAATAAAAGGCAATATGTCATACTAATAAAAAGCAATATGTCATACTAATAAAAAGCAATATGTCATACTAATAAAAAGCAATATGTCATACTAATAAAAAGCTATATGACATACTAATAAAAAGCAATATGTCATACTTATAAAAAGCAATATGTCCTACTAATAAAAAGCAATATGTTATACTAATAAAAAGCAATATGTCATACTAATAAAAAGCAATATGTTATACTAATAAAAAGCAATATGTCATACTAATAAAAAGCAATATGTCATACTTATAAAAAGCAATATGTCATACTAATAAAAAGCAATATGTCATACTAATAAAAAGCAATATGTCATACTTATAAAAAGCAATATGTCATACTAATAAAAAGCAATATGTCATACTAATAAAAAGCAATATGTCATACTAATAAAAAGCAATATGTCATACTAATTTAAAAGCAATATGTCATACTAATAAAAAGCAATATGTCATACTTATAAAAAGCAATATGTCATACTTATGAAAAGCAATATGTCATACTAATAAAAAGCAATATGTCATACTTATAAAAAGCAATATGTCATACTTATAAAAAACAATATGTCATACTTATAAAAAGCAATATGTCATACTTATAAAAAGCAATATGTCATACTAATAAAAAGCAATATATCATACTTATAAAAAGCAATATTTCATACTAATAAAAAGCAATATGTCATACTAATAAAAAGCAATATGTCATACAAATAAAAACTATATGTCATACTAATAAAAAGCAGTGAAAAATGTCATTTTTAATTCAGACATAAACATCTATTATTACTCACTAGGAGTTTTCACACAGGTCATCGTCAAAGATTTCTCTCCGTCAACAACCTGTGGTGTTCCAAATAGTCTGTGTGACAATAAGTCTCCCCAGTTTTGCTGGCTTTATTTCTTTTCATCATCTCTTTCTTTCTCTGCCTCCTTCATATTCTTTTTCGCTTGTCTTCTCTTTTTGTTTCATTTTTTCATTTCTCCTTCTTTTTTTCGTCCTCTACTTTTTAATTATCCGTCTCTTGTTGTTCGTTTATTTCCTTCTTTCGTTCTTTTCCTCCGTATTCTTCATTTTATGTTTCTTCTAATTTCTTTTCACTTTTCTGATGCTGCCTATTTTTGCTTATACTTCCCCTTCTTTTTTTTCTACTTCTCCCCATATTTCTCCTTTTTGTGCTTCTTAGTGTTTTCCTTCTTCTCTTTCATCTACTACTACTCATATGTTCTCTTGCTTTTCTATATATTAATACGCTAATTTGCTTCGACCGTTTATTCTGAACATCCCTTAAAATAAAAATGGAATATTCCAAATCGCACCAACCATTATTATACTGAATTCACTTAGTATGAAAATGGAATATTCTAAAATGCCAAATAAACAATTGTTTCAAATAGATACGTTATCGCCAGCCAATTATTATTTATGAAAATATATGCAGTAATTACATAGGTTTTCACGATAATCTAAAAAAAAAAGAAAAAAAAAAGAAAGAAAAAGAAAGAAAAGAAAAAAAACTCCGCTACCTACATATTAAGAGATTTTAAAGGAATCGGCATCGGAATTGGTAATTGTATCGGAATCAGGAATTTAAGACAACATTGGTAATCGTAGCGGAATCGGGAAAAATATTGGAATCGTCTCATCACTATTATATATATGTTAACACTTCTCCAAGAGCGCTACTTTAAATACGTGAAACAACTTTAAATAATACACATTTTATTCGCAAACACAACATCAGCGCTTTCCCGTGTATTCATTTGGAAAATTCGATACGAATTTATTCATCTTTTAAATGTCAACTTATAAAAATAACTCCTGTTATCGATGTACGTCAGAAGCAGAGATGCGTTATTGAATTCCTGGCAAAAGTGCATCGAGAATGGTGGTGACTATAGAAAAATACATTCTGGAGCACAAAAGGTTACTCGTTTTTATGGTACGACACCTGTTTTCGTAGTTCTTCAACGTTTGAGTTAAAAAAATGGAAACTTTACGAACGACTATTTTATGATAAAACGCGCTTCGATCGCCCATGCACAGCCATAGTTTATCGCTGGCAAAAGTGCATTGAAAATGGTGGCGACTATGTAGTAAAAATTCTGAAGGACAAAAGGTCACTCGTTTTAAGTGTACATCTCTCGTCTCCGTAGCTTTTCAACTTTTTGAGTAAAAAAAAAACATGAGGCTTTTTTATTGTGATTTCCGCATCCAATCTCGGGCAAGGTCGGGTCTCTCTGCTAATTAATATATATTTTAATTCCGCATTCAATCTCGGGCAAGGTCAGGTCTCCCTGCTAGTTAATGTATATTGTGATTTCCGTCTTCCTAAAGTAGCAATTTGTTTACACTGACACACAGAGTATAAAGTTATGATTAAAATAAAACTATAATAGCCCCGCCGGGCGAAGAAGGGCGTTGCAAAGAGGTTTATTGTTGATTGAGCGTACATCCTTCCTATTTGTAAGTCACATGGACTCACGGCAAAGGGAGTTTGATTGTTCGTTCACGAATCTCGAAGTAACGAAAATCCGTATATTAGTTTCTCTTTTTGTTTGCTTTTTTGAGGAAAAAATACTATTCAACAATATCGCAGGACACCTGTTTCAAATAATAAAATAAAAACTTGTCACATGCCGAGCAACCTCCCTGGGGCATATTTTGGAAACAACAAAATTCAGATGTCAGCATAGATTGCAGCTTAGCAAGGTCATCCATCCCTTACATCAAACTAAATTTTATGCCTCTAGCCATATTAAGTTCCTGCTAATCGGAATTTAGGAACTGAATTAACAGAAGCCGTAAATGAAAGGGTAACCATTGAAAGGATATGTATTAGATCTAAATTCAAATGTTTTTATGAATGTGTTCCACCTCTCTGTATTCAATATATATATATATATATATATATATATATATATATATATATATATATATATATATATATATATATAGTTAATTGTTGTTTTTGCTTATTTTTTCCGGGAAAGGGGTCATTAGCAATAGTAGAAGCGTGGAAATACGGTCATTGTGTTCAAGTTCACCTACATATATATATATATATATATATATATATATATATATATACTTATATATATATATATATATATATATATATATATATACTATTGTATAAAAGACACTTTGTGTACGTGTACATGTGTGAGTTCATTCACTATAGACCCCGTCAGTTTTTAATGGAATTTCACGCAAATATACTCAATGTGTCTTACAGTGGTTATAGATAAAGTTTGTATCGGAATGTCTTTGATTATTATCAATAGTCAATAATCGAAAAAAATCCGATGAAAAAAAAAGGAACAGGCGATATTGACTAAAGTTAACGCCTTACGCAGCCGAAAATCACAAGGGCATTTGAGAACTGTAATTATCTTACATGCAGAAAGGCCTGATATATAAAATCCACAGTAGGTCCTTTCATATAATAGGGGCGCGTTCAAAATTAATGTTTCTATTTAGAGCACAATTGAAACATAATATTTCACTTTTGCATTTTAAACTTTAATTGAAGCTATTGTATATATATATATATATATATATATATATATATATATGTATGTATATATATACATACATATATATATATATATATATGTAATATTTATAAAATTAGCAGTAGGTTGTTTCGAGTACTGTAGACTAAGCCACTGTGGCACGTGGAGCTTCCTATCGGTGCACCGCGATAGATACCCAACTAGAGCAGGCAACCAATCGATTTGATTGAAAAAAAAATGTCGATTTCACCGATTTCGATGACAATAAAAATATGGAAGTGTGAAACATTCGTCAGTCATCATTCAACGCAAGATCTCCCTCCAACCATATGGCTGTAAACGTCTCTCTGTGCGTATGTATCTACAGTAATCTCTAAAACTGGTGAACGGACCATTATGCATCTTTGAATGTATATTTTAAAGAGTACAGTAACTAACATGGGCCACTTATATTTTGCAAACTTTACCATCTAGAGATGGGGGTGCGTCCACTCAAACTTCTATCCAAACTAAAAAATACTTCCAAAATTAAATACAATAAATTAATGTAGAAATAAGTATTCTACATAAAAATGATATAAAATAATGTATTATTAAAAATATCTCCAATAATATGCATGTGATTGGTTGACTCCTAAGCTAATGAGCCTTTCATTTTTCGGTGGGAGTTTAGTTCTGTGAAGTTCTACAAGGTCCACGCTCACATAACTTTCCTTCTCTCTTTGAGAAGTTAGTTTATTGCAAATCGCCGGAGAAACCCTTACTTAGGAATGCCGACGGGGCTGCTCAGACTCTTTTTGTAGGGCATAGTTAAGCTCGTCGACTTCCCGATCCTGGTGTTACAGTTCTTGCAGTGGGAGAAAACTATTTGTTTTTATTATGGATTATGGAATACATATCCTAGGCAACGGGGACACTAACGTAGGAACCTTATAAGAAAATGTCGTCTCGGAAAGTGAACCATAACTCATACCATAAATCCCAAAGAAAGAAGATATAAACTTTCAACGATATTCACTACTTTTATTCTCCCTGGAAATTAGTATTCTACAAGCATCTATGTATATGCATAACCCCCCACTCCCTGATATATATATATATATATATATATATATATATATATATAACTATTTCATTTATTCACATAAATTTACTATACGAAAGTATAGATTTATGCGTAAACTTTAAGTATTTACTTCAAAAGTGCTCAATACGTAGGTAGAGCTATTTAGTAATTTATAAAATATATATGGCGATTAAGCTACACTGAATATTCTGCGTTTCATCCAACTATAGGATTCGTCAGGCTTATGCGCCTAAGCCTGACGAATCCTATAGTTGGATGAAACGCAGAATATTCAGTGTAGCTTAATCGCCATATATATTTTATAAATTACTATATATATATATCTATATATGTGGGTGTATATATATATATATATATATATATATATATATAATTTTGCCATTCCAATATATATATATTGAAATGGAAAAATTTTATATATATGAAGGAGTGGATATATATATTAGCATGGGTGCCCGGCGTTGCCCAGGTGTTTGGAGGTGTTTGTTGAGCAAAAAAAAAAAGTGGTAGTAGGAAGGCAGGCTCGAACCCGTACCGCAAAGGAGGAAAAGAATGGGGGAAAACGTGAAGTCTTTGCTATTACGACCACCGCCAAATCGGAAGTGACGTAGGTTTTAATTAAGGCTAGACAATCGAAGAGGGGGATGCCTTTCGAAAATATCGGTGAAAAAAGCGACCCCTCCCTGTAGAAAAGTGCCCAGTTGAGGGAGAAGAAATTATTGTTTTAACCAATCTTTCTGTATTTGTCGTCTGAAGGGTCGCGCTTCAAAACGATACTGATCTTGTGAAAATCCGTCGCCTTTGTCGAAAGTTTTAGGCAGACATGCAAACATACATACATTTATATATTGATAACTTAAATTTCCGACCCAAACCGATTAAAAATCGGAATCGAGATCCATAATTGTATCGGAATCAAAAAAATTATTGTAATCATCCCTTCACTATATATATATATATATATATATATATATATATATATATATATATATATATATATATATATATAGTGAAGGGATGATTACAATAATTTTCTTGATTCCGATACAATTATGGATCTCGATTCCGATTCTTTAAAAATCTCTAACTATTTAACTATTGAATTGTTATTTGTTCCACGATCACCGTAAAAAAACAAAAAAACAAAACAAAAACAAACATATTTTATCAAACGTAAAAAAAATCTCATAGGGAGCTATCTATACCAGTTTTACTGGTAGCTTAAAATTATTAAACATTGAAGATTTTGTATTAAACCAAATCGAATGAAAAAATATAAGGGAATCATTTTTGGCATCGGAAAATAGATACATATTTTTTCTGATACAAATACCGATTTCGATACCCCAAATATTCTGTTTTTTTCCGATTCCAATTTCGATAAATCGCCCCAACATTAATATATATATATATATATATATATATATATATATATATATATATATATATATATATATATATATACATGTATTGTTATTTCTCGTCAATGTTATGAAACTACTTATCGGGCTTGAAACCGACGGTACCAATGATCTGTCTCAACTAACAACTTTCTGTACACAAAATATAAATATATATATATATATATATATATATATATATATATATACATATATATATTATATATATTAATATCTTATTAATATATATATATATATATATACATATATATATTATATATATATATATATATTTATATTTTGTGTACAGAAAGTTGTTAGTTGAGACAGATCATTGGTACCGTCGGTTTCAGGCCCGATAAGGATACCTTAAACGGGCCTGATTATCGGGCTTGAAACCGACGGTACCAATGATCTGTCTCAACTAACAACTTTCTGTACACAAAATATAAATACGCTCTTACATTTTAGATTTTCCTTTTAATTGAGCACTCTGCTGGAATTCTTTTTCAAAAAAAACTAATCATATATATATATATATATATATATATATATATATATATATATTATTCAATTTTCACCCCAAACAAGGCACAGTGCCACTTTGAAGTAGGGCGCTATTGTCGGAGACATAATTTGCGGGGACATTATGAAAGGAGATGAGTAACAAGATGTTTGTTCACATTACACTTGAACTTCTGCATATCAGTACAGTTGGGAAAGCAGAATCCCGGAAGGGAGTTCCAAAGAACTATTGAAGTAGAAGGCTCTCTTACACCCAGTGATCTTTACTGTAAAGGGGTGGGACTTAGTTGCTTGTCGGGTTTGTCGGGGGTAGTTACGTCGAGGAGGTACAAGTATTTGCAGTTCCTCAAAGGATTCAACATTAAAGTATGTGTAGAACAGGCAGAGGGATGCAGCATCTTATCGATGGGACAGAGGCTGAAGCCTAGATGACAGTTCAAGACCTATCAGGTTGGTGACTCTTTTTTGAACTCTGTCAAGGAGTGGGAGACAAGCAGCAGATGCACCAGCCCCAATGTGACAACAGTACTCCATACATGAGCGAATGGTGGCCTTATAGAGGTACAGGATACTTTCAGGCGTAAGTAATTTTCTAGCACGGTAGAGAGAGCCTACATTCTTTGAAGCAGCCTTGGCAATGCTCTCAATGTATATATTCCAGTTCATATTCTATTGCTATTGGTGGTAGAGAAGGTTTGTTGTTGATATTGAAGGAAACAGGCTTAGTCTTGGCAGCATTGAATGTGGCCATCAATTTTTGTCCCCATTCCATTACAGAATGGAGGTCATCCTCTAGTGTTTCTGCCATTTCCTTAGATATGTGTTCATTCGTTTTCCCCTCGTGCCTGTTATAGAGAGTGGTGTCATCGGCAAATATACCCATCTCCGAAACAATTTTATCAGGGAGGTCATTTATGAATATCAGGAATAATAAAGGTCAAAGGATAGCCCCCCTGAGGTACTCCCGAATTTATATCATATTGTTTAGACGTACGACCGTCGAAGACAACTTGGACATTAATTAATGTACCGGAGATAATGCGCCCATCGACTCAATCAGGTATTTTATATTTCACTTTCGAACTAACTTACATGTTAGAACTGGAATTATGGTACGAATCGTACAACCACCCGACCCGTCTACCACTAAACGATCACAATTGCGCTCTGATAGTGGTGGACGACGACGGGAACTACGAATTGCACAACATAGTCCCACCAAACAGGCATCTACACGGACAGAGCTCCAAAGGACTCTTACATGGTCATGGAACATTCATCGCCAAAGATACGACCTCGGGCCAGAACATAGTATACAATTACGGCAAGTTCGTAAACAAATAGGAAATCACGCCTACAGGAACTTGGGCGGAGTTACGAAATGCAAAGTCAGCTTAAAATTTAAAAACTTAGCATTAGGCCACACTCACAATTCCTGTAGCATCAGCGAAATTCGATACCAGAAAAATGTGCCGACACAAACAAAAAATCCTTATAAAAAGACCGGTTTTTCGATGACCAGCCAGACGACCACGACGGACGCACCAACACAACATGACGTCAAATCCGAGTTTAACGACTACATCCTCTCCGAGTTTAGCAGCTGTTAGGTGTTGGACTAGGCTTGATTAACTAAGGTCTCAAATATTTTGGCGAAAAGCAGGAGGAGGCTAATGGGGCGATAATTTAGTGGGTCAGTTCTTTCACCAGAATTCTTGAGGACTGGTATCACGGACGCGGTTTTCCAGCAGTCGGGAAAGAAAGATTCGTTAAGACATTCATTGTAAAGTTTGGAGAGAACTAGAGCAACATCAACAGAGGATTTTTTAATAGCACAACCGAGATGAGATCTGGTCCACATGCTTTTGAGGTGTCTAGTTTTTTTATGATACCATGTACTTGAGAAGGAGTGATTTTCAAATGGTCTAGTGTGGCGTCTGTCCGCAAAGGAAAGTCGGGGAGGGAGTGGTGTGCCGGGTCCAGTGTGGAGTTTGAGGCAAACCGACTGGCAAGCAGATTAGCCTTGTCGGTTGCCGTGCAAGCAACCTCATGATTGTTTGATAATGGGGGGATTCTTGACTGCCCATTATTTACTACGCTGTTGTAGATTTTCCAAAAATCATGGGTTCCTAATTTCTGTGCTTCGATGCATTTTTTGGTGGTTTCGGGGTAATCTGTCTTAGCTGTCTCTATTACTCTCTTACAATTATTTCTAGCTCAAATAAGACAGATGATGAGGGGAGGTTCTGTCAAGAGGAGAGCCATCAATTGATGCTAGATGGGGATCAGAGCGTTGATGATTTAAAGTTAGGAGCTTGGTTTTAGATGCATTAAAGGTAACCAACCACCTCCTCCCCCACTATACCACGCGCTCAAGATCAGAGGAGAGAGGATCTGAGAGGGCTTTTTCATTTAAGGCCTTTGATGTGTTGCCATAGATGCTCGTGTCATCAGCATAGATGTCAACGAATGATTTAAGTATGTGTTTTGGGAGATCATTGATGCAGACCAGGAAGAGAGTTGGGTCTAGGATGGACCCCTGAGGGACTCCAGCATTAATATTGTGGGCCTCTGATTTCTGCCCATCAACTACTACTCTTATGAGTCTATCGGAGAAAAATGATTTTATGATCGAGAAATCTTGTGAAGTAGGCCCTTATGCCATACCTTATCGAAGGCCTTTGATATGTCAAGAGCAATTGCCCTAGAGAGGAAGCATTTGTCAAGAGATTCGCTAATCCTATGAGATTCTCTTCCGTTTGCCTGTTTCCCATCTGACTACAACTTGGATGTCTTCATGTCCAACATAAACAAATTTGTGATTAATCGCTTCCTTAAGTAAGACACTTTATCAAATATCCAATACTAACTATTACTACGATACTATCCCATTAATTACTGTACACACAATAATTCTTATCCCCGCGTGGCTTCCTGGCCTGATAAGTGGTGATCCCCATGTAAAATAAAGCTTCTATATACTTCTGAACTGGACTTATGTCGGTTGAATCTGCGAAACGCATGCTGCATTTGAGCAATTGCAGTTGCACAAGCAGAAGTAAACCATTGGGGAGAATGGGGCTTGCTATAGAATTTCCGTGTGGGAACATGTGCTTCAATTGCAGTTTGACCCATTCAATGGTCTCATTTGCACACTGTTCCGCTGGAAGAGAAAAGATATTTCGCCATGGGGCATCTCTGATGAGTTCTCCGATGGCTTCCCAGTCAACTTTTTTGTAATACTTCGTGTTTTGAGCAGTGGGTCTTCAGTTTTAGGGCGAGAATTTAGGGTGATTTCTACCATTATCACAGCGTGATCAGAATTCCCGAGTGAGCTGTTGGCATTTGTTGTACAATCATCGGGAACTGTTATCAGAATAGATCTAGAAGTGAGGCATGTTGATCTTGCTGGTCTGGGAAACGTGTCGGAAATGTAACCGTCTGAGATAGGGAATGGGATATAGAGAAGCTATGTGTTGTGCTACCAGCTACGTCTGTGTAATTAGAGAATCCAAGCCAGTTACTGTGGTGGACATTGAAGTAACCAAATACATGTACTTGTGCGCTAGTATCGAGGACGAGTTCTATATTTATGCTGTCAGAGACTTTGTTTATTAGGGTACAGTCCTGGGTTGAGGGAGAGTGGTAGAGAAAATACAAGTAGCTAATATTATGTTGCATATTTAGTCTGAAGCACATAAAGGCCTGGTCGTCTGATTCTAGTTTTATTTCTCTAGTCATGGGGAGGGTGTTACGAATATAGACTCCAAACCCATGCATATGTCTGTCCGAGTTTGTACGGCAGAATTGGAGATTACCAGGCATGTTTAAAGTGGTTAGAGGGAATGGAGCAGTGAAGTGTAATTTCACTTAATGCTAAGATATCCGGGGTGTTTACGAGGATAAATGATTCAACATCATCTAAGTTAATTCTAAACTCGCGGATATTCGTAAAGGGAGGAGGCAGGTTGGTTTTCTTTGAGTTTGATCCTGGTTTAAACGTAACTTTTCTTAAGCTGTTATTTCATTTTATTTAATTTAAAAGTTTCAGTTAGGGTGAGTGAGTGAGTGAGTGAGTGAGTGAGTGAGGGGTGCTGGGCAAGTGGCTGTGCAGAATATCAGACATGCAATACAAATAGACCATCAACTGTCCTCACCCACAGGATTGTGGCCTCACGAAAGCCCACCGGGGATGAGTGCAGGGTCCTTTTCCATGCGCGACATGGCACTACAAACATCTCGATATTATACAACTGTTGGTGAAGCAGCCGCTCTAAGTGCTACCAAAGAGTTAGGGCACCTGTACTATCAGTCAGAAACAACAGCCAGGAACTGTCAATCCGGTATCCGCAATGCATTAGGCAAAATCAGCCCAGTCAAACTGCACCGACATATATGGTACTGAAGCACCCCACTGTGTCCAGTTTACGGGGACGGGATGTGGCCGGAGCGGGGAAAAGCGGCGTTCATTGCCCTTGTCAGGAAACAATGTCAACCACTGGGTGATTCTGACGAGTACCTGTGATAGCAAATAGGCAAAGAAGGAGTATGAAAGCCGGGCGATAGACAGAGCCTATCTCCTCCTTAAGCAGTTTAGGTTTGCTAACCGGTGATTTGTTTGAGTCACCAGCTCTAGGAAGGTTGTCGTCCAGGACTGAAGAGGCCTCCCTCCCCTAGGTTTAGCTTCAGAGTTTTCCTTCTCCTATATGGATGACCTGGGAAGATCTTAGGGTCTATCAGCACGAAGAGGGTCTGCCACGCACCTGCGTCCTAATCCAGGTATTTCTGCGAGCCCGCATGGGTAGTGTATATTAATTGGTTATTTACTTTAATATCTTACTTATAAATCGATTATTTAGGTTAACATCTACTGAAAAATTACACTCCTCAAAGTGATTAAAAAGGACATTACTATGCTTTCCATTTTCATTTTTACTGGGGAGAGGTAAAACTTCATGCAGTGGAAGCAACTAAATTTTCAGAGAAACGAGTTAATGTATGGTTAGATATAGTTATGTTAGTTTAGGAATAGGATAACATGTTAAAGTATGATTTACTTAATATTAGAAATTATTATTTGGTGCCCAAACTAAGTATTTAATACGACTGAAAGATAAGATATATGCTCAGTATAGATACAAGAGAACATTTGATTTGGAGTCCAGGTTAGTACAGGTAAAGATATGGGTTATGGCGTATTCTGTAAGCATAGTTAAATATAGATGGATGGACAAGTGGCATGTTTTCACTGTATATGAATGTATGGAATTTTAGACATTGAGTATGTTCCCTTCAGACTTCTAACGAAGGAGGATAGCTTCGCCTTTCTCTTAATATCCGGAAGTTTGTATTACAATGAGTACCGGTTCAGTTTGTGCATACATTATTGCAACACTATCTCCTATCAAAGATATTTAGGGTTGCTGTTCATTATAGATCAATTTGAACCTATGTATATGGCTAGTAAGTATTTAATTTGAAGCTTAGTTATGGGCTAAGAGTACAATCAAAAGCATGCCTAAGAAATCTTTGTTTATGTGTATCGATTTACGAAAATCGAGTCTGTTTGGGTTAAGGATTGAGAGCTAGGACCCCTCTATTTACGGGCAATGGATTAGATTTAATGGCAACTTAGGAAATAGAGCAGCTGGTTAGTTAGTGATCAGGAGAGAGGATTTAAGTAACAGTACAGTATACTTACCCGTTGGGGTATCGAGTTTGGGGTAGAGTTAAAAAAAAACACTTTTGTCGATTTGGAAGTAGCTTGAACGGAAACGACGAAGACTACAGCGCCAAATAACAACTATGATTAGAACGCTAAATATTTTTCTTTCGATTCCAGCTGAAGTAATTTTGATAAAAACTTTTGAAATCATTGCTACAGTATACAATGTCGAAAATTTGGTCTTTAATAATAAATGTGAGATATGAATTAAATCATAATATTTTAACCGTATTTTATGAGCGGGCAACGTCGAGTATCTGGTCTGCTAGTATATATATATATATATATATATATATATATATATATATATATATATATATATTCGATTATATTTCATATATATTTGTTCTACAAAATACCAGTCAGGAAGTCCGTCAATCAATCACATGAAGCAATAGGGATGAGATATAACGTCTGCGATAAAATAAATCTCTTGTATGGCTTCCCTTTTAAAAGATTTTGTTATTTCGCTAGCAGATTGATATTCTACGGCATATTTTAAGAGAGATCAAGAAGAGAAGAGTAACCGAAGACCCGGAAGTTGACATGTCGTCTTTCACTAAAATTGCATCAGGTCATCAGGAGCTAAAAGCAGTCAAAAGCAGGTGTAAACGACTCAGTAGAAAATCATACGGACTGCACACTCACATATGATAGCGTTCAAAGGAGACCTGGTTCAGCTCGGGAGAGTGTCTTTATCCATGTCTTTTTGATCGTTCATTGTATTTTCGTACTTTATACATATCCTTTCTAAGTTCTGAACAATAAAATGATTAAATGTTAATTTGCGTCATTTAATTTCTCTAATATAAATATGATAGAAATTAAATCATGTACACGCACACACGCACACACACATACACACACATATATATATATATGACTACTTAATTTTATCACATAAATTAATATATGAAAATATAATTTTATGCGTAAATTTTCAGTATTTACTTCAACAATGCTCAATACATAGGTAGAGCTACGTAGTAAGTAATAAAATATATATGGCAATTAAGCTACACAGAATATTCCGCGTTTCATTCTCGTGAATATTTTTATAACTTACTACACACACACACACACACACACACACACACACACACACACACACATATATATATATATATATATATATATATATAGTTCTCAGTTTGGGACTAAAGTTTGTTACAAGATTTTACTCCAAAACAATATGATCGCCCGAAACTATAGACACGATTACTCAGATTTCATGATAGACCTCGTTCAGAGCATCATATCAACAACTAACATCTAAACCATAGACACTATCTTACCTAAACGACACATCAATACACTGATACATTAAAAAACGACCATGACATAATCATATCACCTGCAGATAGGCAGTGATGTCGTAATAATGAAAATGTCTGAATATAAAGATAAAATGTTTAAACTCTTACAAGAACAAAACATTTACAAAAGAACTAACTATGAGTTTATACAAAACGAAATAGGTATATTTAATAACACATTCAAGAACTAATAAATAATATCAAAACCTGGTCATCATATATCGAATATCATCCCAAATCCCCACGTTATACGGTCTACCAAAGACCCACAAAAACAGTATCCTGATCTGCCCCATTATTTCAGGTATCGGCAGTGCAACTCCTTAAATTGCACGGCCATTGCACAATTATTAATCCCTTTATTAGAAAGAATCAGTTCATCCCATATTTACTCGCTCAAATGAAAAACTTCAACCTAACTAACAAAACTATAAACAGTCTTGATATCGAATCTCTATATACCAATATTCTCAACATTAAATGCCTCAACCTACTTTCAAAACATCTAAAGAAAGTAACGTTATTTTCCGGATTCCAATAAATAACATACTTAACATCATAAATTTATGCATCGACATGACATATTTAACCTTCGGCAAATTTTACTACAAACAGAAGTTTGGCCCACCAATGGGTAACCCACTCACTGGAGTCTTAGCATGTCTATTTCTGGAGTTCATAGAAACTGGATTTCTTAAATATCACATTGCCTGAAAATGCATCTTACTTTGGATGCATAGACGATATTTTTATTTTCCTTATCATTCAAAATAGAAGACATTTCCATGAAATAAAATAAAATTGAACCCACTATAAATTACACATATGAAAAAGAAAAAAAAAATGATCCATATCGTTTCTTGATATCAATTTAATAAATACTAATGATGAATTGAAGTATAAAGTCCAATAAGGGCGACTGTATACACTTTTACTCTCATCATAACGATAGCGTGAAAAGAGGCATCATAATCGGTTTATACCTCAGATCTTTTAGAATATACAGTAACGGACATTTAGAGGAATAATTCTGACACATAGAATGCACTTTTAAAAAATTGCAATACTCACCTCATTTATTATTAAACGCCAAAAGAAAGCCCTAGAAATTTTCAAGCGCAATCAAGGCAGCCTCATAATTAAAAAAACATTTAACAGAAGTATTATCCTACCTACCAATAGAAAAAACAACACCATATATAGAATTAGATCAAATAGGTGTTGAATTATCTGAAATAACCTCCTCAATAATTAGAGATATAATCTATAAACCCAAATTTAATTTCAAGATCAAAGCTGATACATACTCCATACCCTGATGACTGTGGACAGATATACATTGGCGAAACACAACGCAGTCTCGACAAGAGAATGTATTTTCATAAAAGGGACATACAATGAACAACACCCTTAACGCTATTTTTTCCTACATTTTAGAGCATGACCACCATTTTGATTTCGAAAATGCAACAATTCTAAAAACAATACACAATATGATGGAATCCGCCGTTCTTTTCTACTCAAATCATTCTCTATCGAGGTTAGATAAAGCCAAAAACAAAACAAAAAATATATCCACGCATAATTATGTGAGGGAAGATTATTTCTCAAATATTCTCCTAAACTGGGAACGGAGTAACGGACTTATATAAGTAGATATTAATAAGTCCTTACATTTTTTCTTCTTTTTTCCTTTCTTTTTTTTTCTTTTTTCTTTTTCTTTTTTCTTTCTTCTTTTCTTCTTCTTTCTCTCTTTTCTCCTAAATTGGGAACGGAGTAACGGACTTATATAAGCTAAAATGCTAGAACATTCTCTATCGAGGTGGTTAAAGCCAACGAAAACAAAATAAAACAAAAGCATTGTTGAATTAAATAAAAATAAATAAAAATACAGAAACACTTCCCCTCACGCTCACTCATTTTGCGATCAAATTTCAAACAATTTTTACAGTTTATAGGTCACCTTCTCAGCTATATTTTGAACATTTTTTTTACAATTTTCGTTCAATAAAACAAAAGTCATAATAAAATTACTGGTCTTCAAAAGTTCTCAGAATCTGTAACGAACGGAGAAAAGTTTTTTTTCTGATTGTCTGTTACGCTACCTTAAATCGGCTGGGAACGGTTGAGATAATTACGTAACAAGATATAAAAAAGAAAGATCCCAACAAAATGCTAACGTAGGGAAAAACGGGGACCACCAATCGATCGAAAACTGCTTTTTCTAAAGCTTATTAAAATTTATAAAAATCTGTCATTTCTGAACAACTTTTGGTTTTATCAAAAAGATAAAACCCTGCAGTTAATGTTCAAAACAGAATAATATAATACTTTTCTATGATTTTTAATAGAATTTAAAGTTTTAAATTTAAAAAATAAACGCGTTTAACCCAATTTTGCATAATATTTAAAAGGTTTTCGAATCAATTAACCTAATTTTTCATCTCTAAATAAAATTTACTATGATTGGCTATAAGAATATGCAAAAATATTAGAATTACCTTATTACCATGTATTTTAATAAATTAAAATACATCCATTTTTGATCATGAACTCGTACATTTTACCTACCACTCCTATCTTGGATTTTAGTTATGGGAACCCAGTTGCGTCTAAATATTTATTTAAACATTTTCATGATTTTAAATGTAACTAAACAGGAAAATTCATTTTTTTAAATAATTGAATTAAATTATAATTACAAACGTCATTTATTGTAAAATATTATTATTTTTAAAAATATTTTTTCCTTCATAATAATAGTTGATCAATTAAACTTAAAAATTTTTCTAATACTTGTTAAAATTTAAGAAAAAACTGTTTTTATTCTATTTTTATATCAAACATAAATTTTTGGCATTATATTTCTCAGTTTTAATATCACATTTAGTCAGTTTATAATTTCATGATTAAAATAATTTTTCCTTTTTTATTTTATAATCAATAATAACTAATGAACGACACTCTTTTCCATAAACTAGATTATATTGTATTTTCTTCAATTCTTTATTGTATAAATCAAATGACAAAAACTTTCATTAGAATTTAGTGGCCCTTAAAAGTGCAGTTTTAGGTAACCCTCTGAGGGATGCAACTTGTTGGGATGTCACAACCATCATCTACAGAAATCCATGTCTTCATAGTTATAGTTACTTTTCAAAAAGGGAGATAACAATTTTTTGTAAAATGTAACGGGCTATAGTATCTTGAAAAAACGACACTTGAAGATATAATTAATGCTTATAATCTTGACAATCTGTTTTGAAGAACAATTGTTTATGGCATCGAGCATTCTTTATGCACTGGTACATGGAAAGTTTACACATTCTAAAATTACTTTTTAAAATTTAGTTTTAAACATTTAAAAGTATGTATATTTTAGCGTTTTTGTAAAAAATATATTTTTATCCTCATCTGGAAGATAATTATTATAAAATATTCAATGAATCTAACACTTCAAAATGCAAAAGATAAAAAAATTAAACCATTCAAATATCGGATTTCTATCTTCGATATCGAATACCTCCTGTGATTTTTTTCTACACTGATACTACAGAATGATTGCGTACTTAATAGATCGCTTGAACTTTAAGAGTTTGAACAAGGGACACATGGGGGAAAGGGGTATGGAGTCCCTCCAAAATTATATTTGCACAACGAATATGAATTAACGTTACGCGCATATAATGTGCATTTTTTACTTATTAATCGGTGAAAATTTTATATTGATTAGATAATTACCTGATTTTTGGTAGATTTTAAAAGACAGACACTGTTATGAAAATCAAAAACACTCCATAAATTTGGCGTTCACATTATATATATATATATAATTATTTTTTGCTATAATAATTAACACCACACACACACACACACACATATATATATACACATATATATATATATATATATATACATATATATATATGGTGTCTCTTATATTTTGCCCTCCTTGCAATGTTTTCATTCGTTGTGTGCACGCGTTATTCGCCCTGCCGCCGCGATTACATCGATTCAGCTATTACTGTCGCTAATAATTCACCGCTGTCCCGATCTCTCGCTCAGCTGTACTGTCACTGATAATTCACCGTCGCTGTGCTCACTAACCGATCTTTCGCCTTGGTTAGCAGGCCAACAACTGACTGCTGACTACTTAATTACGTCTTTTATATGTTTTTTTGTTAGTCAATTTAAGAAGCTGGTAATTATTTTTTTATGGGTTGTTGACAAAGCAAAGCCTGGAAAAATCATAGATTACATAGAAAAATGCGAACATGGAAAATAATATGTTTAAGATTGAGCTTAGAAAAGTAAGAGGACTAGTTGTTAAAACTTGAAAAGGAAAAAGACATGATATACTAGTACAAATATAAATTTATAACTTAAAATATTACAGCATTAAGAATTGATTATATAATGCTATATTGAATTTTTAAAAATCCTTATGCTTCAATATTTTAAGTTATACATTTTCTTTTTTGCATCCATGGTAAAATAAAGGTTAAACAATTTGCATAAATAAGGGGGTAGAGTCGGCCGACTAGGTTTTGCCCTCACTTTTCAAAGCCGACTCGAGGTTTATTTTTTGTATAGGGAAACGGATTCAAACGAGGGAACGACTAAAATAAAATTTAACTATAGGAAGAAAAGAAAATTGGGGGAACGACTAAAATAAATCTATCCTTATGATAATTATACAATGGAGAGGTAACGTCTTAGAAACAAATCACGTCTAGACCCCAAAGAAACCCCTTTGCTAACAGAGAGAAGGACTCCTTAAACGTACGTGAATAGTCTCCAAGACCTTCAGATGAAATGCTATCCTCTCGAAAGGACGTTCTGTTCCCCCCATTATGTGAATAATGTCATTTATTAATTATAATGTAGTTGCAGTACCAACTACTTTGGCAGAACGACCTTTACGTTAGATGGTAGCTTCCAACAACATGTACTCAGAAAAATCAGGAATGGAATCTACCGATCAACGGATGTTTTGAGTAATACGTATTAGAACTATATTAAAATGAGGTATTAAAACTGTATTACAATGAGGTATTAAAACTGTATTACAATGAGGTATAAAAACTGTATTACAATGAAGTATTAAAACTGTATTACAATGAGGTATTAAAACTGTATTACAATGAGGTATTAAAACTGAATTACAATGAGGTATTAAAACTGTATTACAATGAGGTATTAAAACTGTATTATAATGAGGTATTAACACTGTATTACAATGTGGTATTAAAACTGTATTACAATGAGGTATTAAACTGTATTACAATGAGGTATCAAAACTATATTACAATGAGGTATCAAAACTGTATTACAATGAGGTATTAAAACTGTATTACAATGAGGTATTAAAACTGTATTACATGAGGTATTAAAACTGTATTACAATGAGGTATTAAAACTGTATTACAATGAGGTATTAAAACTGTATTACAATGAGGTATCAAAACTGTATTACAATGAGGTATTAAAACTGTATTACAATGAGGTATTAAAACTGTATTACAATGAGGTATTAAAACTGTATTACAATGAGGTATTAAAACTGAATTACAATGAGGTATTAAAACTGTATTACAATGAGGTATTAAAACTGTATTACAATGCGGTATCAAAACTATATTAAAATGAGGTATTAAGACTGTATTACAATGAGGTATTAAAACTGTATAACAATGAGGTATTAAAACTGTATTACAATGAGGTATTAAACCTTTATTACAATGATGTATTAAAACTGTATTACAATGAGGTATTAAAACTGTATTACAATGAGGTATTTGAACTGTATTAAAATGAGGTATTAAAACTATATTACAATGATGTATTAAAACTGTATTACAATGAGGTATAAAAACTGTATTACAATGAGGTATTAAAACTGTATTACAATGATGTATTAAAACTGTATTACATGAGGTATTAAAACTGTATTACAATGAGGTATTAAAACTGTATTACAATGAGGTATTAAAACTGTATTACAATAAGGTATCAAAACTGTACTACAATGAGGTATTACAACTGTATTACAATGAGGTATTAAAACTGTATTACAATGAGGTATTAAAACTGTATTACAATGAGGTATTAAAACTGAATTACAATGAGGTATTAAAACTGTATTACAATGAGGTATTAAAACTGTATTACAATGAGGTATTAAAACTGTATTACAATGAGGTATTAAAATGTATTACAATGAGGTATCAAAACTGTATTACAATGACGTATTTAAACTGAATTACAATGAAGTATTAAAACTGTATTACAATGAGGTATTAAAACTGTATTACAATGAGGTATTAAAACTGTATTACAATGAGGTATTAAACTGTATTACAATGAGGTATCAAAACTGTATTACAATGAGGTATTAACACTGTATTACAATGAGGTATTAAAACTGTATTACAATGAGGTATCAAAACTGTATTACAATGAGGTATTAAAACTGTATTACAATGAGGTATTAAAACTGTATTACAATGAGGTATTAAAACTGTATTACAATGAGGTATAAAAACTGTATTACAATGAGGTATCAAAACTGTATTACAATGAGGTATCAAAACTGTATTACAATGAGGTATTAAAACTGTATTACAATGAGGTATTAAAACTGTATTACATGAGGTATTAAAACTGTATTACAATGAGGTATTAAAACTGTATTACAATGAGATATTAAAACTGTATTACAATGAGGTATCAAAACTGTATTACAATGAGGTATCAAAACTGTATTACAATGAGGTATTAAAACTGTATTACAATGAGGTATTAAAACTGAATTACAATGAGGTATTAAAACTGTATTACAATGAGGTATTAAAACTGTATTACAATGAGGTATTAAAACTGTATTACAATGAGGTATTAAACTGTATTACAATAAGGTATCAAAACTGTATTACAATGAGGTATTAAAAATGTATTACAATGAGGTATTAAAACTGAATTACAATGAGGTATCAAAACTGTATTACAATGAGGTATTAAAACTGTATTACAATGAGGTATTAAAACTGTATTACAATGAGGTATTAAAACTGTATTACAATGAGGTATTAAAAATGTATTACAATGAGGTATCAAAACTGTATTACAATGAGGTATCAAAACTGTATTACAATGAGGTATTAAAACTGTATTACAATGAGGTATTAAAACTGTATTACATGAGGTATTAAAACTGTATTACAATGAGGTATTAAAACTGTATTACAATGAGGTATTAAAACTGTATTACAATGAGGTATTAAAACTGTATTACAATGAGGTATTAAAACTGTATTACAATGAGGTATTAAAACTGTATTACAATGAGGTATTAAAACTGTATTACAATGAGGTATTAAAACTGTATTACAATGAGGTATTAAAACTGTATTACAATGAGGTATTAAAACTGTATTACAATGAGGTATTAAACTGTATTACAATGAGGTATCAAAACTGTATTACAATGAGGTATTAAAACTGAATTACAATGAGGTATTAAAACTGTATTACAATGAGGTATTAAAACTGTATTACAATGAGGTATTAAAACTGTATTACAATGAGGTATTAAACTGTATTACAATGAGGTATCAAAACTGAATTACAATGAGGTATTAAAAATGTATTACAATGAGGTATTAAATTGTATTACAATGCGGTATTAAAACTGTATTAAAATTAGGTATTTAAACTTTATTACAATGAGGTATTAAAACTGTATTACAATGAGGTATTATAAATTTATTACAATGAGGTATAAAAACTGTATTACAATGCGGTATTCAAACTGTATTACAATGCGATATTAAAACTGTATTAAAATGAAGTATTAAAACAGTTAACTAGTGGAAAACTTGACCAACGAGTCAAACGAGCAGGAACAAAGAAGGCAGGAATAGATCTGACAATTCTGAAGAACACATGCCATAATAGTCCTTGTAGAAAAGACTGGGACTAGCAACATCGCACCTGTAAGAGAGAGGTTGCAGTGAAGAAGAAAGGATGAGGTCAATCAAGTTACACATACGTTTCTGCAATTTATCGAGAGCCTTTAAATGGGACGTAAATTCACTAGCGCACACATGACAACATACGTGGTCGAATAGTAGAAATAGCTGTGAGTGTTTAGAACGAGAGAAAGCATCGAATTTATATCCTATTTCACTCATTAGGTATTCTCAATCTAAGAAAGGAATGGTATTTTACTTATTACTTACTGAACGTTTCGCTGCATCAATTATATATATATATATATATATATATATCTATATATATACTCATGAGCAAAAAGAATGGGCCAAACAAATTTTATACATTTTATTGTAATAAAAGCTATATTGAACAAAGAACAATTGAACAAGGAAACTTAAACAAGACTAATAACACAGAACAAGACATTTACTTTAATAAATGGTTAGGATGGAATCGCTTTTCCTTTTGATTTCTTTAAAAGATCGATCCTTTTAGACATGCTCTCAACACAAGTGGAACACTGTGAAGAGAAGATGCTATTCCATTCGCTTTGCACAGCTTCCCACAGTTTGTCATTGTTCAAAAAAGTTTTTCAGGCCAATGCACGAAATATTATGAACCAAATATTCTCGATTGGGTTTAAATCGAGGCTTTGACCTGGCCAAAATATCACATCAATTGAGTTATAAGAAAATCATTTTGCCTGTGATTTTAGCAGTGTGTTCAGGAGCATTATCATGTTGAAAAATGATGTTCTGGGATATTCTCAGCTTCTGAATACTTAGTAACAGTTCTGTTTCTAATATTCGAATGTATTCCTTTGCATTGATTGGCTTTTCACATCTAATAAGTTCCCCACTGCTGCAGTAAAAGTTTCCCATACCATTATCCCTCCATTGCCGTTTTTAAATGTTGTTTTTATGCAACTTGCCCAAAATATTTCCCCAGTTCTTCGATTGCACCGTTCGGGAGGATCGGGAGTATCACTAACAAGTCAAAATCTTGATTCATCTAACCAGAAAACATTCCTGAACCAGTCTGTATCTTTCTTGCCATAACATGAGGAAAATCTCTTTCTATCATTAATGTTCTTCTTAGATAAAAATGGCTTCTTTGCACGCCTTTTAGAAGAAAATCCCATTTCTTTCATTCACCTAGATATTGGATATCTAGAAAGAAAATTTCCAGCCTCTGTTTTAAATTCTTTGCTATGGTCAACATAAGTTTTCTTTCGATCCTTCAAAACAGTTAATTTAAGCCTGTGGTCGCCCTTCAAAGTGAATGCTCTAGAGCGACCAGATCCAGATTTCCCTTTTACCAAGCGTTCGACTTCGAACCTTCGACCAACTTGCTTCACTACAGAAAGAGATGTTTTCACATTTTCTTTTCTTAAAATATCGAAAATCTACTTGTAAGTCATTTTGGACTGCCATCCTGGAATTCGTTTTTCTATATTCTCGCCAAGATTCGGTCTTACCATTTTTAGGATTAATTTTTCCACTTATTATTATATGCTATAATAATAATGACCAGCAAAATAGAAATTTTCAGTTAAAATTAACAAAAATTAATGGAAAAATATTGAAAAATCGATTTCTTCCTTCTTTAACTCTTGGCACATTTTTTTCCTCAGGAATACTCACACACACACACACACACACACACACACACACACACACACACACACACACACACACACACACACACACACATATATATATATATATAATTATTTTCACAGCCAAACAACGTCGCAGCCCACAAGAGCCATGCCAGTGAACAAACCGGAAGTCCAAGACTCCAGTTTCGTCCTTATTTAACCCTAGCCTTCTGCTTGCGAGCACTCTGCCAACTGAGCAAACGCCCCGCACACAAGAAATTCTGTGAGGGCGAAACTCGAGTCTTGGACTTCCGGTTTGTTGGCTGGCATGGCCCCTGTGGGCTGCGACGTAATTTGGCCGTAGAAAAATTGTATAATCTCTCTGACATTCTGAAAAATTTTCTCTCTCTCTCTCTCCCCCCTCTCTCTCTCTCTATATATATATATATATACATATATATGTATGTATGTATGTATGTATGTATCACTTAAAAAATTTGCCACACATTCATCCGCTATCTGCTACGTTCTAACCTAGATATCTTTTAAAGAATTTAACAGTCCTTTTAAATTCAATTGTTTGGATCACACTTGCACTTGGTTCACCGAGTATATTTGCCAGCTACATTTGGAAATTCTATTTCATGAGTACGGTTGCTTCTATAATTACTGAAATGATGGAGATATTGATATTCAAGTTTCTTTTCATGTCGTACATAAGATTTTGTTATTTCGATATCTTACACACACATACACACACACGCACACACACACGCGCGCGCGCGTGTAAAATATTTAACCAAAGAACTTATAAACAAAAATAGAGAAATGAGGAAATTATTGCTAAAAGAAAAATATTTGTAAGGAAAAAAGTCTTTTATCGTCAAAAAGAATAAAGTGTTTTTGGGTAAAAGTCTCGAAAGGTTGTGAAAAAAGACGCGAGAGCGACAGCAACAAGCAGACTAAATCGTCTCTCCTACGTCGTGTAGGAATGAAAAGGCCGCGGCCTTTTATGAATTTTAACATCTGTAAGGGTTCTCTGCTTAGACGATCAATTCTTTACGGAAATCGGCGATGAAGTTGTGTTGAAAGGAGTCGTTGACTGTTAAGAAGCAATAGAAGAAGAAATATAGCATACTTAGAAGTGAATGCGCGCGCACTCAGGCGCACACACGCGCACACACACGCGCGCACATATACATATGTATGTATATATATATATATATGCTATATATATACATATGTATATATCTGTATATATATTATGCATATATATATATGTATATATAAGTATATATACTATTATATAAAATAAACTTTGTTCCTCTGTATGTGTGCGTGTGTCAGTTCGTTCCCTATTAATTCCTAATCGGTTGGGCCAATTTAAAATAAAATCACACAAATGTACGTTATATCCCTGGCAGTGTTCTTAGATAGGTTTTATATAGGAGTGTCTTCGATAAGTATCGCTAATCGGTAATTGAAAAACTCCGACGAAAGAAGAAACAGGCGATTACTAAAGATAACGCCTTATGCAGCCTAACATCAAAGTGTATTTTAAAAGTTTTATTACCGCACAAGCAGAAAGGCCTGCCATACAAAATAAGCAGTAGGTTCTTTGATATTGTGGAGAAATGCGTGACTTACCTGGATAGACCACGTGCGGGTCGGTCACCAAAAATAAATAAAAAGAAAGAAAATAAACGGTCAAGACTCTTATTTATAGAGTAGTGATCACGTGAGTTAGAAGAATATGCAAATAGAGGTGAACGATTTTGCGATATAAAAAGCCTGTGTTGTTAAGAGGAGGGGCAGACTGTTGGCAGAAGTCAGTGCTGTCAGACGTGCTTTAGAGTTTTGTTATTATATGCTGTGTTCGATTGTTGGGAGAGAGAAAAGAAAAGAGGAGGAACCAAGAAGACATTCTGCAGATACTTGACTTTGTGTTGGTTTTAGATATGACGTAGGCGCGTTCGAAATGAATGTTTCCGTTTAGATGACAACCTAACTATAATACTTGACTTTTGCATTTTAAAATTTAAGTCATTATATAAAATAATTTTATAAAATCAACATTAGGTTCTCTATAGTGCAATATCAACTACAATGTATTGTTGATTTAGTCATTGCAGACAGACGTGAGAAGTTTTCTCCAGATGCACCGCGTGTGTGGATGGGAACTGATTGTTGGGATGAGAAGATTTCGATTATTTAAGAAAACAAATTGAACAATAAACTTGAAACATAAACCCATGACAGACAAACAGAATATTATTCAAAATAAAAGCATGGAAACAAATTAAAATGCTACTTTACAACTTAGGCGTGTAATATTTTTATTTAACATAAGTTAATACATATAAAGGTCTTTTATAGTCGTTGTTTTATATCGCCACTTCTCATCATCATCGTAGGTTCATCTAGCAAATAAAGTTTTTTTGTTCATTAAGCAAATAAAGTTTTTTTTCATGCAGGAGACGTTTGCTGAGAGTTTCTTAAAGGTGTTATTTTTGGAGAGAATTGTTTCAGAGGAGACTGACATTCCGTTAGCTAATTATTGATTTAACTTACTTAACTGAAATTGTGACATGGACGCAGATATTTGGATCCGTGTAACATTTTGTACTTACCGATTATCAAAGTTTTTTCTACATTATTGGTCAATTGCCTCGCGCCACCCATATTAGCCACGTGTTTTCGATTATCCCGTTCGGCTTTCACAGACAGAATCATTTGAAAACCTTTGTTTTCTCTCAACTCGATAAACGTGACGTCATTCACGATGTCCACTCATTCCTCTATTTTATAAACGCCGTATCACCGGCTGCACTCAACTATACTAATTTACACATATATTGGTAAGCTAAAATATAATAGTGTGTTTTCGCTATGAGGTAATTTAATCTATAGCCTATAGACCATTTACTCACGAGATATACACCTACAAATTATTCCAAAAACCGTTCGTCTCATGGCATTACATAATGCAGACAACTTCAGGAAACAAATACCATCCCCCAAACATGATTTCGTCACTCATTTCTGGAAATGATACTGTTTTGAAGATTTTCGGTATCATGTACCTATATCACTTCCATACTAGCTGACCTAATCACCATTACATAACAAGCGTAACAGAAAACAGAACGGCAATTTCCACGAGAGATTTTTTTTTAAGGCCCAAGGGCCACTCGGGGATAAGGGTTATTGTGTATACAGTAGTCAATGGGATAGTGTAGCAATAGTATTGGAGAATTGATAAAGTTTCATTACTTAAGGGGGTGGTTCATCAAGAATTTGTTTGTGTTGGACTTAAAGACATCCAGGTTGACGTCGGGAGGGAAACAGGCAAACGGAACAGAGTTCGACAGAGGTGCAGTTCTAAGAAAGAAGCTTTGTTCATGGAATCTACGTTTTGATTTAGGCACAGATAAGGAGTGGGGGAAATTAATGATGGTGGTTTCAGCTAGTCGAGTGTTTTTTGAAAAAAAATGGCCAGAGAATGGAGCTCAGACGAGCACTTGCCATGGAAATAACGGTAGAACAAAGATAGGCTCGCTACGTCTCTTTGACAGGGTAGAGAAAAGGGCATCCCCCACCAAGCCACGAAGTCTATTTTGTACTCTATCAAGGAAAGATAGGCTGGTTTTAGCAGCGCCTGCCCAGATGTGGCAGCAGTATTCCATCCTTGGACGTACTTGTCTTTTATATAGATAGAGAATTGCATAAGTAGTGAGAGATCCTCTGGAGCGGTAGAAGGATCCCACCATTTTCACAGTGACCTTGCCCACAGACTTGATGTACGTGTTCCATTTAAGATCAGGAGTAAAGGTCAAACCCAGAATCTTATCAAAACATGGGGCCTCCCCTAGAGGAGAGCCATCCATTTCAATTGATGCCAGATGAGGATCAGAGCGTTTATGATGTAGAAATAGGAGCTTGGTCTTAGATGCATTAAAGGTAACTAGCCACCTCTTCCCCCACTGTACCACGCGCTCAAGATCAGACGAGAGAGAATCAGAGAGAACATCATCATTTACATCCTTTGATGTGTTGCCATAGATGGTCATGTCATCAGCATAGATGTCAACGAAAGATTTTAGTATCTGTATTGGAAGATTATTGATGTAGATCAGGAAGAGAGTTGGGCTCAGGATGGACCCCTGAGGGACTCCAGCATTAATACTGTGGGCCTCTGATTCTGCCCATCAACCACTACTTTTATGAGCCTATCAGAGAGAAATGATTTAGTGATCGAGAAAACAGTTCCAGTTATACCGTAGCTGGAAATCTTGTGTAGTAGGCCTTTATGCCAAACTTTATCTAGGCCTTGGATATGTCAATCATTAAATCATTTCTCTCCGTTAGGCTCATAAGAGTAGTGGTAGATGGACAAAAATCGGAGGCCTGCAATATAAATGCTGGAGTCCCTCAGGGGTCAATCCTGGGCCCAACTCTCTTCCTGATCTACATAAATGACCTCCCTAAACACATACTTAAATCATTCGTTGACATCTATGCTGATGATACGACCATCTACGGCAACAAATCAAAGGCTGTAAATGACAAAGTTCTCTCTGATTCTCTCTCCTCTGATCTTGAGCGCGTGGTTCAATGGGGGAAAATGTGGCTAGTTACCTTTAATGCATCCAAAACCAAACTCCTATCCTTACATCATCAACGCTCTGATCCCCATCTGGCATCAATTGTGATGGATGGCTCTCGTCTGGGTGAGGCCCCGTGTTTTGACAAGCTTCTGGGTTTGACCTTTACTCCTGATCTGAAATGGAACACGTACATCAAGTCTGTTGCCAAGGTCGCTGGAAAGATGGTGGGATCCTTCTACCGCTCCAGAAGATATCTCACTACTGATGCAATTCTCTATCTATATAAAAGCCAAGTACGTCCAAGGATGGAATACTGTTGCCATATCTGGGCAGGAGCTGCTAAAAACAGCCTATCCTGCCTTGGCAGAGTACAAAATAGACTTCGTGACTTAGTGGGGATGCCCTTTTCTCTACCCTGCACCTCTCTCCCACAGAAGAGACGTTGCGAACCTATCCTTGTTTTATCGTTATTTCCATGGCAGGTGCTCGTCTGAACTCCAATCTCTGGTCACCCCCTCTTCAATCTTTCACGAAAAACACCCGTCTAGCTGAATCCACTGTGAAAAATTTCCCCCACTCTATATCTGTGCCTAAATCAAAACGCGGATTCCATGAACAAAGCTTTTTTCTTAGAACTGCACGCCTGTGGAACTCTGTTCCGTCTGCCTGCTTCCCACCAGACTACAACTCGGATGTCTTCAAGTCCAATGTTAACAAATTCCTAATGAACCGCCCCTTTAAGTAAACACTTAATCCAATCTCCACACTAACGTAATGTACTTGCAATAACCCTTATCCTTGAGTGGCTTCCGGGCCTTGATAAGTGGTGATCACTGCGTAAAAAAAGAAAAGAAAAAAAGAGCAATTGCCCTAGAAAGGCAGCCTTTTTCGAGAGATTCGTTAATCCTATGAGATATAACCGTTAGCACATCTGCTGTAGATCTAGCAGAACGGACACCATATTGCGTGTCGCTAAGAAGGTTATTTCTGCTGAGGTGGTTGACTTCTTCTCTAGTTATTGTGGATTCCCGCAAGTTACTCATGACACACAGGAGACTTATTGGTCTGTACTGAGAGGGAGATGACTTATCACCTGAATTCTTAAATACAGGGCATACTGATGAGGTTTTTAAGGGTGTTGGAAAGCACTTCTCCTTAAGGCAACGCTTAAACAGTTTGGTAAATATGGGGACAAGTTCTGGTTGTAAATTTGTTAACACTATAATTGGAATACTGTCAGGTCCAGTTGCTTTACTGGAGTCAAGGTTTTGATTAGCTTGGCGACCTCATGCATAGATATTTGTATGTTGCATAGCGTGTTGTCTGTTATAGGAGGGAATACGGGGAGTTGATGGCCTTCATCGCACTGGGTAGAATTTGCTGCAAAGTTCTTGGCAAATAGTTTTGCCTTGTCGGATGCTGTCGAGATGACCTCTGGTCCTATTGATAATGGTTGGGATAGAACGCACGTTTCTGTTCAGGGCCCTATTTACTATTTGCCAGAACTGGTGGGAACCAAGCCGCTGCTCAGCTACTTTGGATTTAACGGTTTGAGCATATAGTTCTCTTGCATTTTTTATTAATCTTTATAGTGGTTGCTAGCGGTCCTGAAAGCAGCTTTAGTTTCAGTGCATCTATTACGTTGGTAGCTATGGAAAAATGATGACTGGCTGTTAGGTTTTAATTGGAATTTTTTGGATGGTATGAATTGGTCTATGCCTACAATTAACCATTCGGTCAGATCTGATACTATAGAGGACACATCCTTTTTAAACATGGAATGGAGAGGTAGATCAGATATAAATGTACGGAAGCTATCCCAGTTCGCCATAGAGTATCGGTATACAGTACGGTGGAGAGGTACGTCTGTAGATTTATTATATTTCATTTTTATCTTAACTGATATAACGCAGTGGTCGAAGGATCCCAGAGAAAATAGAACGGAACTTGAGCATAGCTCAGGGGAAGTGGATAGAAAAAGGTCTAGAAGGCTTGCGTACTGACCGGTAGTATCGAGCACACGGGTGGGCTCGCGAACAATCTGAGTGAGGTCATAGGCAATGGCAAAATCATGACAGAACCTCCCCTCATCATCAGTCTTATTTGAGTTGGTCAGCTATTCCACATTGTGGACATTGAAGTCACGGCAAATGTGAATGTTAGCCGAGGGATGAGCAGACAGGATATTGTTAATTTTCTCTGATATAATCTTAAAGACAGTAACTCTGCTGTTTTGGGGGCGATAGAGGGCAAATATAAATGCGGTTGTGTAAGCAAGTGCAACCCGGAAGCACATATAAGGTAGATTAGTGTCTTTTTAATGTGTTTTAGAGGTTCGAGGTCACCTACGCTGAAAGTTGAGAAGGAACATACGATTTTCAATTTGACTTCTCTCGGACTCTTAGCTGGCGACGTTTTAAACAACGGTGTACTCAAAATGGAAACAATAGGCGTCTGGTGGCTAGTTGTCTGTTCATCTATTTCTATACCCCCCCTCTCTCTCACACGCACTCATACACACATACCAAAGTTTTTGTTTCTGTCCTTTTGAATAAATCTTTTATAAACTAAACAAGTATCGACGGGAGTTTTTCAACAGACGAAAAATCAATCCGGGTTTATAATGAAGATGGCTACACACACACAAAAAAAAACCATTGAAAGCGGCGACACAGAGTATAAAGGAATTATACACCTATTGTAAGACATAATCTAGAATGATTGATTTACAAAGACCTGCATTTCAATGTGCATCTTTAAATGTCCGTTCTAATTTTCTTGGAAATTACTGGACCAATCTGGGTGCAATATTGTATGGGCATTTCTTATCATAAATTGTAGCAAATTATTATGATATCCGTTCGATACACAATTATGGATTAATAGAGATTAATCACCACCATACCACATTTACTCTAGAAGTTTGGCATAAAGCACCTGTTCTAAGCCAACGCGTTATAACATTTGTCCCTTTTTAACGGACTACTATCTATATTCTGTTTCTATTTCTGTCTGTTTATTTGTCTGTCTATAGGTTTTGCTACTGGGTCTAACTGCCATTTTGTATGGGCCTATGTTATAACATTATGCAGCGAACTAAGTATTACGGTATCCGTTCGTTGCACAGTTAGGGATTAACCTTGATTAGAACGGATTAGTATATAATGCAGTAATCACAATACCACATTTACTCTATGGGTTTGACAAAGCATTAATTCAAACGGACTATAACTTTTTGTCATTTTAACGAGCTAAAATATATTTTAAACTAAGAGCGCGGTAAATACTACTTCAAATAAGCCTGGTTGATAAAGATGTGAGTAAGAGACAGACGTTCATTCTGTGTTTATTTAAACTTTACGTCTGAGAGACGAATGAACATTTTATTTTCACTGTTAGCGTCGATGTACTAAAATAAATGCTATTTATGATTACAGATAACTGACAGACCGGCAGAAATATAGACGGAGGCATTATAGATAGTCTTAAATACAGTTATATGCCCTTTTAAAGTTAAGCCTGCCAGGTGGCGACTAATTGACATTATTCCTTATAAAGATAAAAAAATGCTTATCTTTTTGTTTTTGCGATGACCGAGGCACCATACTGAATGTTAGCTAAACATTCGCCCTATATTGCAGAAAGCCTTATGGTAACGTAGTACACTTTTCCACGCGTCTTAATATGTAGGGACTCGACACGTTGTAGACTCAGTCGCAAGAAAGAAAGAGGAAATACATTCAACTCGTTGTTTCAGGTTTTAACAAAATACCTTTATTCATCTTTCTTCGGCTACATGTGACGTCACCCACGTGTCTTTAACGCGATTGTGATCCTCAGCCTGTGCACACGTTCTTATTTCATAATCTTTTTTTTCTGGCTGTGACATTACTTCGAACAGGGCTCTGTCATTTGCATACAGCTTCTATAAGCGCGTCCGCGCTCTGTTACACTGCCGGAAGATCGTTTCTAGAATTAAAACGCCTCTTTAATTGCAATGATTTTGATCAGTGTGCTTAATTAATCTGGTAATGTTTTAAGTTCTTTTGTCTGAGCCTGGTAATTCCTTTGATTATCGCAATTACTTTCTAATGTAAAAGTGTCGTCATATCCAAAAAAACAAAGGACAGAAAAAACTCGACTCATTTTCTTTTCTGCAAAAGCCTTTATATCTGGTATTTCTAACAACATATTTTTTCTTTAAATATTTAAATAGTTCATCTCTCCTTTTCCGGCCGCGTGTGACTTTTCCTCTCTTCTGTGACATCACCCACGTGTCTCGACCACGTGCTTCTCTCGTCACATCTCGAACCCTACTCCCTGAACACCACATCGGACACCATTTCCCCAAACACCACCTCAAACATAACTCCTCCGGACGCCTCTGCTTTCCGAACACTGCTTCTCCGAACACTTTCTCTTTACCGAACACTGAAAATCTCACTCATTCTTTCTCCGAACACGTGTGTCCATTTATCTCTGCTGTGACGCTATTTTGTGCAGCTGGCTTGGTCATTTGCATATCTGCTATCAGCCTCAGCGATTCTGTTAAACTATTATACCAGTGTCTTTCTGTTTCAGATATTACACATCGGTTATTGGTTATCCTCTCTCTTCTATCTATGTATAAACTAAACTCATTTTAGACACTGACTTACATGGTGGCTGGTACTTTTTTTTATTCTAAATGATTATGTTAGATTTAACAGATATGTTTTCTAAGAATATAACTGTAAGAATTGCACAGTAATAGCCGATAATACATTATTTATTTCTAACAGCTCTTTCTGGTATATATTTACAGATAATCCAGTAAAGATATTTACCATATATATATTTATGTATACGTATATATCTTTGTTTAACAAATTTTGCCTACTAAACTCCTCCTAGAGTTTTTGATGTACAGACAGGAAACTTCATATATAAGGTATTTCAATCCATGCGAAACTTTATATTTGGGTTTTACCCGGGAAAAATCGGTGCAAAAGTGTGAAAATTAAAAAAAAAGAAGAAATTTGCCAAGTGAAAGTCGAACGCCGGCATTTCAGATGGATAATGTAGTAGTTATTGGTTCATGTTTTAATTTTTAGCCTAGCTTTATAAATGTCTTCATGTCACAGTCATTGACGACAGAGGCAAAAATAAACCGTGAGCTGAACATTTTGGTTTCGATTCTCAGTGATGGCGCACGAGTATTTTTATTTTTAATTTTTAAATCATCATTATATATTGCTTCCAATATCTATATATCTATAAAAGTGAAAATGTCTGTCTGTCTGTCTGTCTGTCTGTGTACACTTCCCTACCGTACATATTCATTTTTTTATATATATAGATAAGCATATAAAGTTATGAACAGTACATAGGGCCCGATCGAAGCCGGGCGGAACTGCTAGTATGTAATAAGTTTGTAAATCAGTGTACGTTGAAATGATATTGTTATTTTTCGTATATGATTTATATCGCAAACTCAAGAATTCAATAGGCTTTTCTGTGTTGTAATTTGATACATTTTGAAGCCGTTTGATTTCATATTTGGCTTTCAATTGCAGATATGAATACGACCATAAAATTCGTCAAATACCACATACGCCTCTACGCGCTAATTCATTAACGACACTTAATCACAACATTGAAACGAAGATAATCAAATGATCACATATATGAACACACACATGCATATATATATATATATATATATATATATATATATATATATATATATATATATATATATATATATATACGTAAATCCAAAAACAAATGTGTTTCTATATGTATGTGCACTTGTTCGTTTTTCGACGAGTTATTGATTTTGCAAATGGAAGCACTTAAATATACAATTATTCAAAATGGCGACGGATTTCAACTGGAGGCGTTTAAATATCAGTTTGTATGTTTTATTCGGCTATTTGATATTCATCAATTCATTTCGCAATGTCATTTTGTTTGTCGCCTGTGCAGCGGCAGCAACAGCAGCAGCAGAAGCTCTCGCTTTGGAAAATTCAACGGAATTAATTAACGAAACTCTACACAATGAAGCCGTGCGTTTGTGTTGGAACATTTGTTCGCCGCGCGATAATTGGTTTTAAATTCGGAACGCTGTCGATGGCGAAGATAACATTCTTCCCATGGATAGATCTGAGAAAAAGCAACAAGAATTGAGGGGGAGGAAGTGGTGCTGCGGTGTTAGGGGAGAGGGAAGTAAGGGTGAAGGGATAAATAAATGAAGTGAAAATAAAATAAAATAAAATTGTCGATAGATTTTGTACCTGTGGTGAGGGAAGACGAACGGATTTTCTTTTCGTTTAGGCATGCAAATTTCAAGAGTGACACACGGAAGAAAATGCTATGTTAAACTTTAAGCCTGAAAGATTGAGAGACAGACAAAGACTTAAGAGATAAACCTACATGCATATATCCCATGCTTTCTTTGTTCCAGCTTATTTGACTTGTTGGTCTAGTGGTCTATATCAGTTTGCTATTTTAATACCTCATTGCAGTTCAGCTTCTTATTCTAGTAGCTTCTTTCTACGAACTGCAATTGTATGGAACTCTCTTCCTGCTTACTGTTTTCCAATAACCTAGTACTTGATCTTTTCAAGACCAAGGTTAATAAACATCTGTCTATGTAATAATCATGTTTCGTACTTAGCTCCTTAGCTGCATCGAGTAGCTTCATACCTTGCCTGGAGCGATTTCCATAAAAAAAATCTATCACGTGATTAAACGTGACAGACAAAATATGTTTTTACATAGCAGTCACCACTTATCAAAGCCCTAAAGCTACTCAAGTGTAAGGATCATGGGTGTACGGTAGTGATTGACACATCAGCGTGTTAATAGTTAATAATGGGATAGAAATGAATTATTTAAGAGAGTTGCAGCCCAACAAGAACTTGTTTACCTTAGACTTGCAGACGACCGTTATGTAGTTAGCTGGAAAGTAGGCCAGCGGAATAGAGTTTCATAGGCGATCAGTTCTAGGAAAATAGCTTTGTTATGCTTGTAATTCCATTTGCGTTTAGATTTAGGCACAGATAGAGAGTAGGGTAAACTGCTGTTTAATGCTACTTCAAACTTAATCATGACAGACGTAAAATCCCAACAACTGCTTCTGCAATTCTTATTCTGTTACATTTATTTTTTACAAAAAATACGTGTTAAATATGGTTTAGTTCTGAGATTGGGTTATCGTATAATTATCCGTGATTTTCAATTAATTAACCAAGTGACTTATATCTTACTAATTAAATAACGCACGTCCGTCGATTGATGACAAACAAATATCAAATCAAGATACCAGACACAGAGATTTAAGCCCAATCGCATCCCCGGTCGTTACAAACCATTTTGAAAGAGGTCATATATGCCGCTTGTAAGATTAAATAATCATAAAACAACTAATTTATGGTGAGCTGTTCAAAGGAAAAAGGAACCGGAGAAGAACAGCAGAAAGGATTCGAAAACAGACTAAAGGTCTCCCTCAAACAGTTCGGTTTGTATTTCAATTAGCGAGAAGCCCTAGCCTAAAACTGATGTTCATGCCGTATCGCAAACAGCAAAGGGGCTACGATTGCTGAATCTGAGAAACGTACCATTAGAAAAAGCAGAGCAGTTAGCACTTCTGCTACAAACACATCGTACAGGTGTCTCATATCAGGGAGATATTTCAAAGCTCGAAACTGACGAGTTACCCCCGGATCCACATAACAATTACATGCATTATTATAATCATTAGGGCTGTGACAACAGCATATTCTTTACATTCTTTTGACTCTCGAGTATATATCCGACACAGTTAGAGTCAGCTAAACAACTGAGAACCGCACCAGTCTATATAAAAACATATAAAATATTAACGGATATATACTCATGAGTCAAAACAATAAAAAGAATATTCTGTTGTCACAGTCTTAATGATCATCTTCGCATTTGATGGACGAACTTCATCACTTTACTACGGGATTAAGCCGAAGGAGGAGGAGGAGGAGGGCCAGTAAGAGAACGGTACAAAGTCATAGCATTCCTTCTGAAGCCAATCTTCAAAAATGAGGAGTTACCTCCCCCCCGGATCCACAGAACAATTACGTGCATGATTATTCTCATCTTCGCAATTGATACACAAACATAGGTGTGGCAGCACGGGTTCAGGTCGGGGCAGGAGGAGGGCCAGTGAGAGAAGAGTGCAAAGTCATAGCATTCCTTCTCTTCGGGTCTCTTTGTACTTGTGGATCGAGGCCGAGTTCTGCTGCCGAACCCATGGTCTGTCAGCGGCCATCTGATTGCACCAGGAGATCACCGCACTCTTCAGCACATCCAGATACACTATTGTGTCGACTTCGGAGATGTAAAGTAGCATGATGTAGCTCTCGCTTTAAACGACACTAAAGACTATAACCGTGACCGGAAACTTTGTTTTTATAACCGTGCGCACGTCCCTGTTAATCGTGGCAATCCAGCCACGCATTTTGAGGACGCTGGCAATGACCCTGTTATGATAATTTTAATCGGTAAGGAGCATGAGTTGTACAGTGGCGCATCTCCGATCTCGCTCGTTGGACATTATGTCACTTTCAGGCATGATAGAAGATTCCTATCGCCTTTGGGGTTTTTACACAAATGGTCAAATAGTAGATGGTGCAACAAAAAAACAAAAACAAAAAACAAAACCGGTTTTCATCGAACGGAAATGGAATCATGTCTTTTCTCGGGCGACAATTTTATTATTTCATCCTGTATATATATAACAGCTGGGATTAATCTAAAATGCTATTTCTAACGAAAGCAAATACTATTTTAAACTTAAGCATTACATACGAATTACAATAGTATTTAAACTTGTGCATGACAGGTGATATGGGACAGAAAATAATATCCTTAACGTGACAAATATAAAAAAAATAGCATTTTAAAATATAAGCGGTACACATGATTGAAAATAGTATTTCTAACTAAACGTGAATCTGAAAAAAATAGTAATATTGATTTAAGCATGACACGCGATAGGTCGTAGCATTTTTAACTTAAATATGATACATAAAAGAAAATATTATTTTAAATTTAAGTACGACAAACCAAAGAAAATAGTATTTTAAACTTAAGCCTTGCAGATGATTGACATATTATTTTTAACTTAATCGTCACTCACAAAAGAAAACACTAGTTTTAATTAATGCGTGACAGACGCAAGGCAATAACATTTTTAAGCTTAATTGTGTCACAGATGAAAGAAATTATTATTTTTAACTTAACCGTCACCCACAAAAGAATATATTATTTTTAATTAATGCGCGACAGAACGTTGACAATAACATTTTTAATCTTAATTGTGTCACAGACGAAAGAAAATATTGATTTTAACTTAAGCATGAGGGGCGAAAGAAAATAGTATTTCAACTTAAGCATGGCACACGAAGAAAATATTTGTAACTGAAGAATGACATGTAAAGTACTAACGTTATGCTTATTAACATGTGTTTCATAAAAGTTTTTTTCTATGCATTTTACACAACATACGTGATTAAATATGCATTAGTGTTGTGATTGTGTTATCTAAAAATGTTAATATAAATTCCTACAATTATCCATTATTAATTCACCAAGTAATTTATACATTACTAATTATTTATATGTCGTTCTTTCGAGGCAAATACAATCTCGATTTCAAGCTTAAGCAAGATACATGGACGACATACTATTTTTAACTTAAGCATAACAGATATAATGTAATATTAATTCAAAGATAAGCTTAACAGAGAGCGGACTGACCTTTAAGCAAAATATTTTATTGTGGTACAAGGTTGAGAGCCGTTTTGTTAGAGTTTACTCTCCTCACATTAAAAGCCTTTCACGTGGTATTTTAGCCCTCGTTGGGAGACAAGTAAATCGATACAATATTGTCGCATCAAAATGTCACTACAGCAGCCAAAAATATATGTGCGTCGTCAATCAAATACGAGTTTGCCTTAGCTTGACAGGTGTTTATGGAATTATGGACTTGAAGTGCAGCCAAAAGGTCAAAAAGTCGAACCAAATGACACGAGAATGTATTAATTTGGTAACACCAGTGACTGTAGTATTTCTCTGTCTTTTTCTTGTTTTTTCTTCTCTTGGAGACGCTTTGCTCTTTCAGTTTTATCACTGCGAAGGAGAATTTAGTTCTTATTCGCATGAAACACACATGCGTGCATACTCGACTTTTCGAGTTCATATTTTCTTTTGGAATGTAAAAATATAGTGTATATTTTTTATATAAAGTTGTCTGCTTCTTTTATACAAATATTTAACTTCCAGTCAGTGCCCCAGCGTAGATAATTAATTCCCTGGAGAAAATTAATTGTATTTTAAACCAGTAAAACATAACGACCGGATTAACTCCTTTTATTGGAATAGAATGTGTCTATCGGTATCCTGGAATCTTGTGGCGCCGTACCAAGATGTTATTTCAAATTTCAGATAAGATGAGACAGAGAAAGTTCTATTTTAATTTAAACGCAAGAGAGAAAAGAACATGCAATTTTAAACTTATGACACAGATGCAGATGGTTCATTATATAGAAATAAGGGGTCGCATGTAAAAGTGTTATTTAAAAATTGCTCATGGCAAACGAAAAGAAATACTGTTTCTAAATGAACGCGACGCATAATAACGATTGCTAAGTTTAAGGGTCACACAGAAAAAATAGTATTTTCAACTTATATATACCAGATGAAAGAAAATCTAATATATAAACGGCTATATGTCCGTCTAAATAACTGACTGTCGGCACGTCAGTTTGCGTGTCTGTCGGTTTGTCTGTCTGTTTCCATATTTTCAAATTTTATCTCCTCCGAAAGTCAAAGTCACAGAGCGGCGCTAAATGCTTCAAATGGTTGGATTTTTACGGGCGTTTTTTTTTTAATGGGTCTTTACCCTGTTAAAATATTTTAAAGGGGTCAAAAATAGGTCAAAATTGCAAAAATCTTTAAACATTTTGAACATTCATCTTAATTTATTTTTACTTTAAATTTTTTAATCACTTTATATGCGTGTCACGTTAGTACAGTGGTAACGTCGCCAACTTTGAATGCTACAGTTTCGATTCTAGCTGATGGCACCTAAATATATTTTTTTACTTTTAAAATCACCACTCTATAATAATATATACGAAATCTTGACAAATTAAAATATAATATTTAAGCGTATTTTATGCCCGAGCAAAGTACTATTTAAAACTCATGCATGATAGAAAAAGGAGACTATTATTTTCAGCATGACAGGCAGAAATAAAATATTTTGATTTATGACGGACGAAAGGAGATAGTATGATAAACTTATTATTTTTTTATGTCGGAGGATGAATCTTCCTGCTGCCTCAGTTGATTGAAGACTTGGGTAGAAAGTGCTAGTCAAGGATCCGTTCTTGTTAATCAACCAGAGAGGTGCGCCGCCTGTTTATTAGCTTTCAGGTGGGGCAAGTTTATCGCTTGTTACATATAACGCCCCTATTGGGGAATGCCGATAGGGCTGCCCAGGCAATTGTTTCTAGACCAAATTACCTCTCCTTTAGGGGCGCTGGTTGGACATCTCAACTTTCTGACGTTGTGTCACATCCTGCTGAGGAGGGCACCAAATAAATATCTACTATAAAAAATTAAACATGGCACTGACTAAAAAATAAACTATTATTAACATAAATGCGACAGACAAATGCAACTATATTTTAAATTTAACATGCGTAAGAGATGACCAAAAAAAAATTCTAAATGCCTTTTTAAGTGAAATTGTTCAATATCTCTTGCGTTTGATTCATCAGGTTTATTTGTTAGATAGTTTTGAACATTCTTTTTCATGTGCCCGGTTTCTCCTATAATTACTGGGTCCATAGATACCTTTTTTACATAGGCATCACCACTTATCAAGGCCCAGTGACCACTCGAGGATAAGGGTTAAATGATGTACAGTAGTTAATTGGACAATATAGTAATCGTTAGTAAGGGAAATTCGGTAAATTTGTTAACTTAAGTTGAACGGCTCATCAAGAAATTGTTTACGTTAGACTTGAAGACAACCATATTTAGTCAGCTGGAAAGCAGGAAAACGGAAGACAGTTCCACCAGTGTGCAGTTCTAAGAAAGAAGCTTTGTTCATGGAATCTACGTTTAGGTTTAGGCACAGATAAAGAGTAGGGGAATTATTGATAGTGATTTCAGCTAAACGAGTGTTTCTTGTGAAAGTTGGGCGAGGGGGGATCATAGATTGAAGCTCAGTCGAGCACTTGCCATGAAAATAACGATAAAGTAGAGACAAACTCGCAACATCTCTTCTGTGAGATAGAGGTTGCAGGGAAGAGAAAAGGACATCTCCTACGAGGCCACGAAGTCTATTTTGAACTCTATCAAAGCAGGACAAGTCCTTTCTAGCAGCTTCTGCCCAGATGTGGCAACAGTACTCCATCCTTGGACGTACATGGCTCTTATATAGATAGAGAATTGCATCAGCAGTGAGATATCTACTGGATCGACAGAAGGATCCCGCCATTTTTCCAGCTGCTTTGGTAACAGATTTGATGTACGTGTTCCATTTCAGATCAGGAGTAAAGATCAAGCACAGAAGCGCTTGCCATGAAAATAACGATAAAGGCTACGAAGTCTATTTTAAACTCTATATAATTCCAGTGTCTTTTCATGTCATAATGAGACATTGGTATTTTATTATCTTTCCCTTCTCAGCTCTATTTAATTGGAGACACTAATTTTTACAAAGGTTGCTTTTTTCTCCTTCTTGCCCGATATCAGTAGGCCATGTAAGAATGCTATTTCAAAATTAAGCATGTCAGGAAAAAGGAAATGGTTTGTAAATGAAGCTTTTTATTGCTATGCCCGAATGCATTTGTAAATATTATTTTACACTTAAGCGTAAGCCAGGGAAGAATATCCTATTTTAAATTTCAATATGACCGACAAAATGATATGATATTTTAAACTTTAGTTTATGAAGGTATGAAGACATTTGACAGTGTTATTTTAAGTGTGAAAGATAAAAAGACTAACACATACAGAAAGAGTTGAGAGAGCGGGTGAGAAAGGGAAAAAGAGAAAGGGAGAAGGTGAGAAAGACGATGAGAAAGGGGAAAAAGGTGAGAACGAGGGAGAGAGAGAAGGATAAAGAGGGTGGAAGAGATGGATAGAGAGAGAGAGGAGAGAGGGACAGGGAAAAAAGAAGTGAGGAAGTGGAATAGAGAAAAAGAGAGAGAGAGATGGTGAGAGACGAGGAGAGACAGGAAGAGAGGGAGAGAGAGGAGTAAACATATAGAACCTATAGGCATCAAAATAATTAATAACAATAATAATAATAATAATAATAATAATAATAATAATCTGCATAAGAAGATAATTGAGCACTGTATAGGAAATGAACACATGAGATCACGATTTCCGATCTTTTATGCACTATTGACTGTCATAACATCGTGCCTGTATTTGGCATTTTTAAAAAATTACATTCACACCCGAAACAAGGCACAGTACCACTTTGATGAAGCGGGTTACTATCGGGGACATAAGCTGCAGGCATACTATGTAGGGAGATGAGCAGCAAGATGTCTGTTCATATTACACTTAGACTTCTGCATGTCAGTACAGTTGAGAAAGCAAAAATCTGGAACGGAATTCCAAATCTAGCAGTTCTGGAGAAGAAACTATTGGAGTAGAAGACTTTTTTTTTTACATCTAGGGATCTCTACTGTGTAGTGGTGGGGTTTTTCTTCATTTCAGGTTTGTCGCTGGTATCTACATCGACGGCGTACAAGTGCTCGTAGTTCGTCGGTGCATTTACAATTAATATAATTGCAGAACAGGCAGGGGATGCAAAGTTTCGTTGGGGTGACAGAGGTTGAAGCTTAGATTACAGTTCAGGACCTATCAGTTTTACGACCCTCTTTTGAACCTTGTCCAAGAGTGTCAGACTATTAGCAGATGCACCAGCCCAAATGTGACAACAATACATCATACATGGGCGAATAGTGGCCTTATAGAGGTAGGGAATACTTTCAGACGTAAGTAACATTCTTGTACGGTAGAGAGAGCCTACCTTCCCTGCAGCGGCCCTGGAAATGACCTCGATGTATCTGTTCCAACTCATGTTCCCTGTGAATGTTAAGCCGACGAGTTTGAACGAAGTACTTTCGGGTCAGTTATCGTTAGCCATCGTTATTACTGTTTGTGGAGGTTTCTTGTAATTATTAAAAGAAACAAGCTTAGTCTTGGCAAAATTGAATGTGACCATCCAGATTGGAGGTCTTCCTCTAGTATTTCTGCCATTTACTTAGATATATGTTTATTTGTTTTCCCCTCGTGCCCGTTATAGAGCGTGGTGTCATCAGCAAATATACCGATCTCAGAGGAAATTTTATCAGGGAGGTCATTTAAGAAGATTAAGAATGATAAAGGTCCAAGGACAGACCCCTGAGGTACTCCCGCATTTATATCATACTATTTAGATGTACGACTGTCGAAGACAACCTGGATTCTTCTCTTACTTAAGAAGGATTTAATTACGTTAAGTGTTCGTCCAGTGATATCGTATGATCTGATTTTCCTGAGAATCGTGCCAAACCCTGTTAAAAGCCTTATAGATATCTAGGGCTACCGCTCTATCCTCAACTGCTTTTTCCAGTGTATAGCATAAACGTTCAGAGATTACAGTATGGATATCTGCAGTTGAACGGGCTTGCTTAAATCCATAATGTTGGGCGGCCAGAAGTTTAGCATTTGTGAGATAGTGCACTAGAGATTAGTTAATTATGAACTGAAATAGTTTCGCGAAAAGAGGGAGGAGGCTAATCGGGACGATAATTTAGTGGGTCAGTTCTTTCGCCAGAATTCTTAAACACTGGTACTACACAAGTAGTTTTCCAGCAGTTAGAAAAGCAAGATTCGTTAAGACATTTGTTGTAAAGTTTAGAGAGAACTGGGGAAATCACAGCGGAGCAGTTTTTAAATTGCACAGCCGGCATATGATCGGATCCACATGCTTTTGAGGAGTCAAGTTTTTTTTTATGATATGCACGTGAAAAACGGTGATTTTCAGACCATCTAGTGTGGCGTCAGTCCACAAAGAAAAGTCAGGGAGGGATTGGTTTGCTGGGTCCAATGTAGAGTTTGAGGGAAACCGACTGACAAGCATGTTAGCCTTCTCGATGGCCGTGCAAAAAACAACATTATTGTTTGATAGAGAGGGAATTGTTGAGTTAAAGCTGATAATGTCCCTTAATTATCTGAGCTTTCTAAGATTGGAAGGAAGACAGTTATGTATTCTTATTAAATGTTTATATATAGTACTAGTACTATTTAGATGCATGGTTATTCGCCGGGACAACGTTGTCGTTGTATGCCCAATGTATGTATTATTTTTGGAGCTACGTTCTCCTATAGAGCATTTGAATTTATACACTACTTTGGTTTGTTCCAACGTTTTTATAGCTGGCGAGGAGTTGTTTCTAACCACAAGGTTTTGTGTTCTAAACTTCTTGTAGTAGATAATAAATTTAATTTTAGAGTTACTGTCAAAAGGAGTCAAATATTTACGTATGGCATTTTTATTGCATTTTCTTCGATTCTGAAGTTTGGTGTCAATTCGTTTTATTTGTTCATCAACAATGTAATTAGAAAAATGATTATTGATGATTACTTGTTTACCGTTTTTTTAATTTTAATTAGTAATGCTTTTTTGTAGATGATATCATTTTAGCGCGATTTAATAATTTTTTATTATGACTATTTTGTACCTTTGTGGGTACTCACTTTTAAAGTTCAGGAGGCTGGAGTTTATGCTCGCTGGATTTTTATATACAGAAGTATTAAAAGTATTATTGGACGTGTCAATAAAGACATCAAGAAATGAAATTTTATTATTCAACTCCACTGTAAATTTAAGGATTGAGTTTTTTTGAAAAAGGTACTGTAGTTGGTATATCTTTTCATTATTTTCAGCTAAATTAAGAATGTCGGGGGGGACTTTATATTATTGATAAATATTTTGTTCTTTAAATCAGCCATGTAGAATTCACTTAGGGTCGGTCCAAAGACTGATCTCATTGCCACTCCGTCTATTTGAGTATATATGTTACTGTTGGGGTCATAGAAGGGTACTTCTGTAGTGCAGATTAATTTTAATTTTTTAAATACTCTTCTATTAATTTTAAGTAGGGGGAGTGACGGATTATTATAAATATTTTTAATAATTATATCTATTGTTTCTACTACGGGTACATTTGTGAATACACTTTCTACACCGAGAGAAGCAATTATTTTGTTCTCTGATTGCATTGATTTTAATATTTGCATTAGTCCGTGTTCTCGGAATATACGAGCTAATAAGTTCGTTTAATGTTTTTGTAAGACGATAGATGGGAGTAGGAATTTGGGATATGATAGGTCGGAGTGAGAAATCAGGTTTATGTATCTTGACTGTGCCATATAAGTAACCAATTATTTTAGGGAGTTGATAATAACCAATTCATGCATTATTAGTTGTAATTAGTTTATTGACTTGTGTTTAACTGTATTTGTACGATTCTTACTAATTTTTAAAAAAATTCGTATTATTAATGATATTTTTAAATTCTTCATCATAATCGGATCTGTTAAGAATGAAAAAGATGTTAGATTTATCAGCTTCTTTATAACTATATTAGGATAGGTACGTAGTTCTTTGGCAGCATTTTTTAAGTCAGTAGTCAGTATTGAATTGTGTTTTTTATAAAACCGAGTTTTTAAGGCTGCCGCTTTTAGAATATCCCTAAACCCAGTATTATTGGCAATTTTATTTTCATTTTCGAGGTTAGTAATGGGTTCCTCACTGGTTATAAAAAAGTTGAAACTAACCAATATAGTATATAAATTAAAATGCTCTATGGGTGAATGTAACTCCGAAAATAATACATACATTGAGCATACAACGATAACATTGTCCCGGCGAATAACCATGTATCTAAATAATACTAGTATTATATATAAACATTTGATAAAAAAACATAACTGTCCCTCCTCCAATTTTAGGAAGGTCCTCGTTGATAACAGACAAATTATACAACATGAAAATAATATTAAAAAATTAAAAGTTCTTGAAGCGTCATATATTAGAACCCTTCAACCCCCTATAAATGATATAGCATTCGAGCAAAGCAGTAATGTTCTTAAATGTCTTGCGTCGTCCGCATTGGACGGGCTTTGTTACTGGTGTCCACGACCTTGCTGATTTTTGTACTCGAATTTTTAATCGACCTATATTTTTAATCGACTTTTCATCGATTCTATATACTTCAACTTATCGCCATTTACTGTATATTATAGTTTTCACTTTTAATTCTCATTTTCGCTCCTTCGGACTTTTATTTAACACCTGATGATGATTCGTGGACGAATCGAAAGCGCTCGTGACAACAATAACTATGGAACTTTTATTAATATTTTTGATTTTGATACAAAAAAAAAATTATTCGGAAAAACGAAAAATTAAAAATATATCATAAAGCAAAGTGTCTCCGTTGCATTTACTAATATTTGCTCGAATAAAAATGTGCTGCCTTAATATATATATATATATATATATATATATATATATATATATATATATATATATATATATATATGCACGTAGTTTTTGTTGTTAATTTTTTAAACGATATTAAGGTTAACGTATCAGCCTCAGAGATCCGGTGTTTTTCTTAGAAACTCGCCCATTTTTATTTGGACGTATTTATTTATTAGTTTTGTAAATGAAAACTGAAAAAATAACTCCCAAATTTATAATAAACTATTTTTACATCTAAATGTTAAAAATAGAAAAGTTATTTTCGATGAGAAAGTTTTTAATTAAGAAAGTTGAGCAAGTGCTTATATGTAAAAATGTTCATAGTGTGAATATATGTGTGTACAAGTAATATATATGTGAGTATTTGGCAGGGTGGCATTGTGTATGTGTGTCGGTTTACCATGTTCTTGTTACAACGTGTGTAGCTGTGAGTAGGAATTCGTTTCAGTCCGGCCTGACTCTCATTACTGTGTGCGTGTGTGTGTGCGCCTGAAATGAAAAATGTCTTGTATGTGAATCATTAATGATTCATATTCGCCTCCATCAGCCAAAGGCGCGAACAGTGTAGTATTTAGAATATGTTATTATATCTTTTCATGCCCGACTTACTTACATGTCTTACTAGTGTGAAGCAAATGTTTTAGCCTTACTCTTCAATACTCTCAACGGCTTCCTCGCAGACTCAAGACTAAAATCCACCATTTTTGCTAATAAAGAAAACTTAATATCTTTAACTTATCAATAAAAGACGCCGATTTTCAAAAATCCCAATAATTTCTCGGTTCTCTGCTCTGGCAATAGTGGCAACCATTTAACTTAAACGTTCTTCAGATGTTTTTTTTTTTCGAGCAGAAATCAATTAAAAGCTTATTTTTGGTTAAGTGGTATCAATATTTAATGTCGGAAAGCCTTTTATCGGCGAATCAATTTATCTGTGACATTAAAAACGAAGAAAAAATATTTAGGTTTTACTTATTGTGAAGTTAAAAACGCATTAATGATTTTATTTATTCAAATGAAATTATAAAATGTTAGTTTCCCTCAAAAAGAAATACCAACAAAACCGGCATTACTTATTCATCACGTATTCATTTATTTATTCTTGAACATTTACATGAACGTTTCAATTTGAACGTGCATATTTCATGCAATTTTAATGTATACACACCTATATACAGATTTCCCCATTATATAACGTTGCCTATCTATCTTTTATATTTAGCTTCTATATCTTTCTTCTATATTACTTTAAAGTGGGGGTTTTCTTGCTCTGACAGCGATAGTATAAGCCTAATTTTTCTGTTTAAAAATTGTCGAAACGGATTATTAATATACTCAGTCATTGATAATATAAAGCTGAACGTCTATGTGTGTGTGTGTGTGTGTGTGTGTGTGTGTGTCTGGTCACGAATAGGCTCCTATATGGTTGACTATTATAGAAAACTGATTACATATAATGATAGAAGACGTATCGAGACACAGGAATGGGTATGTTTGATCTGGTAAAACGGTGGTTCATTAAAATTGTGGGGTCTGCGTTCGCGCCTGGTCCACAAAGTATGGAAATAAAAAATTTAAAAATTAAAAAAAGATCGTTTACAAGGGTTTTTGATATAGATTTACATAATAATACTTTGATAAGTATGTTTTAACTTAAATAGAGAGGGTATGATAAAATTGTGGAGTCTGCGTTCGCGCCTGGCCTCCATAGAATGGAAATAGGCACAAACTTTAATAAAGACTTTTCATATCTATCTGCGTAAGTATACTTTGATAATTATGTTTCAGTTTGAAGAAATATGGTATAATAAAATTATGGGGTGTTCGTTCGAACCTGCCCTCCATAGAATGGAAATATGCCACAAAGTTTAACAAGGTTTTTTAATATATATCCACAGAATATTGTGATAAGTGTTTCAGTGTGGACAGGTATGGTATAATAAATCATGGGGTTTATCTATTTTATTTTTACTTTCATCATATTTTGCATTGGTTTAGATACCCCCAAATTCGAAGCTATCTCTTTACAACCCTTCCTTTTAATAACCTATCATATTTCATAAATCAGAGTCCATTTTCTGTAGGCTGTTTTTGAACCCAGTCAATGACGGGTACTTTTGCTAGTATATATATATATATATATATATATATATATATATATATATATATATATAAGTATATATGTTTAACGATTAAAGTTAAATTCTGTAAATCAAGATATACACACATATTTAAGTTAACAATTTATTGTTTGAAAAAAAGGAATATATAGAGAAAAATTATGTTTATTTCCTTAATCCATGGATTTTCAATAATGGCTCATATCATCAGAGGAAATGAAATGCAATTAGCAAAATGTTCAGCTATGAATAAACAAGTATTTTGCTTTACAGCACATATATTGAAAATGTTATTTGAATGGTGAATAAGAGTTATAGAAAAAAGGATTTCATACAACCTGAGCAGTTCAATATATATATATATATATATATATATATATATATATATATATATATATATATATATCTTAGCTTGCAGCTCAGCGTTTCCCGGTCGTACAATATGCTTGAACATGATATTTTATTTAATTAAGATTGCGTATGCTTTTTTCTTTTCAAAGGAGTCACCATTTATCGAGGATAAAGATTAATGCGTGTATGAGACAATATCATAGTAATCGTTAGTAGTGGAAATTTGGTAAATTGGATTAGTGAAGGAGAACCTGTTCACGTTGGACTTGAAGACGACCATAATGCAGTCAGCTGGAAAGCAGGGAAAAGGAAAAGTGTTTTTAGGCGGGCACTTCTAAGAAAGAAGCTTTGTTCATGGAATCTACGTGTAGATTATACCATAGATAAAGCGTGAGGCAAATAATTGATAGTGGTTTCAACCAGACGTATTATTATATGCATTATTATAGAATAAATCCTCTATTGATTATTATATATTACTAGGAATAATTTGCCCAGTGGACTAATTCGTAAAAATAATAATAAAAGAAAAACATAATTAAAATGCCCTTCATCAAATTCCGTTTGTGTTTGTTTACGATATCATGTCAGCTGATATTTAGGCTTGCCGATGAATGCCCTGGAAGAATCACATCTGATTAATGTGTAGTTTTAAAATATGCTAACAAAATAAATGATTTGTGGAAATTTTAAATGGCTCCTCTTTTTTTTTATCGTAAATTTAACTCATTAATAAAAAAAGAAAAGAAAACCGTGAGTGACAACCGGGCTGGAACATTCGATCTTTAGTGGAATATTTAGCCCTACAACTAAGCTATATCTCCATATTATAATAAAACTTTTTTAAGAAGAAATGATCTGCTAAAATTTTATTATCTCCCTTGCCAATAAAAATTGGCCTACGAAAAAGTCTAAAAACTCTGACGTCATACATCATGTTTACAAAAAAGAGCCAGACGGTTCAGATCAACTCTTTGGTCACAAGTATAATATCAAGTTAAACGTCAGCCTGCATAATAATTGACCGCAATGAGAGCTTATTTTACTTATTTCAATATACTTTAACAGTGAATGATACAGGTGAGTTCTTGCAGTGAATATCTTGCAAGAGTGAACATGAGATAGGCGCCTGGTTATTAAATGGTTTCAACCTCTTCCTCACAAACGCTAATCATAAATCTTAAATTTTGCTAGTAATTAAAACTTAACATCTTTATCTGAATAAGAAAAGGCGCCATTATTTTTATGATTCTCAATAATTTCTCGATTCACTTCTTCCATGGCAATAGTAGTGAACATTTAACTTAAGTGTTCTTCAGATGGTTTTTTATATCTTTTTCGCACGGAAATCAATTAAAAGCTTATGTTTTTGTTCAGTGGTATTAATATTTAATGTCGGAAAGCTTTTTATCGGCGAATCAATTTAGCTTTGACACTAAAAACGAAGAAAAGACGTTACTTAGTTTTACTTATTGTGATCTTAAAAAACACATTACAGGTTTTATTTATTCAAATGAAATTATAAAATGTTAAAATAAAATACGCATCAAGTGCGCTTGAAAGCCAAATCACAACGTAATATAAGGAAAATAAACAAATATTTTACCTGTTTGAAATTTATCACATATATATTTCAGAGGTATACTCCATCTTCAGTGTATTGTTTCTTTTTTTTCCTTTTCTTCTTCCTTGCCATGTTGTAAAGTTTGAGAAAGAAGTATGTTTGTAAGGAGCCGTGCATTGTATCTAGCCATTATATTTTGAAATGGTTGAACTGTGCGTAGGCAACGCGAGAATAACGTCAAGAATGAGAGTTCATATAGAAACGTTGTTTTAATTTGAATAAAATAAAAAAAAACGCGTATTTTATTTTATTACAAATTAAAACAACGTTTCTATATGGACTCTCATTCTTAATAAAATTGTTAGTTTTCCTCAAAAAGAAATACCAATAAAAATAATTTTAATTATTAATTACAGACATTTATATATTATTTGCATGAGAGTTTCAATTTAGACTTGCATATTTAGTACAATTTTAATCTTTCTGAACATCTTAATATACACACCCATATGTTTTCTCTTTATTTAAAGCTTTCTATCTGTTTTCTGTATAACTATAAAGTAAGGACATTTTGGCTCTGGCATTTATAGTAACAGCCTACATTTTTCTATTTAAAATGATTTAAATTAACTTAATTTGCTTAGTCATTGATATGCGAGCGACTTCACGAAGGTTAACTAATTTGCATATTCATTTGAAAAACGAGCGTTTATTAATTATTCATGTTTTTATGATTTCTTATAAGATGATTGATTTAATTGAACTTTTAAGCTTGAATCTCTTTATGCCTGGCTTTTCGTACATTGTGCATAATTGCATAGAATTTAAGATAAAACGTTTGAAGCAAACAGATATATATGCGCACGCACGCGCGCGCGCGTGTGATATTGTCTGTGTGCGTTCGAAACGTATTACCATTTCGACCTGTGGAGTACTTTTGATTTAGTTTTAGCCGGCAAAATATGTACTAATGGGTCAAAATTGAAAATAAAACATTTGACCTTGGCAGACGTAATTCGACTAAATCTATTTGCATATAGAAATCTACATTAATAGGTTAAACATCTTTTTCTTTTCGAACTAATCTTCTTCTCTTCTCTTCTATCTTCTATCTTCTCTATATAAATAAAATGAACTCATTTTTTCCGTCTGATTTTGACATTAATAGGATTAAAAATCAAGATATTTCATGCAAATATAATATGCACAAACGGCAGAACAATATCTGAGGTGTGTTATAGGCTTATTATTTCTCAAATTCCTCGATAATCTTAGATTTCTATACTTTTTCTGCTGAGAAGTCACGGCCAAAATCGGTTAAGATCAATGGAAGTGGTAAAATATTTTCTCTCTAATAAATTCCTCCTCCCCCTGCCACCACTTAACACCGTTTGGGGATCGTTCACAAGGAACAGTTGAGAAGAGAACACCGGTTTGGCTTCGTAGTTCTTTCATGTGAAGTTATTTAAAATCACTAAACTAAGCTGCAGTGCTCTGTGGCGTAGTGGTTAGCGTGCTGGACAATTCACATTATATTTTCACGTTCGCGCCGACCTACCGTAGTCGTTTTTTTTTTTTTTTTTTTTCCTAAACAACTGGAATGGACTTTTCTTGGTGGCCGAACTGTTAACGTTGCAGATGTTTTTTTTTCACACTTTATTTTCCTACTTTTACTCATGACTCCGGGTTTGATCCTTCCTACTTACCTACCATAACATTTTTTAAAATTCCCCCCCCCCGTCCCGGAAACAAACACTCGGGCAACGCCGGGTACCCCCGCTAGTTATATATAAAATATTACGATTTGAAAGATCATTGATGTAGATCAGGAAGAGTGTTGGGCTCAGGATGAACTCCTGAAGTACTTCAGCATTAATACTGCGAGATTCTGATTTTTGCCCATCAACCACTACTCTTATGTGGGAAATGATTTAATAATTGAAAAGACATTTCCAGCTATACCGTAGCTTGAGATTTTTGGAATAGATCTTTATGTCATAAGACCTTTGATATGTCAAGAGCAATTGCCCTAAAAAGGAAACTGCCATCGAGAGATTCGTTAATCCCATGAGATATAAAAGTTAACATATCTGCTGTAGATCTAGCAGAACGGAAACCATATTGCATGTCACTGAGAAGCTTATTTTTGCTAAGGTGACGTACTTTTTTTTTTTTTTTTTTACTGATGTTCACTCCTTAAAAGCATATCGCCACTTGGACGTAAGGGGCTACTATTTGGGGCCATGTCTAGGAAAGATTAACAAGACATTTGGTTATGTTTCATTTAAACTTCTGCATATCAGTACAGCCAAGGAAACAGGCAGCAGGAAAGGGATTCCAAAGTCTAGCTGTTCGAGGGAAGAAACTATTAAAATAGAAAGCTTTCTGGCATTTAGGGCCATGAACAGTGAAGGGGTGAGATCTTATTGCTAAACGGGGTTGTCGGGAATATGTACGTCGAGGGGGTACAAGTGAAACTACTTCTCTTTAATACAGATTCCAGCAACTTACTCATTACTCAGCTTTTTGAGTAATATGCTATGAATATTGTTTGGACAATTGCTTTGCTAGCATCAATGTCCTTGATGAGTGTATCAACACCACAAACATATATGTGGATGTCGCCCGAGTTATTTTCGGTCTTGGGTAAAATTCGGGAGTGAGGTGGCCCTGACGCATAGGGTTAAGTTAGCTGCAAAGTTTTTGGCAAAGAGTTTGAATTTGCCAGATGCTGTCGAAATCACCCCAAGCTAGCTTATAATGGTCCGGATAAAGGACTCGCATCTGTTCAGGATCTTGTTTCTTATTCGTTAAAATTCATGGGAAGCAAGCGTCTGTTGTTCGTCTTTGGAATTGATGAACTGAGCATATGACTTTCCTGTATATTCTTGAATTCTTTTACACTGATCGCTGGCAGTTCTAAAGACGACCTTATTTCTTTTAAAATAATTGTAGTGGTTTCTGTGCAATGGCGACAGCACATTGAAGGATGCACCATGGCTGGATTCGTTAAAAGTGCCACAGTAGAGTTATTGGTTTGGCAGATGAATAGTAGATGCCATTTTATAGCACGGCAGTTAATGCTAAAAAATTACAAATGATCAATTCTCTTCTACCTCAACTTTATATGCTTGAACGCCGCTCTTTTCATGGAGTGACTAAATGTTGTAATAAAAAACGTAAATGGAAGTTGATAGCAAAATTGTTAGAAAATTTGCAGCACCTGCAACTAATGGTTTACTTTCGTTTGGTGCTTTACGACGTATCAACTAATGATAGGACGATTTTAATATTTTCCCGATTCCGATTTAATTAATGATTCTATCCTAAATTTGAGATTTAGATACAATTACCGATTCCGATTTGTTTAAAAACCTCTGAATATTTATCTATGGTGTCGTTGCTTATAATTTTTATTTTTATTTTTGGACTTCTATAAAACCTATATTATATGTGCATATATTTTCGCAAATGTGAAACTGTGATTTATAGATTTAATTTCATTGGCAATTTTTTAGTCATTTTATTATTGATATCTACAATTGAAAATTAATTATTACCAAAAAAGAATCGTTTATGGTCTTCGAAATGAGGTATACTTTTTTCGGATTTCGATACCGATTTCGATATGCCGAAAAGTTCTGATTTTTCAAGTATTTTGGAATTATTCCCTGTTGAATCCAATTATTTTGGTTAACGTTTTTTATGCGTCAAGTTCTTGTATAAATATTTATTAATAACATTTGCTTTACTTTGTGTTTGCCTTATATGATTAATTTGGAAAAAGAAAAGAAGAAACAATAACATCCATGTTTTGTGCATTTATGTCAGGATACCGGTATCTTCAGACAGTCTGATCTGATAACACCAAATGTCATTAATCTGTTTGAAGTAACCTATCAATTTAATTCCTACTCTCTTCAATATTTTCTTGCAATGTATGATTAAATAACTGGAAAGTCAATACTAGTGCTTTACAATATCTTCCTAAAGCACCGCCCGTTGCAGCTGTTTTCAATAAGATGACACTTTGAACTGGAAGTCTTCGATAAGGTTTGGCATAAAGGCCTACTACACAAGATTTCCAGCTACAGTATAACTGGAACTGTTTTCTCGATCATTAATCATTTCTCTCAGATAGGCTCATGAGTAGTGGTTGATGGGCAGAAATCAGAGTCCCACAGTATTAATGCTGGAGTCCCTCAGGGGTCCATACTGGGCCCAACTCTCTTCCTGATCTACATCAATGATCTCCCAAAGCATATACTAAAATCTTTTGTTGACATCTAAGCTGATGACACGACCATCTATGGCAACACATCAAAGGTCGTAAATGATGATGTTCTCTCTGATTCTCTCTCCTCTGATCTTGAGCGCGTGGTACAGTGGGGAAAGAGGTGGCTGGTTACCTTTAATGCATCTAAGACCAAGCTCCTATCTCTACATCATAAACGCTCTGATCCCCATCTGGCATCAATTGAAATGGATGGCTCTCGTATAAGGGAGGCCCCATGTTTTGATAAGATCCTGGGTTTGATCTTTACACCTGATCTTAAATGGAACACACACATCAAGTCTGTGGCCAAGGTCGCTGGGAAAATGGTGGGATCCTTCTACCGCTCCAGAAGATATCTCACTAATAATGCAATTCTCTATCTATATAAGAGCCAAGTACGTCCAAAGATGGAGTACTGCTGCCACATCTGGGCGGGAGCTGCTAAAAACAGCCTATCCTGCCTTGACAGAGTACAAAATAGAAATCGTGGCTTGGTGGGGGATGCCCTTTTCTCTACCCTGCTACCTCTATCTCACAGAAGAGACGTAGCGAGCATGTCATTGTTCTATCGTTATTTCCATGGCAGGTGCTCGTCTGAGCTCCATTCTCTGGTGCACCCCCGCCAATCTTTTTCAAAAAGCACCCGACTAGCTGAAACCATCGTCAATACTTTTCCCCACTCCCTATCTGTGCTTAAATCAAAACGTAGATACCATGAACAAAGCTTCTTTCTTAGAACTGCACGCCTGTTTCCCTCCTGACTTCAACTTGGATGTCTTCAAGTCCAACACAAACAAATTCCTGATGAACAGCCCCCTCCAAGTAATGACACCTTACCAATTCTCAAATACTCTTGCTACACTATCCCTTTGATTACTGTACACACAATAACCCTTATCCCTGAGTGGCCATTGGGCCTTGATAAGTGGTGAACTCCATGTAAAAAAAAAAGTCTTTTGAGAGAATTTGGTGATGAAAGCGAATGAAGGCAAATATAAAATCCTTCCTTCTTTTAGAAATAATCTATAAATATAAAAGCGAAAATGTATATGTGTATGTATGTATGTATGTATGTATGTGTGTTCGCTTTTTCTGTATGTTTACAAAAGGATTTTTTCAGAGAAGCGGTCGGTCGGTTCACAACTTTTAAAAACTTTTTATATCACATATAAATCGTAATATCTCACAGATAACAACGAAGCTCGCCTGTCTATTTAATTTGCTCGATTTCAAAAAGATTAATATTCAACATTTGTCGCTCGCCGCATGTGGGTTAGTCTTTTTCCTATAACATCTTGGGAAGCGTTCCCGCAGTAAATGAAATACTATCCCGCAGTCAAACTTGACCTCATTAACTCATTAAAACGGGCACCTGCCAAATCCAAGCAATTAAATAAATTCAAACGTGTTTCGTTAGCATCTCGCGGTGGGGCAATGGTTAACGTCACACGTTTTTTTTCACACTTTAATTTACAACTTTGCCTCAATGGTTCGGGTTCTATCCTCATACTTGCTTTATTTTACCCCCCCCCCACCCCGGGAGTTTCCATACACACCTCCAAACCCCCGGGCAACGCCGGTTATTCCTCGCTAGTGTCCCCATAAACAACAAAACAATTAAAATAAAAACCCTGGAGAGTTTGTATTTCTTGGTTCAGTATTCCAGTTGCCTCATCTGATATAAACAGTTCTTGCCAAAGTGTGTGGAAAGACTCCACGGAAAATGCTTAGTGCGATTGAAGTTGATAGTAAGTCGTATATATTCTCGGCTACAAGATTGCATCTATGCCGTGAAAACGTATTAAAAGGGTTTGGTACACCAAGAGAATCACAAGCAGAAAGATCGTTTGAGCAAATAAGGGTTGAGACTTGCACGCCGCTTCTGTTATGTAATGAATGGCTGGAACCATCATACATAACTGAAAAGAAAAAACTTTAATAAAAGATTTAAAAGAGTGGGCATCGAATAATCGATTGTCTACCTGTTGAAAAGAGGAAGGGCTTACGTCATAAACAGAGAAATCGGACGACGATTTTTTTGTTTACAAAACAAATAAACGTGACATTCCTCGTAAGCTCTGGAATTACAGATATTGGCATGAGTGGGTAATTCACGTGTCGCTCCGTTAGACAAAATCGAATGTTCTTCTGAGGTCAAAACGTGACTTAAGAACACATGTATCAACCGATTGACAGGACGCGTGGATAGAAAAACAAAGCGACAAAATGCCAATAAAAACGGTGAATCAGCAGAGCAGAGCAGATAGATAGAGCAGAGAGAGAGAGAGACGGAACAGCATGTGTTGCTGAAGACCGTATTGTCGAAGCGTCATTTTTCCCTCCTCAGAGCACTGTGAGAAAACTGCTAACTGTGAACTTCAGAACCACCAAAAGAAAAAAGACGATTTGTTTTAAATTGTAACTATATTGTAAAATATAATTTTATACAAAAACAAACACAATTGTGACTTACGTCTTTTAATGCATATTTTTAAGTTACAGCTGATCGTTCTAAGTCGTCAACCGCTCTGTTTTCAGGTTCAACGTTGTTATGACATTTTTGACAATTGACGAGAGGCAAGATAAGGAAAAAGTGCCAGTCTAAGGTGAGATAACTCACTAGTCTTAACTCGTTGTCATCACAACCGCCTAGTAAACAAGTGAACCTACGGACGATCGACGTAACTAAAACTGCTATGTACCATTGTCAAGGAGTCCTACGCACTATTACGATTTCCCAACCTGGGAGCCACACCATAATACAACATAGTATTAATTGGTGCCTTGATGACCAGTTCACTCCGCAAGAGGGATAAGTAAGAACTTTTTAACAAAAACAAAACTAAACAAAAAGAACTCTTACACAAAAAGAACTTGGTTACCACATACACAACAACAAAGAAGAAGAAAAAAAAACACAACGTGAATCAATCGACGAAGAGAAACGCGGACGCAGAAGCAAGAAAAAGAAGAAGAAAGAACACTGGACCTGAGGAAAAGCAAAGGTTAGTTGATTTTTTCAATATTTTTCTAAACCTCGGCTCTTAAAAAAAGTTTTGTTAAAAAAAAAAAAAAAAAAAAAAAAAAGTTAATATATATTTCTTTTCTTTCTTCTTTCTTTCTTGTATAATTTTGAAAATAATAGTAAAAGATGGAACAGCAGTTTTTCACAGATTTCGCTCAGATCCTAGGGGCTGAACTACACAATGTAGGGAAGGCCATTTCGAACTCTCTGAGGGGGGAGGCGTTGTTATCAAAAATAAAACCATTAGACACTAGACGATCGCAGGAATACAGAAGATGGCTAAATGATATAGATAAATACACTAGAATAGTTAGCCAAACAGAGGAAGAAAAATGCCAATTAGCGTTAATTACGACGGCTGGCCAAATAGGACAGTTTGTTTCAGGACTACTAGCCAACAATGAGAGTGTGGCATGGGTAGACTTGAAGCGAGCTCTAGATAATTATTTTGGAGTCCAGGCAGATCCTACCAAGTTTGTTAGGGAGTTAGCAAATATTAAGCAAGGTAGAAGCGAAACTGTGCAGGACTACATGCAGAGGTTAGTGCACTTGGCTATAGGTTCGTATGGTAGTCTAGATACGAACAATGAAGTAATAAAAAGCCAAGTGATAGGTTTCTTCATCGAGGGGCTATATGACAGACAAGTCAAAATCGCTGTCATGAGGGAAGAACCATCGGACCTCAAGGTAGCCTATGAAAAGGCCCTAATCGAGGATCGGTGGCAAACCCGCATAAGAGGCAATGACCGAGAAGAAGAACCTATGGAAATAAATTATAGTGGGCGCCAGAGGAATATAGAAGCGATAAGGAAAAAAAGATTCCCAGAGCCAGATAGGGGGCAGAGGAATTATAGAGGATTTAATAGGGGACCCGGCTTCAAGGCAAGAGAAACAGAGCGCCCTTGGCCGGAGATTAAGTGTTACAATTGCGGCAGAAAAGGCCATATAGCCAGGAACTGCACCTTCCCTAAGTCGGGAAACGAGCAGACCCCACTCGCAAGACGCCCAGCGAGAGGAAGAGGGGTGAACAGTCAAAGATCATAGGACATATGGGCGCCGCTAATTGCATCCCTATTAAGATAGAGAAAAATAAGTTTAGGGCTTTAGTAGATACTGGCGCCGAAATTTCTGTAATAAAAAGTACTGTATTAGAAAGTCTCAGAGAGAAGCCTGAGATAAAGAAAATAGAGATGAATTTAAGGACTGCAAACGGGTTACCTCTCATAGTGCAAGGAGTGGCGCGTTTACAAATTAAAGTAGGAAGCCAGTACATTCGACATGATTTTGTAGTGACGAAAAACCTTAAAAGGAACGTCATATTGGGCCGAGACTGGCTCAAGCAAAATAGTGTTAGAATGTACTTTGATTTAGGAGCAATCCGATTAGGCAGCGAGTACATAGCGCTGCAAGAGGAGGCTTATATTTCGAGTATAGTTAGATTAAGGCACAATGTCACCCTGAAACCGCAGCATTTACATGCGTGCACAGCTCGTGCCGAAATGAGAAATGGTCAGGGTTTAGATTACGAAGTAGTGCAGATAGATAAAGGCTTCCTAAGTGATCTAAGTGGTGTATCCGTAGCGAACACGGTAGTTAAAATTAAAGGTAGGAAAAGTTTTCCTTTGCTAATTATGAATAACACGAACCAGACAGTAAAATTAAAGAAAGGTTACAAGATAGGTAGATGTAGAAGAACAGAAGTAGTAATGGCAATATCAAAGCCAAATAAACAAAAGAAGTCGGGAAACAAAAGTAACCTCAACGGCATAAAAGTGCCGGAAGAAATGAGGAAAGTTTTAAATAAAGTCCTGCAACGAAATACTGATTTATTCGTCACAGAGGATAGATATTTAGGCCGGACTGACACAGTAGAGATGAGGATCGATACAGGAAAAAACGATCCCATAAAGAAAAACCCGTATAGAACACCTCTCAAACAACGAGAAGAAGTTAATGTAGCACTAGAGGAAATGCTACAGGCAGGGGTGATAGAAAGGTCAAACAGTCCGTGGAGTTTCCCGATAGTTTTGGTAAAAAAGAAAGACGGAACAAAGAGGTTCTGTGTAGATTTTAGGGCCCTGAATAAGATAACAAAGAAGTATGCCCGAGCGCTACCAGTAATTGATGATATACTGGCCTCGCTTGGGTCAGCAAAATATTTCTCAAAGTTGGACTTGAAATCAGGGTATTGGCAGGTAAAGTTGAACGAAAAAGATAAAGAGAAAACTGCGTTCACCTGTCATAGAGGACTGTTCCAATTTAATGTAATGCCATTCGGACTTGCTAACGCTCCGGGAGTGTTTCAGGAGCTAATGTCCGTAGTGTTACAGGGACAGGAAGAATTCGCCGTGCCTTATTTGGATGATATTTTGATATTCTCCAAAACAAAGGAGGAACATGTTAGGCATATAGAAAAGGTGTTAGGTAGTTTACGTAGGCATAATTTAAGGTTAAAGGCGGCGAAGTGTGAGTTTTTCGGCAAGGAAGTGCAATATCTGGGATTCCGAGTAAGTGAGAAAGGTATCCAGCCGGAGGGGGACAAGGTTAAAGCAATTCAGGCAATTGCGACCCCAACCACTGTGAAGCAGGTTAGATCCTTTATAGGCATGACATCCTATTACAGGCGATTTATTAAGGATTTTTCTGTAATCGCCGAACCGTTAATTCGGTTAACTAGGAAGCATGCACGTTTTTGTTGGGACGATGCGTGTCAGTCTGCTTTTAATCGATTGAAATCGAAGCTTGCAGAGATGGTGATGCTGGCATACCCGGACACTAACAAAGGATACAGGTTATACACGGATGCCTCCGATTATGCGATCGGAGCAACCTTGTCTCAAATGGTCTACGACCCGGAGGAGGGTCGGGAGATAGAGAAACCCATTTATTTTCTATCTCATAAGTTGTCTGATACCCAGACTAGATGGTCAACAATAGAGAAAGAAGCATATGCGATTCACTATGCCTTAAACAAGTTGAATCACTACTTGCATAGTGCTACGTTCACCATCTACACGGATCACAGACCATTGGAGTACTTGCTGAAATCTCCGATACAGAATAGGAAGATACAGACGTGGGCATTAAGTATGGCTGGCTATGATTGCACCATACAGTACCTAAAAGGAAAAGATAACGTCTGTGCGGATCTCTTATCCCGTGCGGTAAATGCGAGTCGGGATGAAGACGATCCTCCAGTAGAAATAGATGATACGAATTACACGGTGAGTGCGATAAACTCGAATCGTTTTGAACCAAGAGAGTTTGTATCGCATAAGGATGACGAAGGCTCACCGGTAGTAAGCGAGCGTCCTACACTATCAGGTTTGGATATGTGTAAAGAACAAGACGCCGATAGTCAGATCGTCGAATTAAAGAAACGGATGAGGAGCGGTAAAACGTCCAAGATGGAAGAAAAAAAGTACATCATAATGGACGATATCGTATATTATTTATCGACACCCGACGACGATCCTGTAATTAGATTATATATTCCGTCACATTTGAGGATGAAGGTATTGAAACAATACCATGATGAGAATGGTCATATGGGTGTGGAGAAAACGTTCCACTCCATTAAACAAAAGTATTTCTGGCCTGGTTTGTTCAAGAAGGTAAACGAACACATAGGGAAGTGCGTCCCATGCCAGACCAGAAATTTGAGGAAGCAACAACCTCAAATGCAGGAGACCGACATGCCTTCTTTTCCTTTTGCTAAGATTGCATTGGATATTTTCGGACCCTATCCGAGGACTTTGTCAGGCAATCAATACATAGTCACGTTCATCGACATGTATAGTGGTTGGCCTGAGGCTTTCGCTGTACCTAATAAAAAGGCAGAGACAGTGGTGCATCTCTTAATTGAGGAAATATTTCCCAGATTTGGTGCACCATTGCAGTTACTTACGGATAACGGACCGGAGAACGTCAATGGGATCATGAAAAGGGCTTTAGAAGAGCTTAATGTTGATCACGTGACCACCTCATTTTACCACCCGCAAAGTAACGGGAAAATAGAAAGATTCCATAGGACGATGCATGACGTACTAGCAAAGAAAATAGGGGACAATGACCGTTCATGGGACATGTACTTGAACCAGATGCTGGCTGCTGTAAGGTTTCATGTCAGCGAAACAACAAAGTACTCCCCCTATTATTTGCTCTATAATAGAGACGTTGTCTTGCCGTTAGACAACATACTGAGGCCGCGTAGAATTTACTACGGGGAAGAGGATCATGAGATCGCTCTGCAGGACATGCATCGGACCTTTACATTAGTCAGGAACAATGTAAAGAGAGCTAGGAAGAAAATGATAGATAGGGCCAACGAGAAAACAAAAGCAGTCGATTTTCAAGTTGGCGACTTAGTTTATGATAAAAATAATAGAAAAAAGGGAAAGCTAGACGTAAGATGGTCTCCATATTACGTAATAATAGAAAAGACGGGGCCAGTCTCGTATAGAATTAGAAGTCAACTGACGGGGGCAGTAACAAAAGCCCATGGGGAACACCTTCGGAAAGCAGAACTGGAGGAATGGGATATCCCCAACAAGCAAGAGGGCTGTAGAAAAACAACCCTGTCAGCACCGGTAGAGGATAGTAGTTCAGATCAAGAATCCTCTAGTGGGGAGGAAGAAAATTATCCCCAACAGAGCAATCGCCATCAACGAGAATCCCCAAGTCAGGAAAACAGGGTCCCGTTGATGGAACGGAAAATAATCACGCGTAGCATGACGGCTGAAAGGGCTAAAGAAGTTGATGAAATATGGAAGGAAGATATATATAACTTAGTGCCCAGGTCGTGCAGAGTTGATTATGATAGTAGGGATCAGCCAACCGTAGCTAGGGCTAGCACGGGGGTTGGGAACTCAGGTTATAATCGAACTGCGGGTCGGGAGCGCGGAACAGGATGTTTGGATTGGTTAAGAAAATTACTCTGTTGATGTTAGGCAACATCCTTATCATAGGGAGTTCGGAGTTGCCACCAATATTTAGGATCCTGGCGTTCTGGTCGAAAATTTTGTACTATATGCTGCCCACATTTTAAACAAGTCATTAAAATGTAAGACTCGTATTTAGTTAATTAGTAATATTAATTAAAGAGCCGAGGTAGTGGAGAATATTGGACAAATCGACCACTTCGGTAAAATTGGTAAATTTGCAGCGTATATTTTGCTGTTAAGTGCGGCCGATGCACTTATACCGAAGAAGACCTTATGCTTTTCTTGTTGATGTTTATTTTTATTTTATTTATTTTTTTTCTAAGTTAAACGGAAAAAAAAATACAGTAAAAGAGATGAAAAAAATTTTTTGTGACATTAAAAACATTATTGGAAATGTCGATGGACCGATAGACGATTGAAAAAAAAAAAAAAAAAAAAAAAATGGTTAATGGAGGGGTGTTATGTAATGAATGGCTGGAACCATCATACATAACTGAAAAGAAAAAAACTTTAATAAAAGATTTAAAAGAGTGGGCATCGAATAATCGATTGTCTACCTGTTGAAAAGAGGAAGGGCTTACGTCATAAACAGAGAAATCGGACGACGATTTTTTTTGTTTACAAAACAAATAAACGTGACATTCCTCGTAAGCTCTGGAATTACAGATATTGGCATGAGTGGGTAATTCACGTGTCGCTCCGTTAGACAAAATCGAATGTTCTTCTGAGGTCAAAACGTGACTTAAGAACACATGTATCAACCGATTGACAGGACGCGTGGATAGAAAAACAAAGCGACAAAATGCCAATAAAAACGGTGAATCAGCAGAGCAGAGCAGATAGATAGAGCAGAGAGAGAGAGAGACGGAACAGCATGTGTTGCTGAAGACCGTATTGTCGAAGCGTCATTTTTCCCTCCTCAGAGCACTGTGAGAAAACTGCTAACTGTGAACTTCAGAACCACCAAAAGAAAAAAGACGATTTGTTTTAAATTGTAACTATATTGTAAAATATAATTTTATACAAAAACAAACACAATTGTGACTTACGTCTTTTAATGCATATTTTTAAGTTACAGCTGATCGTTCTAAGTCGTCAACCGCTCTGTTTTCAGGTTCAACGTTGTTATGACATTTTTGACAATTGACGAGAGGCAAGATAAGGAAAAAGTGCCAGTCTAAGGTGAGATAACTCACTAGTCTTAACTCGTTGTCATCACAACCGCCTAGTAAACAAGTGAACCTACGGACGATCGACGTAACTAAAACTGCTATGTACCATTGTCAAGGAGTCCTACGCACTATTACGATTTCCCAACCTGGGAGCCACACCATAATACAACACTTCTGACAGCGGTAACATTGTATGACAAACGTGATAATTGCAAAGAAAAGGTGTTTCCAAACATATGACGAAACTCTAGGACGAATGCGGCTAAGTCAAAACAAAGTTAATATAAAATCATATAAACATTATATGTTTATGCATGGATATGTATATGATTCACTCTTAACCGAAGATTATGAATTTTGGAACATAACTGATGATGATCAAAATGTGTTACATTTTTTCAATTAGTTTCCTGAAAGCAAGCAGAGGTGATCAGACTGTCTGAAGATACCGGTATCCTGACATGGATGTCGTTGTTTTTTCTTTTCTTTTGCCAAATCAATCATAAAAGGCAAACACAAAATTAAGTTTCCTTCTATAAAACGCCCAAATCAAATATCATTAATAAATACAAGAACTTAACGCATAAAACATCAGCATCCTCAGATAAACACTAATAGTAGACCACATTAATTAATAAATATTCCCAACATTAATGTTCGTTTGAAGAATTATAAAGGATTTTTAAGGCGTATGCATACATGCATGCATGCATACAGCGACCCTGCCGTTTTAACAGCAGTTTCGACGACAGCACTCCAAATTGTAGAGCTAAGGTAATATCGAGAAGACAAGTAAAGACGGTAGTTTCCCGTTGCTTTCCGTCTTGATTCGGGAGTGTGCCTCCCCCATGAGTTAAACGCGCTCCCAGAATACCAACTTCGAAATTGTACATACAGCGCCTAGGCTTCCCTAATAGTCACCCATTTGATACTGGCCAGGCTCATCGTTGTTTAATTTCGGTGAACTGACGAGAACCATACAGATGCTAAACTTCTTACTGACAAACAATATGGATTTAGACAAGCCCGTTCCACAGCTGACATCCTCACTGTAATCTCTGAACGTATATACCATTCACTGGACAAAGCGGGAGAGGGCAGAGCGGTAGCTCTAGATACATCTTAGGCTTTTGACAGGGTATGGCACAAGGGTCTCATCAGGAAAATTAAATCATACGGTATCACTGGTAGAATACTTAACATAATTAAATCCTTCTTAGATAAGCGAAAACTCCAGGTTGTCCTCGACGGTCGTACATCTAAACATTGTGATATAAATGCGGGAGTGCCTCAGGGGTATATCCTTGGACCTCTATTGTTCCTAAAATTTATTAATGACCTCCCCGACAAAACTGCCTCTGAGATGAGTATATATGCTGATGACACTACACTCTATAACAGGCATTACAGGAAAACAAATGAACACATATCTAAAGAAATGGCAAAAACACTAGAGGATGACCTTCAATCTGTAGTGGAATGGGGACATAAATGGGTAGTCACATTCAATGCTGCCAAGACTAAACTGGTTTCCTTCAATAATTACAAGAAAACTTTTCTGCCACCAATAGCAATGGCCAGTGACTCCCTGTCTGAGAGTATATCTTTCAAACTGCTTGGCCTAACGTTCACAGGAAACATGAACAATTATATTGAAAACATTGCCAGGGCGCTGCGAAAAAGGTAGGCTCTCTCTACTGTGCTAGAACACTACTGACACCTGAAAGTATCCTGTACCTCTATAAGGCCACCATTCGCCCATGTATGGAGTATTGCTGTCACATTTGGGCTAGTGCATCTGCTACTAGTCTCTCGCTCCTAGACAAGGTTCACAAAAGAGTCGCCAATCTGATAGGCCCTGAACTGGCATCTAAGCTTCAGCATCTGTCCCATCGACGAAACGTTGCATCCCTCTGCCTGTTCTACAAGTATTTTAATGGTGAATGCTCTGACGAACTGCAATCACTTGTGCCCCCACGACGTAGAAACCCTCAACAAACCCGACAGGCAGCTAAATCCCACCCCACACAGTAGAGATCCCTAGATGTAAAAGATCTTTCTACTCCAGTAGTTTTTTCCCCAGAACTGCTAGACTCTGGAATTCCATTCCAGGTTCCTGCTTCCCTAACTGTACTGACATGCAGAAGTTCAAGTGCAACGTGAACCGACATCTTGCTGCCCAAATCCCAACATAGTGCCCCAGTAGTTGCTGCCCCTGATAGTAACCCCCTACACCAAAGTGGCAATGCGCCTTGTTTGGGGTGAAAATGTAATAAAAAAAAAAACAAGAAAAAAAAACGATGTGTCAACGTGATTGTGCCGTATATAGGGTGAATAGTATAAGGCAAATATCCCATTCAAAATTAAAGTATTTTAGATTTTCATAAAATTAGATCAGGAGTTATTAAGCACCACTTTATATATATATATATATATATATATATATATATATATATATATATATATATATGTATATATATATATATACATATATATTTGTGTGTGTGTGTGTGTGTGTATATATATATAATGATGGGACGATTCCAATATTTTTCTAGATTCCGAGAAATTACTGATTTCGTACCAAATTCCCGACTCTTGTACACAATAACCGATTCCGATGCTTTATAAATATTTTTCTAAAAAGTTATTTTCTCGGCTACCATAAAAACACGTGTGAAATGTTCAGATATTTTCTAAAACATAAAAACAAACTCGTAGGGGATGATGTATGGATTTTAGTTTTACTGGTTGTTTAAAATCAATAAATATTTATTATTTTACTATTACTTCGAGTAGTAAAACATTTTGTTGTCACGAAAATAACATGAAAAAGAGACAATTAAAAGAATCGTTTTTGGCATCTAAAATTGTATAGACTCTTAAATTACTGGACACAATTTCAACAAATATTATATACGTGGATGTACGTGTATGTATATAAATGATTGAAATTTCGATGAATGGAGTGTTTTCTTTTTCTGTCAGTCTATAGTAATTGCCTGTCTAATCATACTGATGTGCTTTGATATAGCGAAACAGTCTTTCTGGATGATTATAAATTGATTTGAAACCTTTCAGACGATGCACCATTTTCTCATTAGCTTCTAGGTGTTTTCACCTTTCTTTCTGGTTCGAACAATGAAGAACGATTTCGTCACTTGGAAAAGCATTAAACAACAAAATCTTTTTGGACGGAACGACCTCGTTTCTTTCACTTTTCGTTTCTTTTTTCTTTTCTCTTCACTAGATCCTGGCCATGACATGAAAATAAGAAAATACTATCCCGCGTTTGCACATGCGCAGAAGCGCGACCTCTCTTTATCTCTGTCTATCTCTCCCTCGTTTTTTTTCTTTCTATCTCTATTCAATTATATATCTATCCCTACTCCGTTTTCCTCTCTTTTTATCTATCTATCTATCTATCTATCTATCTATCTATCTATCTATCTATATCAACACCTGGCGTTGCCCGGTTGTACAATACGCTTAAACATGATATTTTAATTTATGCAGATTGCGTATGTTTTATTGTAGAATAAATTCCCTAATATATATTATATACTATATATTACGAGGAATAATCTCCCCATTGGACTAATTTGCAATAAATAAATAAATAAATAAAAATAAAATAAAATAAATAAAAATAAAATAAATAAAAGTAAAATCAAATAAATAAAAATAAAACAAAATAAATAAAAATAAAACAAAATAAATAAAAATATAATAATATCCTTCATAAAATTCTATCTTTGTTTGCTTACAATATCATATCAGCTGATATTTGAGTTTAACGATGAATGCCCTGGAAAAGTCACTTTTGATTAATGTTTAGTTAGGTGTAACGTAAAATATTTATCTGTAAAAATTATTTTTTTTCTATAAGAAAGAAAGACTATTTTAAGCATCGGATTTTTTCGATTTTCGATACTTATCAGATGAATTTCAGTCCAAAAAATATCTAAGAACACTGCCAGACATATAAATTAGTTTTGGTGTGAAATTTTCAAAATATAGGCTCAGCCGTTTCAGAACCTATGAGGCAGGAACTCACACACACAGAGTGACATATACCCCTATATATATATATATATATATATATATATATATATATATATATATATATATATATATCACTCTCTATCTGTCGCTCCATATATCTATCTCTGTCTCTGTCTATCAATCACCCTCTGTGTTTCCCTTGCCATTTTTATTTTCTCATTCCACACCCACTCTCCATATCTATATTTCTGTCTATCTGTCTCGCCATCTATCGCTATATATATATATATATATATATATATATATATATATATATATATATATATATATATATATCTTTATTTCTCTCTCTGTATCTCTATTTCTATCTATCTATCTATCTATCTATCTATTTCTTCATCTACCACCACACCCTCTCTTTCTCTCCCACTCCTTCTAACTATTCTTTTTTTTCCGTCTCATCCTGCTTCTTTTCCCCTGCTCTCTCGTTCTTATTTTTTTTTCTTTTACTTTTTCTATGCATCTCACAAGCACATTCTATTTCTTTCTCTCTCAATCTCTAGTTTGTTTGTTCAAGGCCCGTAACCATTAACGGAACCCACTTAGCACTGACGATTCCGCAAACTACGCACTGAAATTAGCGACCGGATTTTAAATTACGGGGTAGCTTCAGTCGATTTGTACCGACCAGCCTCTTCCTCGGACCAAAACGATGAGTCAATGTCACTTCATTTTTCCACCATGGATAATGCACCGACAGAAACGATCGAGTAGGAGAAGGAACTAGATTAATTCGTTTTCTGTTATGTGTGCGAACTTCGTTGTTAACTGGCTCACTTGGCAGCCGTAACTGTCTCTACGGCACGATTTCGAAATAACGCCCAATTGAAGTTGTTGAGCAACTACTTACCTTTAAGTTCCAGCTAATGCCGGAAGATTCCACGTCGATAGATAGTATCCTCCAATCTATATATATTTTATGATAATACATAAAAACGGTGTGAATCTTTCTATCATCTCTATCTATCTATCTATCTATCTATCTATCTATATATATATATATATATATAGGTGTGTGTGTGTGTGAGTGAGTGTGTGTGTGTGTGTGTGTGTGCGTGTGTGCAAAATGTATACTATAAAGTTATTCAAAATGACCACAATTAATTCAGCTCAATAAAAATGGATTTACACTTTCAGATCATTTATGTGTAAGACGTAGCAATAAACCTATAGGAATGTGAATAAAGTGT